>NC_140298.1:35320874-35631973 GCF_964211825.1 Aythya ferina | reverse complement strand
CATTAAAAAAGAAAAATTTCTCCCTCCAATCCAACACCAGCCCACTTGGAGTCTAAATTACACATAGGCTCTGAGCGTTATGCTGACTGACATGAGCATCTTTCACTGCTGGGGTGCTATGGGACAGCAGGTGAGATGTTCCTAAAATTCACAGAGGCTCAGGTTCATTTCACACCACTGAAAAACTCCCAGGATGTTACTAGTGTCATGCTAGTCTAAATTTGGCATACATTATCAAAGCCCTGTTATTAACTCACCCAAAATGTATTTTTTGATTTATTTGGGATTTGGTTCAGGCAACAGTGATTTTATAATCTAGATAACTCCTTGAAGACCCATGAATTCAATAGTGCTATAGATACAGAAAATAACTATTTATTATTTTACTACTAAAAACAAACAAACAAAAAACTTTGATATATTATTAGAAGCTGCTCCCTTGTGCTCCATTAAGAAAGAGACACATTAATGTCAATTAAAACAGTTTGCAATAGAAGTTGCTAAACAAAAAATGTGTGAAGTCTATCTTTAAAGTAGCTTCATAGCAAATTGATTACATCTAGAAGATAGAACAAAGTATAAATTTCTGTGTACAAAATATAGTCTAATTCTGAAAATGGAAGAATAGTCAAGAGAACATTCTTTGACCAAAACCAAAGTTTTGGAAAGAGATAACTGTTTTGCATAAAAACTATTTCAATCAAAGTCAACTCTCAGGCACTTTCATGTAACCTTGGCTCTGATAAGCTCTTAATTTACAATTTTAGGATTATTGTTATATGCAACCTGTTACAAATAATGTAGTCCAGTTGGAAAGTGACTGAGAAAATCAGCAGGAATTTTCTGGGGTCTAGAAAATTTCAGGGGTCTAGAAAAACCTATAGAGAAAGATTGAGAGGAAAGATTGTCTAGAAAAGGGAAAAGTGAGAGGAAATATGGAAACAGAAATACGCAAGAGAATGCTCTGAAGATACAGGGTATTAGCTTCCATATCCATGAGATTAAGACAAGAATCATTGGGTTTAAAGCACAATACCAGTGAATCATTAGTTAAGATATTAAGAAAAGTATTTTAATAGTAGAACGCATAAATCAGAGATGTGGGTATGGAATCTTCATCATGAGATGATTTTAAGAACAGTAAGGCCAAACTTGTCTCAGAAATGGTGTAATTACAGTTAATGCTGCCAGAACAAGAGCATGAAGGATTTGTCCTCTCAATATTCCTTTAAACTCTTTCCACTTTGATTTTAAGTTCAACCTTTTATATTTTAACATACAGATTTTTTGTTAGAAAATCAGATTGTTTTACATTTTTTCCACTTTATGCATTTTGTTTGACATAGAAGAAAATCAAAAACAGTTTGCCTATTGAAAGATGAATTATTTGTATCATAATAAGCCTATAGTTCCATTGGGTCAAATTTAGAAACAAATTCCTGGTTTGGAAAATCATACTGAGTACAATCTCAGTATTCCAACTCTGTTTTATTATGGGAATCAATCTTTTTAAATATCCCATTCAAAACAGCTGTATAATAAATGGAGCAATAAGCCAGAATAATTATTCAAATAAGATGCCATACCCAAAATACAATGCCAGAAAGTTCTCAAAATAGAATTTGCCATTCTGAAAGGATTTATTTTCAAGTGAAGTCTTTCATCAGTGTCTCTTTTTATGAAACAAATTTATACTTACAATATATTTATAGACTTTTACACAACTTAAATCTCAGTGCATGAGAAATAAGTGTGGCTTTATCTTCTACATAGTGAGATATACCCAGACCTTTATATATCTACTTTGTTTCTCATATACTGTAAACAACTATCTTCTCCTTGGAGCAAATTTCAGTGTCAGGAAGAGTTTTGAAAAGACTACCATAACCTCTTGCCTAAGGGTCATTGCTGTTATGTTTTGTTTTCCCCTTTAAGTCACACTTGATTATTCTACTCATGACCAGATGAAATAGCAGTATTCAGATTCCACGTGCTTGTGACATTTCTGTCATGAATGCAGCACAACTTTGTAAAGTACTTAAGTTACTATTTCTTATTGTGAGACCGTCTAGCCTTAAACTGGGAAGTTTCAATTTGAACCCAAAGGAACAGCTAATAATGGATTATAAACAATACTGCAGTGATAGATTGTGTAATCAATCAAATAATGTGTGATTCAGAAAACAGTCATAGCAAATGCACTGTAAATCACCTGTGGGCTACAAATGGTTCATTCACATTAAATAATGAAAAGTTATAAATTAAAAAAAAAAAAAAAAAAAAAAAAAGGCACGTTATTTCATGAATGATATATTAACCCAAACACTGGCAAAATTCATAAAACACGGCTGGGCAAGTACTACTCTTCATTTTCACAAATTGCATGGTGTCAAACACATAGTGAACCTGGACTGAAAATGCAGCCACAGAGCATTGCAGTGATCAAATGCAATTATTACATTCCCACAAATAGAGGAGAAAAAGGAGGGGAAGGAATAAGAAAAACTCTTAAAATAACAGGATTCCTTAACTGCTATTCAATAAAAGTAATTTTGCAGCTAAGACAAAGTAATGACCACATTTCCGAGATTTGTAATACATATCAGGAACTGCGCCCAAGGGCAGTGCATACTTATTACTGGTAGTGAGTATGCTCCTTCAATATACATAAAATATTATAAAGCTTGATCTGACACAGTCAGCAGACAGTCTGCACATTTTGTTATTGCAATAAGTCTAATTTCAAGAACAGCTCAGAGTCAGAAGTAAATAAATAAAATAGTAAAATAAATTAAATAAGGAAATAAGTAGAACAGATAACCTTTCTCAGAAAAAAAAAAGAAAGAAAAAGATAATTTGGCTGTCAACAAAAGGAGCTGTATTTCTGCAATGTTATCTTCTCTGAAGACCATCCTAACTGGCAGAACTCAGGTGTTGAAAAACATAAACATCAGGAAATAAACAAGGGAAAGATCACAATATCCATGATCATCAGCAGCCACAGAAAGAGTAGCTGAAATGTTATGTTCTTCTGCTAAGTTCACCAGGGTTTGTTTGGCCTAACAACTCCTGCTAAAAATTTTGAGGACTCCTGAGGTTTTCTCATAATAGAGGACAAGGTACTGTTAATAACATTGACAGTATGCAGAGCTTCCTGAAAGGAGTTCATATAGCCATCCCCAGTCACCCAGGACCAAGCTATTCCTCATAAAGATTAACAGATAAACAGATAGCTGCTCTGATTTGGATACTGTGCTTACATGAGATGGAACCAATATACAGTGTTTTGTTGTTGTTTTTGTGAGCCTTTTTCCAGGTACAACCAGGTTGCTCAAAGCCCCATCCAGCCTGGCTTTGAACACTTCTAGGGTTAGGGCATCCACAGCTTCTCTGGGCAACCTGTGCCAGTGACTCAGCATCCTCGTAGTAAAGAATTTATTTCAAAAAAAAAAAAAAAAAACAGTCTAAATCTACCCTTTTCCAGTTTAAAGACACTACCCTTTGTCTTATCACTCCACTCTCTGATAAAGGGTCCCTTGCCAGCTTCTCTCTACCCGCCCCCCCCCCCCCCCTTAAGTACTGGAAGTATAAGAATTCCGAATTTTGGTTAAGAAACTAAGCAAACATCAGTGGGCATCTTAATAATATTGGCAGCTCCCAAAATGTAATGCGAGTAATTATCAGCACATGAGTTAATTTCACTGTACCTTTTTTTTTTTTTTTTTTTTTGGCTTACACAATATAACATACTTGTGACCTAAATCAATCCATAAATGAGTATTTTATTTAATTTAATTTCTTAGATGAAACGCATATTAAGGACTGGGAAATAAATAAATAAATAAATAAATAAATAAATAAAAGAAGATACAGTGCAGTTCAATAAATCCCTGATAAACAGCAGTGGATAGAATGTGTCTAGGAGCTTTTTTTCCCTGGAGCTCTAGGAGCCTTTTTTTTCTCTGATAGAATGGATACGTTACCTCCTAAAGTAGTAACTGAAGAAAACTTAGAGGTCAAACAAGCAATTCAAGAAGAACTATTTTTAATATGATGTCACAGGAAAAAAAAAAAAAATATATATATATATATATATCTTTGATTTAGAAGTAGTAGAAACTACAGAAGGATGAAAAGATAATATCATCTTTGGATTTGATACAGGTAAAATTGATTTCAAAACACTGATGTTCTGGTGTCCAAATGTCAAGAAAACTCTTAGGAAAAAAGAATAGGATTTCAAAGAACCACAAATATGACTTAAGACCAGGAAGCCACAGCTGGTAGCGTAAGACTCCAGAACTCCATTTGATTATTAAAGAATCTTATTTATAAGCTATATTATACTGCAAGCCTGCCCAACTGCCTCCTCACAGAAAAAGTTACGTTCTGAAGCCTTTCATATCGCACCCTTCTGTCCACTTTGAGCTACATAGCAAATGCCCTAGACAAGAAAATGTAAAGCCAACTTTTCAGTCCTCAAGTATGTGCCTTCAGTTTTCAAAGAACTGAAGGATTTCTGAACTTAGGACATCAGACAACCTGAGGCAACTGCAATAGGGCATTCAAAAGTCAGGAAGAAATATACAAAGTTTCTTTTACCGTCCAGACAAAATGTGGCCATCAGAGAATATTCTGGCTTGCTAGTGTCAGCTTTTCTGAAGAAATTGAAATATATAGAACAGAAATGGCTCAGAAGTCTCTGAAATTAAATTATGTTTGCTAGGCAACCTTAAGTACCTTTTTCCAATACTGAAGGTTGAATTGACTTCCTCAGACTAAACAGCCTGGTGAGTGCATTGCACCTCCTGGCAAGTTTCATTCATTTAGAGATTCCAAAGGGGATGGATATACTTTTGTTGTATTGAAGATAGCTTGAGTTACTTATTTCAGTTGTTCACTGGATTTGAGATTGAAACCTTCTAAATCAAAATACAGAATTGACCAAAACTATGCTCAGTTTGGAATTATAATTCAATCATAAAAGACTGCAAGCAAAATTTAAATCAGAGACAAAAGATTGAGAACCAAACCAAACCAACCAACCAACCAAGCAACAAGAACAAAAGCCATATGAACAGAGGTGAAGAAAAGAAAAAGAAGAAAAAGAAAAAGAAAAAGAAAAAGAAAAAGAAAAAGAAAAAGAAAAAGAAAAAGAAAAAGAAAAAGAAAAAGAAAAAGAGAAGAGAAGAGAAGAGAAGAGAAGAGAAGAGAAGAGAAGAGAAGAGAAGAGAAGAGAAGAGAAGAGAAGAGAAGAGAAGAGAAGAGAAGAGAAGAGAAGAGAAGAGAAGAGAAGAGAAGAGAAGAGAAGAGAAGAGAAGAGAAGAGAAGAGAAGAGAAGAGAAGAGAAGAGAAGAGAAGAGAAGAGAAGAGAAGAGAAGAGAAGAGAAGAGAAGAGAAGAGAAGAGAAGAGAAGAGAAAAGAAAAGAAAAGAAAAGAAAAGAAAAGAAAAGAAAAGAAAAGAAAAGAAAAGAAAAGAAAAGAAAAGAAAAGAAAAGAAAAGAAAAGACTTCCAAAACCACATGGACTGATGTTAAATGAAGTGACAAAAAGTGAATGATCCAAAGGAGAATTTGCTATTGACATTAGTGACAACAAATCTTGACTTCTGTGCTATTCAACTTAACTACTTTTTAGGGAAGTTCTCTACTGGGAAAAATATTCAGAGGCTACAAAAAGATATTGATTTCTTTCAACTCATTTGATCTGATGTAGGAAAGACAAATGGCAAAGGTGTTCAATGGACAAATCTAAAATCACATAGACTAATGCATAGAGTTACAATTGCTCCCCACACCAGGACACTCTTTTCAGGTTTATTACTGACCAAGATGAAGGATGCATGTTGAAATTCAGAAATTACCCACCTATCAGCCATGCAGTTTCAGGACTTGGAAAAGAAAGTCACAGCAGGCAGAAGAAAATTACCCAAGGCCTTTTCAAAGCCTAAATCTAAGACAGTTTTAATGCAGGTTTCAAAGTGCTCTGAAAATCCCCCCTGATGCAGCAAATGTGAATAGGTGGAATGTTTATAGACAGTGACTGCTGGCTGGGCAAAAGACAAGCAATTGTTCCTCACCTTATATCTTGCTCTCCAAAACCTGTTGTCTCACAGTACTAGAAAGCTCTGAGCTCCATTATGCTTAAATTGCTCTATATTACTACATTCTACTGCTGTTTGAGGTGGTTTGTTATAGTTACACTCCTGCCAGGCAGGTGTAAGGAAATAAATGATACATTTTTATACAAGCTATTTTGCTGAACTAGATAGCTTAAGGAACTGGTAATAAATTTATTTTTTCTTTCCTAGGTCACTAGTGCAAATCCAGCCCAGATCGATAGTGACCGTAAGTTATTGCTGTCTGACAATAAAACCAAATCCATGTGAAATGGCTTGGCAGTTCTTAGCCTAGCTCCTAATGACTTGATCAAGAAATGAACACCACTCCTAACACAAATTGGCCCTAGTGAAGCTGTGTTAGCACCAGCACCCAAGGACAGAGTGGACAAGTGGGGTAGAACACTTACTCTGCTTTTCATGTGCCAGGGAGAATCAAGTTGCATTTTTTCTTGTATAAAGTTTACTTCATAAAAAAATAAATACATGAAAATTAAATATTAATATTAATATTAATATTAACAATAACAATAATAATAATAGTTTTGCCAAAACTGAAACCTTTCTGAAGGGAAATATAAAATTCAATGTAAAAATTGATCTTTTTATGGGGAGTGTCAAGTTGAATTATTTTTCATTTTATCTTAAAATATTTTTCTGCTTTGGATTTTTAGTTTAAAAAAAGGAAAAGAAATGACATGTTGCAATGAGTGTTGAAGATGACAGCTAGGGTGGGATTCATTTTACCGAACTTAGACATCCATAATGTAGGCATTAACCTCAGAGCTAGTCACTCCAGGATTTCTTTATAGTCAATGGAGAGAAATAAGTACATTTAAGGTATGATTCATCTGATCTATTTTAAGTATCTACTTTAAGATGGATAATGATCTTGAAATGACTGCCTCTTTCCAATGACTAGAGTGTGAACCTACAGAAATTACCTCAGATACAGATCTACCTCAGACACCTACTACCAGTCAAGTAAATCATCTTCCAGTTCTCTAATTCTTTATTACATACCATTGCTTTTTAGGTTTTTTAGCATTAAGAACCTGAGCTAATATGATATTTTCATTTAAAATAAAATGAAGCCTGTATTGTGTTTCAGAATTTTAATTTGAAAAATTAACTTAATTTTCAAGATAGTTTGAAATTTTCAGCAGAAAGCCCTGTTCTGTAACAGAAACCCCTCTTCCTTCAGCTTTTCTAAACACTTTTTTTTTTTTTTTTTGTGTGTGTGTGTGTGTGTGTGTGTGTGTGTGTTTGTGTGTGTGTGCAATGAAGACCTAAGTATGTAAGACTGGCTGCTCTGGGTCATATCAAAAAACAATTGAATACCTTAAGCATTTAAAAACAAATGCTTAAGGAAGATTTTTAAAACAATGCATGACTAATAATAATAATAGCATTTCTCTAGAAAATAAATAATATTCCATATTCCATCAGTTTGCAGACCAAAGACTTAATGAGTCAAAGGTGGTGGACTTCTTGTTCTGTTAAATGTATCCATTGGTCTTTTAAAGACAAAGTGCCAGCAGGCAGCTACATCTGATGACAAAGATGTTCATAGTCTAAAAATACGGTATAAAAACCTACCTAGTTCTGTTTGTTCTGAGACTATACCATCTTCTATTCTAATGTGGTCATTGGCCACAACAGCAAGAGTAATGATGCTCCCTCCTTGTGAATCTTCCTGATGGCAATGCCCAGTTGTCCAGTGTACTTTGATTGCCAGTCAACAAGATCCACATTGGAATGAATGTGAAGACATACTAAGGGACATTTTAGTAAGTCAGAAAGATGAAAAGTCATAAGTACTCTGAGTCCTACGTCTAGCATCCCATAGAGTTACTTTCACTGCCAGCTATTGATGTCAACAGAGAAGCTCCAAGGCAGTTCTGTGGGATGGAGAATTCAGCCATTTTGCTTTGTGCTCAGAGCTGCAGTAGGGGAAAGGCCAAGAACAAGACAGCTAGAGCAGCAGATGGCAAGGATGGGGGCAGTTGGGACTGGTTAGGTTCCCCTGTGGGTGGAGATAACATGAAGAAAAAAATCTTCTAAAGTGCAGCTGAAAGGAAGAGACATTTGTAGAGGAGTGGAGAATGTCTGAAAGGAAGGCAGAGGTAACAAAAGAAAAGGAGCTGTGGAGACGTTAGCATTTTGCATTAAATTAATAGATCCAAAATGAAGATCAGTATTTTATTACAGTTCTGATCATTGTTTCCTACATTTCTAAGCACACAGCAGAGAAGATCTGTGGTTCTTGCTTTTCCCTCTATATTTAGTGTATCCCCATTCAGCTCCAGAGCTGTTCACAGACCTCCTTCCTGCCTCTTAGCTGATATTTCTACAGATCCAATCCTTTTCATCTTTTCATTACAGACCTTTGGTTGCATTGGACTCAGTCCAGGTTTATCCACACATCTGGGAATAAAGCTCATTTTGTTCATCAGAGCCAGGTATATTGATAAAAGCAAATTTACATTGATTGCCTCTGAGCCTAATACATAGACTTTCTCCATCCCTCTGCCTAACAAAGCTGTGAGGGAGATTTTTGACTTGCCAATAATTTTACAAACAAATTAACTTGATTTTTACTCTATTACTCAGGCTAATCTCTCTTGGATTTCATAGCATTTACACAGGAAATGGCTCATTCATTATAGATGGTGTGTACACTTAGCTTTTGTAATTCAAGGAATGTGTTAGGTGGTTTGTGGTGACATTTTTCTTAATAATGTGGGCAGTACTGGAACGTCTTTCTCCAACTGCTGTTCTCTAGGTAGATGAACATTACTTAGACTGAGAGCAAGAAACTCCCTTAGGTGGTTTGCAGGTAGAAGAGAAAGTATCTGCTGGAAAGGTTAGAAATAAAATTGAGCTGTGCCTTTGTCTAGAAAGGAGTCCCAGACTGGTGACAGGACTTTGTGCAGGTACTTTTCAACAATCATCAGCTGCCTTTTTCCCCCATCCCTTACCCCTTCTCTTTCAGCTAAGAGGAAGCTGTTCAGTGAGTCGAAGTCAGACCAGGAGCAGGCAGGAGTTTTAGGAGTCTTTAACACTGACTCACCCTGCAGCTTCATGCTAATATGTAGCTCTCTGCTTTAGTGGAACAAGTCTCTTAGGGGATGTCAAATTAACTGCACTTCTGATCCTGCACTCAGAAGCAGACTCTATTACCACGCAAATCTACTCTAAAAGGCAGCCTCAGCCCAGAATCCTACCATCTCATTGCTTTAGAAATGGGCTAAAGTTCCTTTGTTTACACAGTCAAACAAGTGGTCTCCAGACATTCCAGACACACTCCTACCACTGTGTTTTCCTCAATGACCTCCAAGGAAACTATGTGGATAGATGGTGTTTTGGTCCTGAGCCATACTGTCATTTTGAGTTTTTTCACTCTTTCCCTTGTCCCCCAGATACACTTATCTCCCAAATCCACAGGAGAGTGATATTAATATTTAAGTACAACAGCAGGTATTTTTGATGTTTGAGCTTATATGACTTGGCAATTACTTCCTTTTCTGAAAGCACAGGAAATTCTGTTTGGTTTTCTGTTCACTCCTGTCATTCCCCTACTGGAGTTTTTCATCTCTTCACAGTCCATTCAGGCATTGGTCTGCACAGAAGACATTCGCTGCACAGAAGGGATAAGGGACACCTTATCTTCTAAAGTTCACCTAGGAAAGATCCACGCTTGAGAAAGGAAATAAAAGAAGACCAGAGTTTTGAATTGGAAGTAGTGATTGGTAATGTGAAAACAGGAGAATCCTGGAACTTAAATGACTTTTCCCATGAATCTGTAACCTATTTACAAAATACAATTTGTGTATTTTGGTTAGGAAAAATAAATAAATAATAATTAAAAAAAAAAAATTGTTTGAAGAGAGATAGTACCACAGAGAACTAAGCAAAGATAGTATGATGATATGATAAAGGTTCGTTACTCACTCCTTTCTGTTTTTAAGGGCCAAGATAATATTTTCCAGTCCTACCTTTCTCCTAATAAGCCACAAATAAGCTTCTATCATTCCAGTACAAAATCATGTAACTTATGAAAACACTTACGTGCCTGAGCTGTGAAAGATGGTTTATTCTTACATGATTTGCCACACAGGTACTGCCTTATACAGGAGCTGCAAAAAAACAGTGCTTGGTGTAGCTTACCCACATATAGATTTACTCTTTTAGCAGCTCAGTCAGTATGATGCTCTCTGCAACCAAATCCCTGGCAAAGCACTTTCTTTACTTATTTTTGTGACTTTCACCATAGCATCAGAGTTTCCTCCATCTTTTTTTTTCCTCTCTTTTTTTTTTTTTTTTTTTCTCATCTTACCTTCATCTCATCCCTTCTTCCCTCCTACATGCTTTATTTGGAAAATGAACAACTCCAGAAAAATTGCAAAATTTAATGTTTCTGAAAGGCTTTAGCTTACTTCCTTTCTTCAATGCTATCCTTTTCCCCGAGTCTAAAGCTGCACCCAGAATTGCAAACTCAAAATGGAATTGCTGGAGGTGCTCAGAAAAGCACAGCCTTTACTGCATTCTCAGCAAGGTCCCACACTGTTGTGTTAGTATTTTCCCCATTCCTTTTCAGGTCATTCTCCTCCTTCATCCATTTCTATCCTACTTTTTGTCATGATTTACAACTGTGTAGATTCTCATACACACATATATATTCATATATTTATATACACTCATCTATTTCCCCTGGTTGATACTTGTATGACCTATAGTTTCATTTCAAAATGACCATTTTATTGTCACAGGCCCTCAGAAAATCTTTGAATGGTGATTTCAAAGCAGGTTTAAGTATGCACATCTCTTCTGGGTTTGATAGCTACACCATGAGAACCATGTGCCTACTGGATTGTACTAGTATTAGCAGTAAGCATTGCACGTGCTTAACCCAGCTACATGTGGTGTCCTACTACACTGTCCTACCATGAGGCCTTAACATTTCTGATTTCTTACTAAATACCAGTTCATTTCAGCAGCTGAGCTGGAGTGCTCTGCAAACCTTAGCCATTTCCATCACTGTAGCATATTTATTCCAATGAAGAGCATTGCAGAGTCAATGCAGTGTTCCCCTGTCTGTAAAAAGGGCTCCTCATGTCTGACCTTTTATTTCAAGTGGCTGCTGGCATCCTCAATAAACACCAAGCACAAACCTGTAATAACAAAATGTGTCTGGAGCAGTGTTCATGAGCATATGAACAACACAAAAGGTTTCTAATTTCAGCACAGAAAAGCCTAACTAAAATATTCTGTTCCAGAATCATTGCCTAATTAACAGATTACGACATTTTTGTTTGTTTGTTTCTTTGTTTTATTGTTTGTTTTCCAAAAGAAAAGAGGTAGACGAAAGGAAAAGTTTCTAGTTACTGCAAAAAATAATGCAAGGGAAATCCATTTTTTTCATGACATGCTTGTTTCAAAGCCTCTGTAAAAAATACAGAGATTTAGCCCTAGTTAGGTTCAATATTGCAGGGAATGGCGGCACTATTTTCAACCCATATTATAGAAGATAAGTGCTGAGAGCACTGTTTCTGGACTGTTTTCCATGTTGCCTTTGTCTTGATCTGCCTCTCTTGCCTCTGTTGAAAATTCAGTGAAACTCAGAAATTTGGATTTAAAAACAGCCCCTTAACAAAACTAGACAAAATTAAGCAGAAAGAAAAAGAAAAAAAAAAATAAAAGAAAGAGAAAGGGAAAGGGAAAGGGAAAGGGAAAGGGAAAGGGAAAGGGAAAGGGAAAGGGAAAGGGAAAGGGAAAGGGAAAGGGAAAGGGAAAGGGAAAGGGAAAGGGAAAGGGAAAGGGAAGGGAAGGGAAGGGAAGGGAAGGGAAGGGAAGGGAAGGGAAGGGAAGGGAAGGGAAGGGAAGGGAAGGGAAGGGAAGGGAAGGGAAGGGAAGGGAAGGGAAGGGAAGGGAAGGGAAGGGAAGGGAAGGGAAGGGAAGGGAAGGGAAGACTCAGCAATAGATAGAAACCTGTTTTGAGCCCAAATATGCTCAATTTCTATTAAAGATTTGGAGAAACCTTTACCCCAGTCAGGTTTATTCAGTTTCTGGTTATACAAAGCAATTTCTTTAAAGAAAAAGCTTAGGTGGGAATCATCAGAGTAAAAGCAGATGTTTCACACATAGACTTTTATGCATGAGCTAGCCAAGCATAATACTCTTGCAGTCAGAAAGAAGAAACCTCACACATTTGTCAAGGCTCCTTGACAAATTTGTTTAGGCTCCTTGCATTTAGGCTCCACACATTTGTTTAGGCTCCTTGCCTAAACTTAACACTGATCCCTTATCCTCCAGTTGTGGTGATAAAAGTATGTGTGTAGGATACTAAATGGCCCTGAAGAGTTATCCAATGGGTCTAGAAATTGGAACAGGATTTTATGAATGTTCCTCTTTATTCAGCTAAATGTGTTTCATTCCTATAACCTAATCTTTCATCTCTTCTTTCACCCATTTTCTACACATTTTTTTTCTTGAACGCACAGATTTGCTTGAATGCAATTGTTCTGTGAAAAATATTCTATCTTGAAAAAAACTTTGAAACAAAAGAAAATGGAAATTCATTTTGTGTGAATTGTAATTTTACTTCCAAAGGTCGTTTACTCATTTAAAAATCCATTCTACCTATCTTGTTTTATTTTCACACCCATACCAAATCAAACTATTACCCAGAGTTAAATAAAATTGCTTCATTGCAATTTTTTTTATGGGGGGAGGTAATCTTTCAGTTAATATTATTTCTGGTGTCTCTCTTCTGCTTAGTGTCACCATAAATAGGAGCCACATGCCTTCTCAGCCAAGACATTGGTTGCCTTTTCTTTGCTTGTCTTTGTACTCCACCACAAAACGATCACATGAATTCACAAAGAATTAAACCTCAAATAAGCCCAGGTTTTGTAGCAGGAGCTCTGATGATGTGACAGCAAGAGAGACAGCACACCTCTATGTGTAATTGAGTTTGTTGAGTTTGAAGACCTGAGTTCTGTCACTAACTCTGTCCAATTTTAGGTATGGCACATATAAGTTTCTGCATTAGTGAATTGGATTTGCTGGTATCATATTTTCTTCTTCATTTTGTAATCTTTCAGTTCTAAGAGGTAAACATAGCAAAAACAGGTAATCCTACTATCAATTATAATATTTTTTGTACTAACATAATTTTTACTGTCACAGGTTTCCTTTAACAGGATAAAAGCTACATACAGAAAGAACAGGGCATTATAGAAAAACATGATGATCACCCGTTAAAGAAGTTCTGGAACAGTCTTAAAAGAAGGATAACATCAACAAACTAAGAAGGCTAGGTAATACAAGTTAGGTAGTATGTTAAATTCTAAGAACCTGTAAAATGAATGAAGTTTCTGAGCTTGGCAGACAGCCTACAGAGAAGTGTCCTAAAGGTCAATATTGGGACCAGAGTTTTTAATTCATTACTAACCTAGTAAAAGAAGTAGGCATCAAGTTATTGAAAACTGATAGAAAGTTACATTATTTCAACTAATAATAGCAGAGGATTGTAAAATTCTACAGTAATACTAAAAGTCATTGGAGATTTAGGCAGCATGATGGCAGATTAAATTAGTCTTGGATAAGCAGGAAGTAGTGTACATTGGCATAGTACAAAAATCAAAATCAAAATCACTGACAATCTCTAAGCCCAGCAGTCAGTTATTGTAGTAGAAAAAGAAATGGAGGAGCTGGCACATGCAGTTTAAAAGCTAGGTGATGAACAGAGTTAAATTATCAACGTTAGAGGCAGATGTCTCCTGTAAGCTTGAGAGCAAACAGGGTGTTTAGCATGTTAAACCAGGGAGAGAGAATAACCAATATTTTATTTTCTTTGTATAGTATAATCAGTATAATACACAGCTCACTCAAGTGCATTTTAGCAGATGTTCCTGTTAGAACAGGAATGATACTGTACAAGTAAAGGTGGTGGAATTAGGGGCTTGGCTGGATTCACAGGTAATGAAGATCATCTATGCTAGAAGTGAGTTGCCTGAAATATTTGTAGGGAGACTTAAATGATGTGTTTAAAATTTTGAATGGTTCAATGAAATAAATATTAATTTTCCAATATGAGAAGCTGAGAGGAAAAAGAGAGAAAGAAATGGAAAAAAAAAAAAAAAAAAAAAAAGATTGAAACAAAAATGAAGTTTGTAATGTAAGGAAGAACTCTAAAAATTGCACAGAAGCTCAGGCAATTAATATGATTTATTTAAAAAATGGACCAGACAAGTTGCTAAGCAATAACATAAGTATTGAAGGTAACTGAATCCCGCATTTCACAAAGCCATCTAAACCAACTTCCTATCCAATTTGGAAGGCAAAAGACAATTATATCCCCTCCCATGGGCACTTTAAACTCTGCCTACTACAATCTTGACTACTTTGCCTGAAAAAAAAAAAAAAAAAAAAGAAGATAAAAATATCTTCTGCTTCTCCTATCTGTTCTTTTGGAAGCCTGACAGGCTTCTCAGCTCTGAATGGTTTCTTATATCCTGTCTAAATATTCCTTTCCAGTCTAGTGGTCTATCATGCTCCAATCAGCTCTTTAGTTTCCTCTCACGAGAAGGCTTGGATCTTCTTCTTTGACTCAGTTGGAGTGTTATTTTATTCTCCAATTGTTCACTGAAATTAATGGTGCTCATCATAGGAAGTTATTCTTTGACATAAATGAGAGTAAAAAGAGTGAATCTGAAAACTGACAACATAAGGGCTTTTTTTGTCTAATAATGACCAAAAAAATTGCCTAGGTACGAAAACATACTAAAATTGCTTGTACCAGAAATACATAGGAGAATTTGCCTAACTGTCTCTTTATCCTTAGGATAGGTTAGGATAGGTAAGGTTATCCAGTGCCCATACATGCATGGAAGGTCTGTAAAATAAAATCAACATTAAAATTCCTCCTCAGGGGATCATGTACACTTAATAGAGAAACCCATAACATAACAGAGCTTAAGTTTCAGTTTTTTTTCTGAGCAGAGGTAGCCTTCTAAAGCATGGCATTATATTAAGCTATTAACTATTTCTCTGCTGCTCCATTGTAAAACAAATTCAAATACATGTCAGAAGAACGAGCTCCTTGAATCATCTAAGGAAAAGTTGCGATGATGTTCTCCATTATGCTTCACAATAAGAGTTTCTTTTGTCTCATTTTGCTTTCTTTAATTCCTCAAATCTCAAATCAGAAAGAGAAGGGAAAAGAAGACAAATTACCTTTTTTTTTATTTTTTCTTTTTTTCTCCCCTCACGTTCACTGAGCTTCTGAGAATGTCAGGTCTGGTCTCGCTTGCTTTCCTTAGGATTGCCCAGATGGCTCCTTTGAAATGGATGTGTCTAATTTTAGAGCAAGAAAATGAAGAAAAAAACTATAGAGTCTAAGGCAAGGTGACTTTTTCCTGCAAGCTTTGATGTGTTAAGATTCTATTGCAACATTTTTCTCTCTTTCCCTTTTCTTTACTCTCCCTCACTCTTTTTTTTTTTTTTACATTTTTTTTTCCTTTTTTTTTTTTTAACCCACAGAGATGTGCATGCCTTATCTTAAAATTAATGAAGTCCAGAGATGTCTCAGATCAACGGAGACTGCTCTAGGGTTGATTGATCTGGAATGCTCTTAGTATGTAAATGACACATTTGCTTTATTGGTTTTCTGTGGTCAACCTGAGAAAAAAATCTGTTAACACCACTATAATAGCAAACTAATGGGGCAGCATATGACATGAATTCCAAGTCAACAAGGAGGCTGCCAATTAAACTGAAATAATGAAATACATATATATATATTATCTTGTCATTACAGCTGAGTGTTGTTTTGTTTTGTTTTCAGATTAATTTCATTCTTGTTAAATACATATGCTAATTAATAAATTCTGAATTTTATGACGTAACCAAAGAATTCACCAATTCACAATGATTCCAGGGAATCATGCAGAGACACATACATTTCCCAAAGTCCAAATAGCCAAATATTTTTGTAAAAAAAATAAAAAATAAAATTAAAAAAATTTTACTTTGTAATTTTCTAAACAAATCATATGTTCCATTTTTTAAGGAGTTAAAATTTTCTCCAGGCTGAAAATGAGAGATGGACAAGCAGATATATTGACAGACAGGCAGATAAATAGAGCCTAGCAATTAGGATGAAAAAATACAATTTTATTTTCATTGAATGTATATCAAACTAATGACTATAGTTTTGAAATGCATCAGCTTTCTTCTGTTTAATACAACACAAGATGGTATACAAAGAAAATAATAAAGCTTTTTAAAAGTTAAAAGCTACATAATTAGATTTAAGATATGAAATTACTGCAGACAAAGGATGTAGATTTCAAGTGAGCTTGAGATAAATCTTTAACATCTTTGACCTTCTTAGTTTACTGCAGAATAGCTGGCAACAGTACTTTGAAATTGCATGCACAGTGCTTTAGATAATTTATTGTTCAGTTTGTACAGACCTATGGAATAAAAATTCAGCCTTCAAAAGCAGAGTCTATTGTGTTAGACAGGTAAAAGCCTAAGAGAAAAATAGGAAATTATACAAATGACAGGAAAGTAAACCAGCTTTGTATTTGTCTATCATGTCTGTCATCCAAAGAATAAGATCTTTGCAACAAGATCTTTTAAGGTATTATGCATTTTTACAATATGAAATATTTATCAGAATTTCTAATACAAGAAATAAAACAAAGATTTTATAGCAAAGAATACTTAGATTGTAACTGTTCTTGTAAATCTGGGCCATTCAGGAGCCTGGCTAAGTTCTACAGGCAAAGAAAAGAGATAAGGTAGTTATCTCATGTACCGAGTTAAAGGACCAGAAGCTTGTGCTGTTAATTGAGATAGAATTCAGTACTACCTAAAGTTCTATCTTCAGAACTTCATCAAATTAGTTTTCTGAAGCCCTCTTCCTTCAAACAAAGGTGCATTAGATTAGATGAGCATTTTTCTCCATGTAGCTTTGAGAGATAAGGTACAGGAGATCTTGTGGAGGAGATGCTGGCATGGATTGAGTCTTATCAGCTCTGGCCCTACCAATATAAAGGGGCAGATGAAGCCTGGACTTATGGCCAAATTAACTTCCATTTTGTCATTGACTTCATGAGCACCTGGAGTGATCTCTCACTCTCATGTCTTTCCTTTCCTGGAGATAGAAATAAGGGTCTATGGTCTTTTTTAGGTGCTGTAGCAAAGTTTAGTGTAGTAGGTCTTTGAAACTCTGATGTATATTTTAAAGCAGCTTTTGAAAAGGGAGTAGCTTAGAAGTACTTATCTGCTATGTACTTTTCCTATATTTTGTTGCATGAATGATTCATTTTGAGTAAGAAGAGAAAGGTACTGACATACACTTCACTATGAATGACCGTGACAATAGATGGGGAGACCAAGAAAAGGTTCTGCTCCTAGGACTCTGATTTTAATGGAAAATACAAACCCTTCTACTCGTTTCATTAGTGAATTCAGTAAGTGCTGTCTTTGTCTGACTGTCTCTGTATAGAAGACATACATCATAGAATAAATATTTAGATAGAAATATAATGTAGTTATGCTTCTAGAGAGCAAGCTATTTTCAATAAACTGGAGTTGTGATGAGACATGGGAGTATTAATAGGCATAATATTACAGTGAGGCCCACTTACAAGAATGACCTGAATTATGTAGTTGTAATTCAAAGTCCCAAGTGTTTTAATGTACTCGTGAGGGTAATTACAGCTGCAGTACAACTGATGTAAAATACGGTGTTAAATACAGTTAAATACAATATTCCATTTTTTGCTTGGTTTTCTCAGTCAGAGATTCCTTCTGTTTCAGATGCTAGCTATCACAGAATCACAGAATGACTGAGGTTGGAAAGGACCTCTGGAGATCATCTGGTTCAACCCTGCCAAACAGGGTCACCTAGAGCAAGTTACACAGGATGACATCCAGGCAGTTTTCAATATTTCCAGAGAAGGAGACTCCACAGACTCTAGGCAAACTGTTCCAGTGTTCTATCAACTTCACAGTAAAGAAATGCCCTCTCATATTCAGAAAGAACATTCTGTGTTTCAGTTTGTGCCTGTTACCTCTCGTCCTGTTGCTGGGCACCACTGAAAAGAACATGGACCCATCCTCTTGACACCCTCCCTACAGATATTTATACGCATTGATCGGATCCCCTCTCAGTGTTTTTGTTGTTGTTGTTGTTGTTGTTGTTGTTGTTGTTTTTAGGTACTAAGCTGACCTAAGATACTATAGTGTTGTGAGGATCAGAACCAGCTCCATATCCACACAGAGAAACCAAAGTTTTCACCTGCACATTGACGAGGGACACCCTAAAGCCTTCAGACTCAAGAGACTCTTGGAGTTTCTTATGTTCCAGCTGCCAAAGATCTGCAAAGCCCTTTGAAAAAGTCTGGTCCTTCTGTTCTTGAGATTAAAACCAGTATGCTAGGAGCCTGCTATAAGAAGGTTTTCCTGTGCCAAAGTATTTTCTTCTTACAATAAATGTTATTCTTATGTTATTTTTCTGCTAATAATGGATGTGTTTGAACATGAGAGAGAATAATCAGGGAAACAGCTGTGGAAGAACAGATTTTATTGACACAACTCAGACTTTGGACAGGACACATTATTTGATGGCAGCTTTTCATGTATTTGCCTTTCTCCAAGCACAGACAGTTGCATATCTCATTCAATTAGAGACTGCTTTCTGCTCCCATTCATGCCAGTAAAATCTCACAAAACTCTGTGGAACAGGAGTGACAAAAGACCCTGGACCTAGGTGATTTACTTTTATGAACAAGAACTTGATGAAAGAGCAAATACAAGAAAGTCTTCAAAGATTAAGAATAATAGTACTGCAGCATTATACATCAGTAATGTTTGTCTTTTGGGTTATGGACTGGTAGCAATCCGTGAAACATGGACTTTGGAAAGTGGTCAGTGAGATAATCATGGAGGGGAAATTAAAAAACAAAGGTGTTCTCAGCTATGGTTATACCATTGAGAAAACAGGCAAACAAACAAAAAGAAATGAAATAAAATGAGTGAAAGAACAAGTGAAAGTATAGCCTTTTAATTTGCATTAGTTGTAATTAAAAACATCATGGCAATAGGATAAAAGACGGCTCATGGTTCTTCCTCAGACATGTTAAGTGTTTATGGATTTTTTTGAAGGCTCAATGGCCTTTTCACAAAAGAAAGTTAAAAATATTACTATCCAACACATTAGAAGAATCAGCAGCATATATGTTGTGATTAACTCCATGTTTATTACAGTTCAGGTCATAGATACAAGGAAATACAGAGAAGTTGATGACAGAGTCAGGTGCAGGTTGTTGATAGAACCAGGTCCCAACCTATTTGTTACAGGGTCCTAGGAAATCCTGCTATAGAAAACAGAGATGAAATTTGCTGCTGACATTATTCACCACTCTGCTCTAGTGACAGAAATAAAATTACATTCATTTACCTGTATGGGTCATGGGGGTCATGTCTCTTACTGTGGAAGTGACCATTTTGGTTTGCAAGAATATGAAATGTTTATATAAAAAAAAAAAATCAGTTTTAATGCCTCTTGCACAGGAGCATATCATAGTATATTGGTTGTCAATAAAACATTTTTAATTGGGAAATGCTATTTCTTGTTTTTCAGAAAAGGTCTTTTCTGAAGAATTTCACATTTTAAATCAGGTAGACAAAATAAGGCTGTCAAATTATGTGAGATTTTATGAATTACATAACTGCATATTCCTTTCTGTTTTAACATTTAGATGATTTCATTGTGAGAAGGAGTGAAAAAAATGTTTGAAAATCAGTTTGGCCTGATTTTTATTTCATAGACGTATGGTGCATTTGTATTAATTCAGGACAGGAAAAAATGTAAAACATCTTGAAAATTGCCTTGGAACAGAGAAACTAGCTGTAACCAGATGCCTCCGAGCTCAAAATTTATCTGCTGTCTCCCACATCACAAAGATACTGCTTCAACTCTTACATTGCCACACAAGCTTATTAACCATGGGGGAAACAACTGTATCAGCCCCTCCTTTTTCTCTCTCTCCATTATTTGCTCCAAGTCAGCAGCATAAGGGTTAAGAAAGAAAGTTTATCAGGGAATTTGTCAAAAGGAGATTTCTGAGAACTGTTAATTTGCAGCATGCTATTTAAAGAAAACTTCTGCTCATCAGAGGATAATCTCAGAAATCTGTGGGTTTGCAAAGTGGCAGGTACCCAGCTCTCCCTTGGCTGAAAACAGCAAAGAATTACTTTCATACCTACCTCCCACCTACAGGAGCTTTTGCCTGAATTTCTCTCTTCAGCTCCTTATGGCAAGGCATTTCAGGCCATCTATTTGAACATCGATAGAAGTTTCTTTACACATTTAAAATGAGGGATGCAGAGCCAAGCGTTAAAGCTTTCAGTAGATCTGAGACATGGGTATGTGTTGTCAAAGATGAAGAGGGGTTGTTCTATGCTCAATATTTCCAGGCTCAAATGCCAGCATTTTCCAGTAGGACAACCACGTCATCCCTTCAGTCATTCCTGCTGTCCTTCTTTGAGCAGTTCCTGATTTTGTTAAATGCCCTTGATGAGACAACCAGAACTGAGTAATTTTTCAAGATGTGAGAATATAAAGGATTTAAGCTACAAAATTATTTTATAATCCAATAAATAAATAGTAAGGTAGATTAATGTTGATGTCTGAGCCAACACTGATCAGCATGTTAGTGATAACTGATCTATGTCCAATACACTAAAGCTTATTAATGCTTTCAAATGGATGTCCTCATCTCATTTGAGTACTCTGTGTGAGTCAAAAGTCAGCTTATTATATTCATTAGTTGCTCTCTCAGGTCTGTGGTTACCCTTGATTACAAAACATAAAAAGAGATGCAGCTCAGGCAGGGGCACATTTCCACACATTGTATGGGTGCTGCTGGCCTAGCCAAGCTGTACAAGAGGACATTATCTTTGCATGTACCACTTGCTGCAGCTGGTTCCTACAGCAGATTTCTATCCAGTTTTCCAGCCAGCCACCTTGGAAGCCATGCTGTTTCACATGGGGTGTTTGAACAGCTCATCAAGATGGAAAGAGGAGTGGGAACAGAGACCACCTCTCCCCAAGACCAGTCAGAGCCCCAGAAAACTTTAAAATCCCCAAAGCAGCTGCAAATCAGACATCCTTATTTACTGTTAACCCCACTCAGCTGGAAGCAGGACATACGAAGATGCAGACTGTCCAATGTTTTTTCTGTAAGCAGCAATATCTTGCTTTTCCATGCCAGGAAGTAGCACTTGCTGAGAGCTCTGCCTTGCTGAGAGCTCAATGTTCCTGTTAGCACCTTCTTAACTGTTTGCAATAGAAAAGGAAAAATTATGAGGGGGAAAAAATTATGTTAGTGGGAATTTTGATGATGTGGTGCTTTGCAGTCACCCGTGTCTGTGAGAGGTATTCAGAATCAGCTCAGCAGAGGATGAGGACAGCATGACTTTGTGTTCTGGCTGTCTCAGACTTCATCTGCAGTGGTCCTGTCTTTCTTCATTGAAAATTAATCATGATCTGCATGATGTCAGGGTTGGCAGCCCATAGGAAAAACACTTCACGCAATGGTTATGTTTGCCTGCTTTATATTTTTCTCTCAATAATTTTGGCTAGAATCTCTGCCTCCTAAAGCAGCAGCAGACAGATTTGATCACTGAATTGAGGACAGATGAATAATAACTAATAATAAGCTCTGCAACGCAGCAAGGGGCCTGAAAGTAGAAACTTACACATCAGTGGATCTGGAACAGCAAATTTTGTCAATGAAAAATTGGTTTGGAATTTATGCTTGTCTGTGGGAGCAGCTGGGCTTGCTGGAAGTATGGGGGATGCAGTTACTTTATTAGATCTTTTCTTCTTCCCCTTTTTTTAATTAAGGAAAACATTTGGTACCAAAGCCTTTTAACATCTCTCCCAGTCACCTGTAAGTACAGGTAGGAAAGTCAACCTGTGTTTTATCTTGATAGCAGTCGCTCAGGGTTGGATTTTGCTGCAGTCAGCAGCAACGTGTGTCATGAGTTCAGGCAAACATTTGCTCTGATGACAGTATTTGCAGACACAAGAAACTGCACAGAAATCAGGGGCATTGTAATAAATTTGTTTCTTCCTGCCTAGCTTCTGTTCTCAGAGCTTGTGAAGGTAGGTCAGCATGGAGTAAAAAGTTATAAGAGAAAGAACTCAAAATATACACCTATATAAACACTGTAATATACATACAGATATAGATGTTTATACGTGGATTCTAAATAAGCACATGTATAATATAAAAAAAGCATGTGTGTACAGTGAGGAGTGTTGTTGGCGTCTACCCCCAAATACTTATTCAGCATTCTCTTCCTCTGCAAGGCTTTGCATTAGTGACCCCATAGAGTTCTTGCATTTCCAGTTCATTCCAGTACAGTAAGTGTCACTTTTGTTTGGTAGTAAATCTGGGGAAGAGTTGTGAGCTTGGCTGTTTTTTACTTCCACATGCTAAATTAACTGCTAGGTCTTCAATGCAGTTCTTTTGCTTTTACTGCTCTTACAGACTAGAATCAGAGTGATTGACCTACTTGTCTCTACAACACATAACTGGCATGTAATAATTGTGTTCTTTTCAGTTTTTAAGTGTTTATATGACATCTTAGCTCTGCCAGAGAGTCTAATAGCAAATAATAAGCCCAACTGAGCTCTGTGTAGCTCCACTGAATTTCAATTGAGCTACCCAAAGGAAAAATTAGGTTGTTAATTATGATTATTACTGTCTTATTATTTTCTCTTCATAATATCATCATGATTTTAAAACATAATCAATAGACACTTGTCTGGAATCCTACCGGGTACAACACAAGTACAAAAGGAATAGGAACTCCATTTGTGCAGCAAGGCACCAGTTCAGCAAAGCATATAAATCAATGCAAAACTCAAGGCACATATTTATATTCTATGGGACTTTATATGGGAGAGGTTTTATATGGGAGAGGTTTTATATGGGAGAGGTTTTTATATGGGAGAGATTTTACTTTTATATATGGGAGAGGGAGAGGGAGAGGGAGAGGGAGAGGGAGAGGGAGAGGGAGAGGGAGAGGGAGAGGGAGAGGGAGAGGGAGAGGGAGAGGGAGAGGAGAGGAGAGGAGAGGAGAGGAGAGGAGAGGAGAGGAGAGGAGAGGAGAGGAGAGGAGAGGAGAGGAGAGGAGAGGAGAGGAGAGGAGAGGAGAGGAGAGGAGAGGAGAGGAGAGGAGAGGAGAGGAGAGGAGAGGAGAGGAGAGGAGAGGAGAGGAGAGGAGAGGAGAGGAGAGGAGAGGAGAGGAGAGGAGAGGAGAGGAGAGGAGAGGAGAGGAGAGGAGAGGAGAGGAGAGGAGAGGAGAGGAGAGGAGAGGAGAGGAGAGGAGAGGAGAGGAGAGGAGAGGAGAGGAGAGGAGAGGAGAGGAGAGGAGAGGAGAGGAGAGGAGAGGAGAGGAGAGGAGAGAAGAGAAGAGAAGAGAAGAGAAGAGAAGAGAAGAGAAGAGAAGAGAAGAGAAGAGAAGAGAAGAGAAGAGAAGAGAAGAGAAGAGAAGAGAAGAGAAGAGAAGAGAAGAGAAGAGAAGAGAAGAGAAGAGAAGAGAAGAGAAGAAGAAGAAAGCCATAATTGCTGTAAGAAGAATTCTACCATGATATTAGGTTCACTCAGATACTACACAGGAAATATCTAGTCATTTTGAACGTTCAGTCATTTTTTCTTTCTTTTCTTTTTTTCTTTTTTTTTTTTTTTCAGATATGACACTTTGAAGTAAACATGTACATGGTACACATCCAATGTACAGCAAAGCTCTACCAAAAATAAAATAAAATTAAAAATTCATTATATAAAGGAAATGAAACAATAACATGATAATTGTATTCTAGGCAAGTATTTGGGAACTCCATGTATAAATTTCTAACAACATTATTTTAGTCTAGCTTTATGAAAGTGTGGAATCAGACCTCAGAAATGTGGGATGTGATAATTCTATTCTGATCCATGTGCCTATCCATATGATACTGGCATTAAATCATACCAAGTTGCAAAGCACTATCCATTCACATTCCAAATTTTTCTATCCCCATTTGTGTCACTGGCATGATTCGTTCCTTCTTCTGGACTAGAGCCTGGCAGAGGGATGTACCTGTTTTTCACAAATCAATCCCATTTGCAAGCAACTGAGCGTACTTTTGTGACAGCTGGAAGTATTTTTCTGTTATTAGAATTTTATATAGATAACGAAAAAACAGTTGAGAAAATAGGCCAAAAAGTCAGGTGGCTGTCCATCACAGTTCATAGTCTAACAGAACAGCGGATAAGTGGTTTTTGTAGAAATAATTCTTCAACTTTGTTCTACAGACTAGTGCTTGCATGGAAGATAATACTGTTTAACTGCTTGGATGCTTGGCATATTGATAAAAAAACCTTCTTCCTTTTAGACACATATCCGGGTAGTGGAGTTGTTAGCAGGGAAAAAAAAAAAATGAATTTTAGGAACTTCTAGAACAATTTCATTTTTTTATTTTATTTATTTAAGTATTTATTTATTGTAATTATCTGTGCATAAGGTGAAATCTGAGAATATTTCACCATCGATTTACAAATTGAAAATGTGAGTGTGGGCTAAATGCATCAGATGAAGTGTTTATAATGCATAATTCAAGTATTGGAAAGGCAATATTCCCATCAGTTTCAAGAGGTTGGAGATATACATTTTGATTGCCTTTGACTCTTTTTTTTTTTCTTCCTCTTTTCCTTCTCTTTTTATGTAACCCCGTTTTCATCTCTCATCACTATCAAGTGATATAAGAGCTTACAGCTCTGAAGAAATAACAATTACCCCCGCCCTACATTTCAGCAATTCTTGGTGAACAGATTGATTTTACATCTCAAGGTATACATAACATCAATTTATGATTGTGGGGAAACTGAGATAGAATCCCTTCAAAACCCTCTAATGAAAATTTAATGTAAAGACTTTTTTGTTTGTTTGTTTTTGTTTTTAATAATATTTCTCTTCTTTATTTGGAAAATAATCATCATGTTTTATAAGCACTGATATGTACAACCCCCATATTCTCAGCTGAGTATTTTGTATTCTTTCTCACAGGGCTAAAAGCAATGACTGGAAAAAAAAATAAAGAAAGGGAAAAAAAATGACAGCTCCATTTTTTCTGGATTACTATGAACCAGAGTCTTCCAGTTCTCAAACACGCCAGAAACAAACATGAATAATCTGTTATTAGCTGTGCATGGGAAAAGCACTGAGAAAATGACAATCTAGGTTAGCATGACTTGTGCATGTGGAAAAAAATCTCCTTAGTGCTTCAAATGTAACCATGCAGATCACAACTAATTTCTTATTCAGAGTGATTTGGCCAATCATTGCCACAATTAAGAAGATGAGGAGAAATAAATCAGGCCCAAATCTTCTGCCTAACAGAGGAGTCTGGGAGCTATACAAGGAGCTCACTTTAAGCAGATGTGGGAGCAGTCTTCTGTTATGTTTCAGCTTGCTCTCTAATGGTTACAAATAGGCTTAAAGTTTAACGTCCTTTTCAAAATGTGTTAGTGTTCATTGCTACAGCTGTGGCTGCATTTCAAGGTATTATTTGTGAACTTGCATTGCAGTCATGCTTCACTATGTCCTGATACAATATGAAATTCAGCTGGGAAATATTTCCAAGGTAACAAGGTAATTTTCCTAAAATCTAACACTTTCAAGACTGGCTTTTAATTTTACAAGATTTCTTCCCATAATTAAATAGTAATTTCTCAGTGCATCATTTCCCTTTCCCTTCTCCCCCCTCTCCAACCTCCTTCAACACTCAATATGAAAATCAACAAATAAATGTTTGGTTTAAAAACATCCACCTGCAGCCAAAAGATGGAAACTACTTTAACTTTTGTGAGAATGTATGGTCTTAGTGTGCTCAGCTGGAGAGACAGAGAGAAAGGAAAACATTGCTTATTGCCTCTCCCTGATTTTTCAACAAAACACTCTTGCCAGATTTGGGAGGTTTCCCCCAGGCAGCAAATCTCCAGAATTATTGACTTTCTTCTGTTCATGTGTTTCTCAGGTTGGGGATGGTTCCCCAAGCCGATCAAAATCCCTTGCTTGAATTGTTAACTGTGGCTAGTCTAGTAAACATTCTTTCAGACTTTCTATATTATTGTATGTTGGTGCCTCCTATCTTTAGGATGAGCAAGTGACTTCTGATCACATACACAGAGATTACAGCTGTGACTGTGCTCCTGTTTGCATTGTTCTTCTTTAATCATTGCCAGCTGCTACTGATGTAGGAAGTGTGGCAGAGATAATCATCATGTGGGACCCAGACCAGTGGTGTTTGGGGATCATTAGAGCACTGAATGACAAGACTCCAAAGACTGGAACAGACATTGAAGATCCAGGGCCCCAGGAATGCCCAGGATTTGACTGAGCCCTAATTAGCCTGTTCATGCACACATCTCTTGACCCATATAAGGATGGTGCACACAGCCCCATGGAAGTTCACCATATCTTGTACAGGCTGTTATTACAGAGTGACCTAGTGTGAACCTCAGCATCCAGCCAGAAATCACCATGAGAGCGGAACAGATGGTACTCTGATCTACCCAAAACCACATCCAGGGAAATGCCAGGAGCTCTTGCCTGAAACACGGATGCTCATTACGGTAGTACCCTGCCACATGTGTCCTTAGCTGGGCTCCTTGGCAGCTCTGCAATAGCAGCAGACAGCTGGGCTGTATAATTGGCCCCAGGAGAAGGTTAATCCTCTCTGTTCAAACAGCTGGATGTGTGGTACCCACGCTGTACTCAGAACAAAGAGGAAAAGAGCAAAGGGTTTCATCTGCTCTGACATAGCAGCATCCTGTTATGTTCAGAAGGCAACTTGTTGATCAAGAGAGGTACTACAGAGTGACAACTTCTCACTCCCTTAGTTTTACCTATAATTTATGAATAATGCATGATTTCAAGACATTAAAGAACAGTACTGCTAATCCAAAAAAGGCACTTTTTTTTTTTTTTTTTTTTTCCAGAGTGTTGTCTGGCCTCCTGTGCCAAATAGCAGTAACCTAATACATAAGAATATGGGATTTTATGAGTTTAATGTTTCTGACATCAGTAATCCATATCAAATAACGCCTGCAGTTGTATATGTTAAGGCAAAACAGATTCTTCCTCTAGGGTAAACTCTGTTCACTAAAGAAGACCACTTCTATCTCCGTTCTTCCAGTACGTGGGATTGCAAACATATATCAGTTCATTTTAGATAAAAGAGCCACTGTATTCTGAAGCAGCACAGATGTGCAACACAGAGAAAGTACTGATCACGATAAACCATTGGCATTTAACAGGGAATGAAACAAAAGATGGGTTTAATTGTAGAAGCTTGGGAGCCAACAGATTTGGCATTTCTACCAAAATGTATCCCATCCTCACTCAACTCTTCATTTTCTGTGCCTGTAAAAGGGAACTGTGCTATCAACTCCATAGCAACAGAATCAGGCTGCTAATGTCTTTTGACTCAGTTTCCCAGCCTATTAAAATGGAAAGGCCTGTACCTCTTTCATGGGAGCATAAACACACTAATACTGGCCCTGCATGCTGAGCTCTAAGTATTCGATTCTGGAATGTTATTGAAACTGATTGATGCAGCTCATTACTGGGCTATGGGCCAGACAACCATTTAAGTCCTTTCCATGGGAGCAAATTTTGGCTGTATAATAAACACAGCCATGACTATAAACAGATCTGTCAAAAATACAACACATCTGTGATGACAAAAGCATAAGTTTACAGAGCAAAACAGAAAAAGTGGTGAAGTGGAGGGACTGGACCATTGTAATATTTGGTGGTCAGCCATGATCAGTGGGCCACAAGTTCTCATCCCACACAAAGGCAGACTTCATTTCTTTCCCTACTATCAAATTGCTGCTATGCTGATCCCTGACACATCTAAATTAGAACACGTCTGCATGACTGCAAGAGGGTGCACACTGATCCATGTGTAGGTTGCAAAGGGTCTTGTGGGGAGGGAAGCACTCAGATCACGTTGTAATACAAATTCTCCATGTGTTTTAGCTAATGATAATTTCTTCTTTGTCGGGGTTATTTACGTATCCTATTCAGTTAAAAAAAAAAAAAATGCAAATCCTTTCAAAATTTAAACAAGCTAGAAATAAACAAGGCCAAGATAAAACTTACATTCGCAGATATTGGCCATAGATTCATGTGGGGGAAAAGACTGTGCTAGTTCACCCTATCTCCTTTTCCAAAACATATTTATCACTGCATTACTCTTCCCATTTTCCATATCTTCACTCTTGCATAATGTAGTTCAGAGTGTGGAAACTAGTTTATTTCAGCCCTAGGGTCCTACCCTGTCATGTTTCATTATATCAGGTTTTATAATGATCATATATATTTTTTTCACCCTAAACTTACACAAACTGTTCTCTCTTGCTATTTACATTTTAATGTACACTTTAGTGCCTGTAAATTTCTTTCAGCTTTCTATTGTCTGTGTTTATGTAGGACCTACAAATATTGCTGCTCTGCCATGGAAAAATCAGTGACACAAGTATGTACGTACGACAACAGTAACGTTGTCCCAGAGCTGACACAACACAGAAATGTGACCTTCACTTATGCTGCCAGAGAGGGCCTCCCTGCTGATGAAGTTTTAGTAGTTCTCAGCACAAGGAATAGCTAAGATGTTCTACTGCTATGTGACCCTTGGCTATAAAAAATGTGCCATCTGCTGAAAGGTCCTGCTCTGATGTAACAGCCCTGAGGACTACTTTTTCCATTCAAGCTATACCTACTTCACTGAAGGCATCTGTCTCAGGGAGCTATCCTGAGCACATTGCAGGGTGGCTCGGATCCAGATTGCATAATACTGCCAGCTTCTGGAGGAGCTGAAGCTTTTTTTATCACCTACTACTACTAGCCCCATATATTTTTGGGTCCTCTATACACATGCTTGGGATAATGTGTGATTTCTCAGTCCAAAGTGCCTGAAATATCATGGTGCAACAAATGTGTGTTGTGTTTTGTTGTTCTTATTGTTGTTTTTATACCAAGATGACAAGCTTGTATAACATCTGGCTTGACACAAGGGGGGACTGTGGAAAAGGGGGAGTACAGAGCCTGCTGAGGTAATGCTGAAAGACTGTGTGTGGTAAAAAGTCCTAAGACTAGCATGGAGGGGTCCACACTGCTGTCCAATGACGAGTCATGAAGATGCTTAAGGGACTGGAGCATCTCTCATATGAGGACAGGCTAAGGGAGATGGGACTACTAGGCCTGGTGAAGAGAAGGCTCAGGGCAGGGATCTTATCAAGGTATATAAGTACCTGAAGGGAGTTTGAAAAGAAGATGGAGCCAAAATCTTCCCAGATGTGCCCAGTGAAAGCACGAGGCGATCAGCACAAGATGAAACACAGGAGGCTCCACCTGAATGTCAGGAAATACATTTTTAGCATGAGGGTGACCAAGCACTGGCACAGGTTGCCCAGAGAATCTGTGGAGACTCCCTCCTTGGAGATATGCAGAAGCCATCTGGAAATGGTCCTAGGCAGCTTGCTATAGGCAGCCCTGCTTAAGCAGGGGGATTGGACCAGAGTAGATCCAGAGGTCCCTTGCCACCTCAGTTGTTCTGCGATTCTGTGAAGCCTTTATTGGGTCTGAATTACCTGAAAACAGTAAAGTTACTTTTTTAAGCTCAAAAGTAAAAAGACTTCTAGGCTTGCCATAGGAATAAGTATGATTGTTAAAGATGAAGAACATTAAATTTTTAAGTATATTTCAGTGAAAGAGGCTGAAATTTTACTTTAAAATTTTTGAATGTGACAGAGAATACATAAAGTTAGCAAGTTTTCAGAGGAATTCACATGTCTGTCCAAAGCTCCTATTTTTAATCTGTGGGCCCAGCATGACTGGCTAAACTTAGCACTGACTTATCTTCACCCCTGAAATAAAAAGACATATATCATTAAGGTAAAAATTGAAAGCCTTTCTGAAGAAGAAGAATAGCTTCACAATTGAAGGAAAAAAAAAAAAAAAGAGAGAAAAATTATGGCATGAAAAAACTATCTTGATTTTGTTGGGAAGAAGGAAGTCATCAAAACAAAGTTGATAATCAATTTACCTTGTTGCAAAGAAAAGACAAGAACTACAGAAACACAAATAAAAAGCACAACCACTTAACACTGATTGTGCTGGTAAGACTTCTCTCTGTGGTGTTCCTATACCTGTTAGCATCCTCTTTAAGTGTAAAACATAAAAAAATGTAATGCATTTTTAAATATTTAAACTAAATTTTATTTCATCTTTCTGTGAAGGTGCAAAGTTTGCTGGCAATTATTCTCTACCCATAGCTTGCAGGACTCGTGCCAAAACCCTCCTCCACATGGGGTGGTATTTCAGCTGCATTTACTGAAATCAGCACATTTTCTTCAAAGCTGTTTTGGCCTGTAATTGAGATACTTCCTTTTAGTATCTTGTTTTTGTTGTTTAAACTGACACAAAGGGCAGAAATTCAGGTCACTGTAAGAAACTTCCCAGTTTTCCTCATACAGTTTTGTAGTCATCACTTTTTCTCATTATGTTCAGCATTATACATCCATCTATTCATCCGTCTATTCATGCCATTCCTTTGGCTTTCTATCTATCCATCCAGCCATGTCATGCATACCTATCATTTATCTATGTTCACTCATTTGTCTAACGCATTAAAAATGCATTCATCGTAAGAAATCAAAGTGCCCTCCAATGCAAAAAATAAAATTGACCAGATTTTCTCTCTTATATTCACTACAACAGAAAGACGCAAATATGGGGCAGTTTGACTGAAGTTTATAGGGCAAGATTTCATGAACTAAGCAATACAAACTCTAATGTATACTCCACAGAGTGAAAATCAATAACAGGTTGCTCTCTTGTCTCTGTTTCCATTGGGCTGCCTCTGTGATATTGAATGTTTTCCTAATATTAGTTTTCTAGCTGAGTTGCCACAGGGCTCTTAGAGAGTTGTTGATGTGAAAAGGAATGGAAACCAAGACACAGGACATACATCTTAGGAGTGTACAAATCTCCGCTTAGCGGCAACTGGCTAGGATTCCAGGGTAATCATTGTTTCGAGGAAAAGTACTGGTGATAGGCAGGTAGCTAACATCAAACTCAGAAAGGTTGTGGAGAAGAAACCAACAAGACAAAGTACTCTTTTAGTGCATGAGGATCACCAAACTAGTATAGAGCTAATGAAGCCTGATGAAAGACCCAAAATTAAAACATTTCAGCAAGCATTCACAGATGCAGTATCTAAATCAAAAAGCAGCTAAAATCTTGAAGTTGATCCAAAAATACATTTCTGTGAAAATAATGAAGAATCATTTTCTTCAAATGTAATCAATATTTTCTTAGATCAAAAGCAATCAATATAATTCCCAGAACTGTACATCAATCTCTGTTGTACTGTTAATTGTCTACCTAACAAGTTCTTCAGCCCTCTATTGCTAATTTCCTTCAACATGTTTTCATGTATTCATAAAACAGAGTTTTTAGTCAAATATATGGGAAGATATTTTAAATGCAACATCAGAAGTATTTCATATTTTTTTGTAGAAGTAATATAAAATCCAAACTTAAATCTAGCTCTCAGTCATGATAGTCATCCCCATGCAAACACAGTAAAATATATCATCATAGTTGAATGTCCTCAGCACTGAAAACACTTGAAATACAAACCTGGATCTTAAATCCAAATATAGATACAGGTATATAGCTTGAACCTCTCATTTTCTTACTAGCCAAGAACCAAGTACGACTGAACTCAGAAGGAGAAAAGGAGAAGCATGAATGCTAGTCCAACACAGAAACTCTTCCTTCCTCTTCTGTATCTTCATGTTCATACTACGTCTAACATTATTTCCTACTGCACTTTCCATGGTAAGCAGTATCTATTGCTTCTTATAGGCTCCCCTCCAGGATCTCCTCCTGAACCTTTTCCTTTACATCTGATGTTTCTCCCACAGACCCATACCCCTACAGCATGGGTATTCTTCAGATCAGAATGATTTCTGAGGCCAACACAAATTTTCTCTGATTTTGTAGCTCAAGAATGAAGGACCACCAAAACATTCAGCAATTTTTTAGTATTTCTGGAAACAGAATCAATGCCAGGGAATTAAGGTAATTACAGAAGATTAATTGCCCAACAGGAGAAAAGGCATTTGTTGAATAGCAGTGTTGACAGTGTTGAGAATGTATGATGCCAGAGCATGCAGTCAGATACAGAAACACAGGTGTTAACTCCATTGCTTGAGATTGTTATTCAAATGATCTTATCCCTACTTCTCTCCAAGGCTATGCTTACCAAAAAGAGAGGAAATATACTATGTTGACATCTACTGAGGCAATCTCAAAAAAATCTATGCTGAGAGAATAGTCATCCATTCCTCCAAGGAAAGATTTTCATATGGTTGTTCCAGTATTTCTTATTTTGCAGATGGGACATTTTTTTCAATAGCTTAGTATCTCTTGGAAGGTTAAGGCCCATTTCTTTCTTTTCATAAACATATGTGTAGTCAGAAAGACCCAGTATGTTCATCTGGTTAAAAAAAATCCAATCAGAGACCATAACATATTTTTTTTTTTTCCAGAGACTGGACTAAAGGGTGTCCAAACCTAAAGTTTTGTCTGAAAGACTTCAGGCACTGGCATATCTGTCACCTCTCCCATTGAAATTCTTCCAATGTTTAATTATCCTTAGTGTTCAAAAATGTGTTTTATTTCAAGCTTGAATTTGTCTGACTTCCAGCAAATTGGATTTCATTATATCTCTGTCTGGAAGACTGCAGATTTTATTATTACCATAGTTTTCTATGTATAAAGATTCAACAAAATGAACAGGTAATCCCTTATTTTTTTCTGTGATAAGCTGAATAGACCAACTTTATTGAAGCTCACATGAGAAGACTTTTTCCAGTCCTACTTTTTTTTTTTTTTTTTCTGCTCTTCTTTAAATTCCTTAAAATGTACATTTTTCTTGAAATGTGGTCCCAAGATTGAGATGCAGTATTGAGATAGCAATCTTAAGATTTCTGGGCAAGGGGCAAGATTATTTTCCTATTTGCTACTTAGCCTCTTCACTATACATCCAAAGAATGCATCAGCCATTTTAACACAACACTATATTAAATGTTTATACATTGGGACATAACTATTACTCATACAGCATCTTTTTAATCCAGTGTTTTCCAAGACTATCTTCCATTTAGCTGCAGCCCAAATTCTTTGTTCACATTTTTGTTTTTGTTTGGTCAAACTCATTTTTCTGCACTATGCACTTTGAGCAACTCAAATCAGGTAGGACAATATTCACCACACCACTACAACAGTAACCCCAACACCTCAAATCTGGTTTTAGTGGTCATGCCCTTCAACAAAATAGCTACCACCAAACAGACAAGGCAAAAGAAAGGTACAAGAGCCTGAAGATGGGACATGTCTAAAGCATTAACTTCCACCTCAAGTTAACTTCTTAAGAGAGACTGTAGGTAGAAAAAAAAAATATATATATATATATATATATATATAAATCGCTTGAAAAACACACTAGGACAAAGCCCTTCTACAAAGCATGCTATTGTTCTTTTTCCATGTCCCCAAATACAAGGACTCATTCCTTAGCCTCTGCATTTCAATAAATAAATAAATAAATTCATGTTATATTAATTTAAAGATTGCCCAACAGCGGGTATTCTATTCTGGCACACTGAGAATTTCAAGAGCCTGACTCAATGTCAGACACCCCCAGGTGCCTGTGACCTCCTCCTGTGAAACTGCAAGTGATGTATCAAAAGCTGCAAGCAGGAGACATAGCTGGGGAGGGAAACCATCAGCTGACAAACATTAGTTTTGGTAGGATTTTCCTGCCTAAACATGGTGGTGCCATGCTGTTCAGATTTCTAGGAGACATCCCAAATGGCCCCCAGCTGCTCTTCTGGAAAGGTCTGGGTTTCTCATAATTCCTGTGTCATATTTGAATCTAGTACCTTAGTGTATTTTAAATGTCACCCAATTTTTTATTTATTTATTTATTATTATTATTTTTCTTCTTACATTAATTGAATTTCACTTTCTGTGTCATGACAGAGGACTTCAGAGAAGTTATGAAATGTAAGGGAATTCTCAGAATTTTGGCATTCTGCAGGCACTTTATCACTGGCAAATTTTACCAGGAAGACATACCAAAACAACTAATCTAAATAAACAGAGCTGCACCTGTAAATTATCTTACTAGTAAAGATTTTTTTTCCTGATGATCCCAAACAACTTCTGCATTTTCAGCTCTGATAGTACAACGGTTTTAATCCACTTAAATTGTGCCTTTTTTATTTCATATATACATACATATATATATAAATATGTTGCTTTTTTCCCTTGACATGTCATGTGGTACTAATGGCCTTGGAGGAATTCAACAAATCCACTGTACCAACAATGTTGTTTTTAATCAACCTGAATTATAATCTTGCAAAAAAGATTAAAAGTTTGTTTGGCAAGGCCTTGTTTCCATGTAACTAAATTGCTTAGTATTAATTTTATTTCTACTTTTTAATGCCTCATTAGCAAAGCCCCAAATTAATAGTTCCATTATCTTATCCAGCACTGACATCAACTTAACTAGTCTACTGTTCCTTTGTTTATCTCTTTTTTGTCTCTTAACATATATAAGGTATATAAACAGCAGCCCTCTAGCAATTTATTTTTTTTCTTTTTAAGAATTACTATGTATTAACATAAGCTGTTTACAAAAAATCCTTAGCTTATTTACTATTCTTACAGAAATTATCATAACATTGATTTTAAAAAGTTTACTTTTAACACATGCTGTTGAATATTGGCCTTTTTTTGTAGAGGGTGAGCCTTACTGTCTATCTGCATTATTACATAATCCAGGTAAATCTTCCTGCTTCAAGCTAGATCTTCCCAGGAAAGAACAAAAATTAGAGCTAAGAAAAATAGTTCTGCATGTGCATGATGGATATAATTCTGAACTTTCTCACAGGTAACATTCTTGGGATTTTCTCTGTTGTCTTTTAAGTCGCTGCTGCTTCTGAAAACAGTTTTAAGAATATCATGAGCAAACACTGTTTACCAACATGTATTGTTCTGTCTTGTACCTAAGGCATAGGATACCAAATTTAAAATCCTGGATTCCATTCATATCTCTCTGACTGTCATAGAAAATACCGTTGCATCAGCTCATTTCAACTCTTTGTGCTCATTTAATCTCTCTCTCTCTCTCTTTTTTAACAGTAACCTCTTTGGGACAAGGATTGTCTCATGCAATCGGTAATACCTACTGAGTTCCTGTTAAATACAGGGCCTTAATGTGATGCCACTACACATATATTCAATAATATCAATGACTGACCGATTGAATGGGCTGATGGTACTATAATTCAGATGAACTTCCTTAGATCCTTACTTAGCTTTCATCTCACCAGAAAATCCTTGGAACACCACTGCCAGTTGCTTACAGAGAACATACATTTCAGTTGCTTGCTTGAAATTTTAATTAGAAGGTAAGGCAGACATGATCCTTGCTACCTGCAATTGGTTCTGGCCAATGATCTTTGCTTTCTGACAGCAAGCTAACTACGAAGTGTTTTATAAAGCCCAATCATACCTGTAATTTATTATTTTAATTTTCTCTTCCCCTCTTTCTTGCCCCATCTCATATATAGCTTTCCCTCCCTCCTCTTTTTCAGTGTAAGTGGAAAACTGATTGCATTACTTTATGCATGAATTTTATAGATAAGAAAGAAAAATGGTGTATGCAAATTTATAGTTAACAACCCATGCTTTCCTCCACAACAAATCTTTCCCCAACATCCCAATTGCACTTCTCCCTTTACCTCGTACTTTCTGTCAGTGCTGGAACACGCACTTCATCCAGGATGTTTTTTTAATGAGCACCCAAACACATGGCTTAACAGCAAGCTTTCATAAATAAAGGGATGTGGAGGCAACAGAACTGGTGTGCACATGTAAAAATCAAAGAAAGTGAATATACATATAGGATGAGTGTCAAGTCTGGAGATGAAAGGAGAGACAGTGTAGAGTCGTAGACTGGTTTCACAGAACATGCACAACATGCTAGTTAGTAAGCTACAAAGGGGACTTAAGACCTTGAACCCTCTGAATGAAATGTGATGCATAAAGTTAGCATGAACTCCTCAGGAGGTAGAGCTAACCTCTTCCAATATCTTCAAGTGTTTTTCTTCTCAGTCTTCTCCCTTCTAAGCCCTTGGCTTCAGTTATATTTGCTTTAACTCACTACTTTGATGGACCCAGCAGGCCACATGCAAAGGTGATGTTTTAAGTACAAAGGATATGAGTTGCTCACTGTGAGGCTGTTATGAACCTAAGAACTGATCTGTATAGCTCTTACAGATCTTCAAGAGCTACTGACATAAGTGTGATTGCTTGTGCGGTCCAAATATTCACCAGTGTTATAGCTACATATTCCAGACCAGGACAGAGAGATCATCCTGCACTCTTATTCTTGCTTTAATATATAAAAGTCACATTCAGTAAGCATGCTTATCCTGATAAATAAAACTGTCAGCACCTATATCCCTTTAGCATCTTCACCAGCTCAGTCACTGCTTTGAGTTGACCTGAAACTTCATTCTTAAGACCCTTGATTACAGCAAATTTAAGCTCATTGTAACTCACTGGCGTATATTAATTTTTATATGTCGAACTGCCATTGTCTATCCTTGTACAAAATCTGTCTAGATTATTCACTTCTAGTTTGCAGCTTTATCTGTAAAGATGTAGATTGATTGTGGTAAAAGTATGTGCCATAAGTCACAGATGTGTACCTGTATCAGTTTCACAAAGAGTACACAGCAGTAGCGATGCTAATAGTCCCAATAACTTCATACTTTTGCAGACTAATGCAGCTTTATTGTTCATTTCTCTTTGACATTTGAAAAACTCAGCAAGCTATAAGGCCTGAAGCAAATTACTTTGCAATTGGACTGGGGTATCCCCTTCTGGTCCATGGTTATGACAACCTTAGTAATCAAAATGGCTGTCAGCAAACTCATTTCTCCCTTGCTCAGTGAATTGCACTGTTCTATTTCTAAGGTCAGCACTCTCAGCCAGGGGAAGGCTAATTGCTAGTAGCTACCACCTGAGAAAAGACATACAACAACATGTAACCCAGTATGTAACAAACGGGGAAAGAAAGAGAGAGAACCTATGCAGCATCCAATCATCAAATCATGTGGATCCTCCATATCTATAAAATAGACAGTTGATTCTCTTTCACTGCTGTGCCTTAGTGAAGTCTTAGACAAGTCAAATGTTGTCTGGCCATAAAACTGTAAAAAGAACTGCATGACTTTTTACCTGAGATTGATAAATTTGGGTAGATGACAGGCAAATGCAAACACTTCTGTCAGTGCCAGCACAGTATGAAAGCAGAACAAGAGATTTGCAGTTAGCTCCTTAGTCTCAGTGGGCACTGTGACTGTATGAAGATGACAATTTATTCCATCCATAACAATATCACCCCAAAGGAATGTCTTGCAGCACTTAGTCTGACTTCCATTTAACCTCTTCCTAATATGAGTGGTTTGACACCATTTAGTAAAAGTAAAATCACATATAGCAATTGTATTTCTCCCATCAAGAAATTCAAATGTGTTTTCACACTTGATATTAACCAATAACAACAGAAGATGTTTTCCATTTATTGATGAGGGAAAGGAACAAATAAGTAAATAAGTAAATGTAGAAAGAAAGAAAGAAAAAACATATCAACAACAACAAAAAACAACACACAAGTAAACAAACCAAACCAAAACCAAACTAACCAACCAACCAACCAAAAAACAGATAATCTAAGTCCAGACTGATATGAACCTATAGATTGTCTCCACCACATGTGCTCAGGCTATAATTCACAACACATCTTAGCAGGATCTGTGGGTATCAGAGTACAGGCACAATGAGATCTGAATATCACAAAAACATGTGTTATGAATGGTAACTTATCCTGGACTCTTTATATAAATTGTATTTCCTAGTCTGTTCAAGTTAATCCCACCATGAGAACACATCCTTAAAAAAAAAACAAAAAAAAAAAAAAACAAACAAAAAAAAACAGACCAAGAACTGTATCTTTTTTTATTTATTTATTTATTCTTAATAGGAAGTGATAAGGACTGTAAAATGATGATTATAGTGCACAAAAGCAGGGCATCGAAATCTACCAGAATATTAGGCTATTTCTGTATACAGAGAATGGAGGATAACAGTAATTATCCATAGATTCAAAAATCAATTATGAGGGTATGAAAATGAAATAATATCAATGAAATAAATTGTTATTCATGAGTATAGCTGGCCGGTAACGGTTCTTATTCAGACAGGGCAAGGAACGTGGAGCCAGAGCAGAGTCCAAGCAGACTGGAGGAATGAATAGCTCTGCTGAACCAAGCACATATGCTGCAGAAGCACTGGAAACATTTTCCGCTTAACAGCATGTTCTAGCAAACCACTCCCAACAAGCCCAGTGCCTTGATTTGAGATCAGTTGCTTTCTCATTATTGATTTTCGCAGAGTTTGATTAGAACATATCTGTCAGGGATCTGTATTACCAGTATTCAGGTTAAACCTATATGTTTCCAGCTTGTTATGTTGACTCAATAAGCTCTCAACTTTTCCCTTCAAGAAACCTTAAACTTGTAAGAAACAGCACAGTACTCTGGGGTACCACCTTGAAGTGGTTACCAACAACTCATTCCTTTGTTTGTGCAGAAGTCTGAGCACACTTGAAACACATCGAAATAATTAAGGACCCAGAACCTCAGAACAACCAACTCACATGTATCACAGGATGGACAGACAAGGACCGTGTCATACAAAATTAGGCATGAGCTGAGGTCTCCAGGTGATTCTGCAACAGTGAAGAGTGACCAGACCTCGGTTGTTTACTAGGTATACAGAAAAAAATACGGTAATCAAAAAATAGTGGATACATCTGAGTATGTTGGGTTATATATTCTTTCTCCCAGTTTTCTCAGTTGTTAAAGAAGATAATACTTACTGCTGTGCAACTTTCTAAGTTTGTTTATGCTCGTTTCCTGTATTTCTGGAGCAAATCTGAGAAAGGCCGCCCGAGGCTGTTGAGAAGTTCATACAGGATGAATATCCCAAAAAACATCACTTATAGACTCCAAGTCCTGTTCTCCTATCACTTACATCACTGCCGGTACAGAATAACTTGGACAACCTGACAGGAACGTGAAGTATAAAATGAGAATAATTTCTCTGTGAACAAGTCAAAACACCAGCTCAGTCTTCAAACATCCACAACCTCAATGATTTTATTCACTATAATTGGATGAGAAAAGCAATATTGTCATGTGAAGACTGACTTCTCAAACACAGCTCCAGTCATGCTTGCTAATACAATCTCCTTCCCAGGGAGCAGGAAGGAAGACTATGGCGGTGCCAGGAGATGTGCAGGAGACAGCCCCTGAAGCAGTTCAGGGTTTAGTGGCTTGCTTTTCTCATCTTTATTAACATAGTGTCATTCATTAAACCTCTCTAAGATGAAAAGAAATAGATTATTCTTATTATGTCAATTATACATTCCTTAATGAAGTCAGAGAGTGCAGCTGTCAGAAAATCTTTTCTTTGCAAAGCCCATACAGCAGCTTTGTTTAAGAGTTTCTTTTCCTCAGACATTTTTTTCTTTTTGCAAGTCCTCCATTCTATGTTAGTACCACCAGGAGAGCTGATTGCCAGGGCAGAAATGATCTTAATTCATATTGCTCCAGAGTTTCTGGTTCCTTCCAATTGAGAATATCCACATATACTCATATTTTTGCTTTCTGTAGCTAGTCTTGCAAAACTGATTCAACTCAATAAACCTGTTTCCTGTGATAGTCTTGCAGACTTCAGTATTATCATATGAGGAATATAATTTTATTCATGTGCTCAAGTCCTATAAAAAGAATTACCTGAGTTACTCCTGTTACAATGTGCTTTAACATTGCTGTTCAGGTGGTGAGAAGGGATGAGGATGGCACGCAGATGCTTTATTATACTGTGCTACAGTTACCTTGTTTTTGGCGCTCTTTGGCCGCATAAAGATGATCTGAATTGCTGCCTGGTATTTGGGAAAATTGTGGGATGGTGTGGCAAACCAAGCTATGTTGGTGAAGGAATAAACAGATACAAGGAGAGATTTGTTTACTCCACCCATTGTACAACTGCCTGTAGGCAGGGAGGGAAGAGAATACTCTGCATCCTCCAAATGATGTTAACATTGCTTGTTTCACTAGGTATTTCAATAAGAACAATTTGCTGTACAGGACATAATCACATCACTAAGCCTCCCAGTATCCTTATGGGAAGCACTGTTGTGTATGCCCCCACTATGGAGGATGCAAACAACACCTCATAGCCCATAGCTACAAAGAAGATCTGACATGTGCTACCTTCAAAATGCCATTTTCCTATCAAAAGCAAAGTTAAGCTTGAGCACCTTTGAAAATCTACCCACAGACATTTCAAATCATTCAGTTTGCACAGCTCCAACTGATTTCTCATAATACAGTTATTCTTCTTACCTGTTGGCCTCTAAATTAGTTAGATGAATGTTTGGCTCTCTCAGCATTTGGAACCCAATTTCTCTTTTTCACAAAAGTGAAGGTGGTTGACTTCAGAAGGAGATGTTTTGTAATTTTTCACCATCTACCTATTAGACAGTGACTCTAATTTTCTCCACATTTTCTGTCTTCTTTTGATTAATCCTGACATCTCCATTAAACTTCACAACACCGTTCACATAATGATATTGCTTCCATTTTGTCTTTCCTCTTTCTATGTCTGTCTCTAACTGTAGGACAAAGTTTTCTGTGACAGCAGGATCAAAAGACCTGCAGCTAACCAAAAAAAAAAAAGTTTGAATTTCAGTGACTCAACAAATTCTGCAATTTTGCAGGGTTCAAGAAAAAGCATGTATGAATTTAAATCTGTTTTAAAGCAAAGCACTCAGTCACTGTTCCCTTGTTTTGTTACTGATCCTAAATAACTCTAAATCCTCCAATTTTTCAGGAAACAAAGTGTGGTTTTCTATTAATTTCTCCATTACAAATGTACCTTTGCTAGACTGTGTGTCCTGGTTTCAGCTAGGACAGAGTTAATTTTCTTCCCCCTGCTGCTGATCTGCCTTGAGCAGAGCATAACAGTGGCAAAAATAACTCAGATGATTACTCAGGATCCTCATCATTTTGGTTGTTTTCCTTAAGATCATATATTTTGGCAACTGAGCTGTAAGGACTGACATGACACTGTTTATTTCTGAAATATTTGATTTTTGTTTAAACCCGAAAGACTACCCTCAGCTAAAATGTGCCGTCTTTGTATTTTCAAACACACTTTTTAATCCATTTACTCGTCTGTTTTAAAAATATAGTTATCTGTTGAAATATATAATGACATAAAGCTGTCATATACAGGTACACAATTACAAATATTAATTAATTGATAATATATTAATGATCCTATTTTGCATATAGATGTTAAGCCTTTGTTGGAGATCCTTAGCATTCATGTATCTTTCCCACTGTTGTGTTACATGCCACCAGGACCTGCAGTCAATGCTAAGCATTAGGGAAGAATCTACTCTATGTAGAAATCCTGTGTTACCAAGTCCTTGGTTGTCTTGCACAGGTTGTAGGATAGCATGTTATTTATGAGTTACCACACCCAAAAGTGCCTTACTGTTCACAAGTCACCTTGAAGATACCCTTGAAACAAGTCATATTTAGGAATACATAAAGTTTACAGACATAGTTAGTGTTATATCTCAATTTGACAGTAGGCTTCCACTCAGATTGAACTCTCTCTCCTTTGTCCCTGAATGTCCCTGATATGAAATTTAATCAGGAAACATTTTATACTATGTTTATAAAGACCCTTTAGATTACCACTAGTTGAGATTCTTACTGAAAAGGAAGATGTAACTGCTGTCCATCTGATCCAACCTCCTCCCTTCATCCAGCCATATTGAAAACCACATCGGCTAATGGATTCAGGAAAAAAAAAAAAAAACAACCTGTAAATAAAAATCAGAGGTCACTTTCCAGCTGGAGCTGGTTCCTGCTCTGATCACCATGGGGCTGCAAAATGTGACCTGAGGCACAAAAGAAAAGGTGACAATGGCATCCAGCACAGGGGATGGGAACAGAGGTGAGAACTAAGATTTTTGGAGTTGGGTTAGATTAACATCACATAACTAGTGCTTTATCTTCTTTCCAACTACTTGGGAACCTCTAGGGCATTAACAAACCACTAGCCCCTTGTGAAGTTATTTCCACCCCTGGAAAGGGTGCATAAACCTGAGGTTGAAGCCTCTGTCATGCTCTGAATTCACAAAGGAATGACATTCATATAGAGTACATACAAATTTAAAAATAATAGTTTCAACCCATGTTCATTGCAGACAACATTAATGTTAAAACAAAAAATGTTGTTTCAAACTGAAAAGTCAAAACATTCTTTTTAAAATGTTGAAATAAACCAGGTTGGCATTCATAAGTGAAAATAATTCAGTTGTGAAAAGGACTAGTTGAAATGTTCTTATCTTTTTTTTTTTTTTCTTTTAATGTACTCTAATATTTTTTATTGATGCTTGAATCCTGCCAGTCAGAGCCAAATACATGTATGTTTTTAACCTCTCCAAATGAATTTTGCCAAGTTACTAATTATGAAAAAAAAAAAAAAAAAAAAAAAAAAAAAGGTTTGAAAAATTGTCCAGATTTACTAGCTACCTTTTCAGCTACCACATTTATATTTGTGTTGGGTCTGTCTGAGCTGGAGTCACCTTTTCCCTGCAGCAGCCCACACAGTGCTGTGCTCTGCACTCGTAGCTGGAACAGCACTGATATCACTCCAGTGTTGTGTCTATTGCTGCATAGTGCTGGCACAGCACCAGGACTCCTTCTGAGGCCCCAAGAACCAGCAGGCTGGGGGTGGGCAAGTGATGGGGAGGGGACACTTCCGGGGCAGCTGACCTAAACCAACCAAAGGGACATTCCATAACACCTGATGTCACACTCAGCAATAAAAGCGGGAGCTCTCGTGGGGGAGGGGGCTGTTCCTCCTGAACAACCACTACGCGTTTTGAGGCCATGCTTCCCAGGACGTGGCCGAACATCACTCATTGATGGGAAGTAGAGAATATTTTTTTTCCCCTCTCTCTGTGCTTCCACGCAGACTTATTGTTTCTTTTGTTTCCTTTTTTCCTCCCCACTCCCTTTCCCTTTAATTAAACCTTTCTCACCTCAAACCTTGAGTTCTCTGTGTTGTATTTTCTCCCCCATCCTCTTTGAGGAGAGGGGGAGTGAGAGAGCGGTTGTGGTGGAGCTCGGCTGCCCACCTGAGTAAAACCACCACAATATTGCATTCCTTTGTCTGACACAGCCACAGGTAAGATGTGGGATACAAAATGCCCCACACTGTTTGACACTGTTCTGTCCCAGAAAATAGCTCCTACCTCAGCATCAGCTTTTGTTCATCTCTCCAACCTGCTCTGGGGATGGTCAATCAATGCACATAGTAACTCTGTAAGGTGAGTAAATACTACTGTCATACTGAAATGAAGTGATACAAGCCAAGCCAAAAAAAAAACCTAACATTATTACAGTTGCTGTTGTTAGTACCATTATTACTAAAAAAAAAAACACACATGTGAAAGCCAATAATAGGACTGAAAGAATCAGACTCATAAGCTCCAGGTATTAAAACCAGAGGAAGCTAAGAGTCTATATGAAAATCTTGGTGCTTATTAGGTAAATCACACATAAAAATCTTTTTCTAGCAGCTTTTTTATCTGATCATTTCAATTTTCCCTTTGCCTGGTACACTGTGTAAGAGGCTTCTAGGCACAATTAGCAGTTTGGCCTATCACTGCAGAACTGTAGAGAATATTTTTTTTTATTAATTGCAAATATTACCATCTTCACACTCATATTCAGGTGATAAAAGCAATATATTTTATTTCTCTTTACCAGTAAGATGGTAAGCAGGCATTAAAGTGGTGGTATTTACAGCAGGTCTAGTGCTCTCTGCATTGGCCTAATGCAGCATGTGAATAATTCTGCCTCACAAAGACTTAAGGGCTATTGGCAGCCACCAAGCTCTACATAGAACCAATTTTATTCAAGGGATTTTTTTTTCTGAACTCAACAGTTGAGGTCTTTTTCTCTGAACATATTTATATGTTTAGCATTGTCTTTCCTGTGGAAAAGAAAGAAATTTACTATTTCTTTGCCTTTAGATTCCTTATGCTGGATGTTCTTTGGGGGAACAGGCTTCATATTTGAAAAATGTTTAACACTGAGTGGAAGCTATAGACAGATAAATAAGGAATACTACACTGAAAAAGTAATATTACTATATGGACAGTAATTAGTGGGATGCAGGCTCAAATGAACATAAGGGGCTGATGAGACTTGTGTGCTTGGCTGGAATTACATGTTCCCAAGCCAGTATGCTGCTGCTGTCTACGATGAGTATGTCAAAACCAGGGTCTAAGGGTTCATCACTGTTTTGATTCACTAACTTTCCTCAGCCACTGAGGCTCACAGTGACTGTGGGTTCTCAGGAGAAGCAAGGCCCCCATGTAGGAAAGAATATTTCCCTGGTAGTCTCTTGGTGAAAGAGACAGGACTGAATCCATGAACAGGATTCAGGCCTGGCCATGAACACCCTGAATTTTAACAGTCTCAGAATCCAGATCCAAATTATGTTACAAAGGTACAAAATGCTTTATATCTGCCTACAGATATCATATCTGCCATTCATTGTGCTGGATTCTTGAAGTGCAGCATTGACATTAACAAACAAAACCTACTCAGTGTCTAATTGTCATGTCATTATTGGCATTTCAAGGGAGCTGTTGGAAAACAGTTCTGGGCTTTGCCTAGCTGTGAATATCATTAATTGATTCTGTAGTTGGTTTATTCTTTTTGCAAAAGACAAAAGTAGGAAGTTCTGGGAAGTAGAAAGTAACAGTGACGCGTCTGAGTGTCAGTACAAGAATTCATTTTATGTATCTACTAGGAAAGCAAGCTGTGAAATCATCTTGTTGGGACAAGAATAGAATATGCTTCTCTTAAATTTTGGCAGATCATTAACAATAAGAAAAAGTAGGCTTACAATGAGTATCAAGGTAGTACAATCTCTTGTTATGATTCAGCACCACGAGTTCTCTCTACCAACTTAGATCTAAAAGTGGTTATCCACTTCTGGGTTTCTCATCACTCCTACAGGTATATTCCACTCACTCACAACATTCAGATGCCACTTGTATACCATCCATGTATTTATTTGTCATTCCTTTCATGAAGGTCTCCTGTAATTACTGAAGAATAAACTAATGCACACAGCTGAGAAACTACACTTGGGAGACCATCTAGGAAATAAAAACACATAAACTAGCTCAGTAAAAAATGAATGTTGAAAAACTATAAATAGTTGTTGCAAAAGTAATTAGATGAAACAAACAAGGTTTAAAAGAAAATGGACCAAAATGAGCTGTAGCTATAATAGAACATGCAGAACTGGAATTGCTGAAATGTGCCAAGACTTGTCTGAGTAAAGATAGCAATAACAGGACAAAACCTTTGAGCTTAGTTAATAAATCAAAGACACAATTCCCAGACACATGCATAAAACACTGTATCCGTGGGGGAAATAATGCCATATGAGAAATGTGCCACTGAATATATTAAGCAGGGGAGAGACAATTCTGCAGACAAACAAATGGCAAATAGCCAGTCAGTTCCCAATTAGAGATATTGACTTTGGCCCAGTATACATCACAAAATGTAAAGGAGTAAATAAAGTAGCACAGCTCTTAGAAAGAAAATAAATAATTGCATTATCATCCAGAGATTATCAGAGAATAGGTGATGGCAAAAGATTTCGCTGGTTTAGGATATCAGCTTAGATGTACAACCACAAATACGGCTGAGTGATGATAAGGTCTCACATAAAGCGTGCACATTATTCTTTGATTGTTATAAGACCTAAAAGGGGAAATTTAGGCACCAGGAAGATTTCCATGATCTGCAGATGGATACCATACATCTGAACACATTGTTTGCTCAGACAACCAGAGAAAATGCCCAGGCTTTTGGAGCTTAACTTAGAGACAAAACATTCTGGACAGCTGGAAGCAGAGAGAGAGAAAAAACAGTGTCAGGACCAGAGAAAATAGACACAAACAGTGGACACAAACTTTTTTTTTTTTTTTTTTCTTTTAGTTTAGGTAAATTTGTCTTCAGCTCACAAGTTCTTGCACATTTCTTTTCAATTTTCTCCCCCATCCCACTGCCCACAGTGAACAAATACCTGTGTAGTGTTTAGCAGCCTACTGGGTTAAAATAAAACAGGAGATAATCAATCATTGGAATAGGTTTCCCTAAAAGTTTCTGGAGACTCAGTTTTTGGAGATATTCAAAATTGATCTACACACAGTTCTGGGAAATCTGCCTTAACCATGCTTTAAGCATGGGGTCGGACCAAATGGTATCCAAAGTCTCCTTCCTACTTCAGCTATTTTGTGACTCTGCAGTATTCTGTTCCTGAGCAATACGACTTTTTTTCTTCTTCTTTAATGCTGAATATCTAATACAGTGTGATGTAAGTTAAAAAAAAAAAATCTTTTTTTTTTATGTAGAATTTAGTTCTTGTGACAATTTTTCTGCAAATTAAATTTGTTTATACAAGATAGTTCTTCAGAAAGAGAGACTGTGATACTTTCATCCACATTTCCTACCATAACCTCATCATACTATTCCAGAATGATTCCTCTAACCACGTAAGATTCACCTCTCACTTAAACTAAAGATTGCTGAGACGGCTTCCCTGAGCACTGGAAACATAATTCCTTGTCAGTAATGAAATACCTTGTCTCTGAAGACAAAAGAAAGAGTTTTCATCAACATGAAAAGCTTTCCACTGGATTTCTGCCAAAATTATGAGCCATAGAAAGAAAGTATTACTAAAATGTCTTCTTAGACATTTTAGCCTCCAGAATTTCATGAATCATTGAAGAGGAGTACATAGGTCACCATTGCCACTGAAGCTATTTCCTACTGTAAAAACAAACAAGCAAACAAACAAACAAGAAATAGGAGAGGAGCATTTATAACAACTATTAGCTACTGTTATGGGCATATATAAAAGTCTAAATGATAAAGTGGGAATTAGTCACTTTAATGTTATCAAAATGAATTCTTCAAAAGGTCATTTGGAGGTTTCTGAAACAAAGTCTTTTTAGAATTAGTTTTTCATCTGAATTTTAATATGGAAGCACTTAATTGCAGTAGGAGGTAGGTCAGAATTTAAAAATTCAATAATTCTCTAAGAAATAAATTTCCAGGTCTCAGCCACTATATTTTTGTTTTGACTTTGTCCTGAACTCTTCTGTATTCTGTGTTCAAGACACCATACAGGCTGAATGAGCCCAAAACCCAAGCTGAAATAAGTTGCCAATTTCTCAAGAGCTTTCAGTGAGTTCTCTACACCTTGCTTTGAAACAATACTTCAGATTTACAGACCTGAAGTAAAGCAGAATGTTCTTTCTGTTGCCCTCAAGGAAACCCATCTGTCATTTGATAAATTATATGCCTATGGGAATCCTAGTGTGAGCCTGGCCATTGGAGACCAGCTAGAGCTTGGCAACAAGAAGTAATGAAGTGACAGTGGGCTGGATTTTCTCCATGGGCAGTTCTGTGCACTCAGGGACACCTGCAAGTATTGCTGTGTTGCAGAGGGCAGAAATGTCTCAAAAAAAAAAAAAAGCAGAGGGCTGTGGATCACATTATGTGAGGAAAAAGACAGAAAAAAGTTTCAGTCTGGAAGCCTGAGGTAAAAGATGTGTAGCATCAGACATGCAACAGACTAAAGTCCATCAGATAGACATAGTTCTAGGCAAAGCTACTAATATCGTGGAGGAAATACATTTTTTTTTCATTTCTTAGATGTAGTGTTGTAGTGTCTGATTTAGTAGCCTGTCACTTTGGAAAAATTTTGTCTTTTTTTTTCTTGCAATGTAGATATTGTGAACACTGTGCAAATGCAACCAGTCCCATGCCATTAAAAAAAAAAAAAAAAAAAAGAAAAGAAAAAAAAGTTTTAAATGACATAAAATTTAAGATCTCAATACTGATACTAATTCAAATGGATAATCACAGCAAAAATTAAGGTTTGAGTATTGAAAGAGTAATAAGGATTTCCTCTCTTCCTACGTGCAATGTAAACACATCTTGTACAGTTTGAAAGTTGGCTTCTGAGCTGCTCCACGTGCAGATGCATTTACAGCTGTACACAAGCAGAATGTTAAGCTTTATCATACTAAAATAAGACATTTCTCATTCTCTCTCTTTCTCTCTACCATAAGACCCCCTGCAACTTAGTTTAGTTCATGGAGCAGGTTTAAACCTTGCTGCTTCAGGTCTGCTGGTGCAGTATTTATTCACAGCTTTCTATATGCAAATATGTACTCACAGTCTTTGGGTGCAGTAACAACCTCATTCATCCCAATTTCTTAAAGAGCAGGTCATGGCTTATTAGAGTGAGACAAGTCTTCAGCAATAAGGAAGAAGATATAAGGGTAAAACCAGTCATATTCATCTGCTAGATACAAAGATAGGAAGCAAAAAAAAACCAGACAATTGCAAAATAACTATTTAGATCATGATGTATTTCCTCTGTAGCATTCAATGTGTTTTACAAAGACAGCAAGAATCTTTATCCCCGTTTGAAAGACAGCAAAACAGAAGTGAATATGGAGGTGAAATGGAGAATGCCACAGAAGGCATGAGAAACTGGGAAGAAAAGCCAAGGTGGTAATGTTGCCTTTTTAAGGTGAAGATTTAGATGAGTTGACTGAGTATCCTGCCATCAAAAGTAGAACACTTCCAAGACAAGGTGTTAGGTAAGGGACATGTCTTGGAAAGAGTATCCCCTCATCTGGGATTAGACAAGGATTAGAAAGTGCAGCCCACACAGCTCACAATAATCTCCAGGAGGACCTTTTTGTATTTTTAAGAAACTCAATAGCAGCCATCAGTCTGACAACATTTTTGGGACATGGTAGAACATGTCAGGTTGCTCTCTACTGAGAATCTAGTAGGGCTGTGGAATTTCAGCATAAATAAAATAAAGAATTTCTGTCAATCAAGACTAAGAACAGAATAACTTTCTCATCTCCATGCAGAGAGTTTATTGCATGTGAATGTGTTAATTTTGCATGCAATAGACTGCAAATAAACTCTAGAATGATAAGAATATTTACAGGTGCACATGCACACAATAATTTTTATATGTGAGAGTAAGAAAGATTTGCAATTCTAACCTTTTTTTTTTTTTTTTTGTGGATCTTTATAACATTTATATATATATATTAAAAAAAAAAAAAAAAAAGTAGCTCTCGGTTTGTACTGACAATGTGCTTAATACAATATAAGAAAATGTCTCTGCCTTAAAGAACACAGAAAAACAACACATATTAGATGACCCATACTGGAAGGGTTTATTTTCCCTCTTTCTCTACTCAATCTTGCTCCACTATTTTTAGATGCACTTGCCTTAGGCCTTATCAAAAGAACAGGACTGATGTACAGTATTCATAGGCAAAATCTGAAGTTCCTGAATCTAACCAGAGCTAGATATATTCCACTAAGAATTGCACTGACTTTGCTCATCAAGGGCTTGCTTTCTCACTCGGCATCTGGACAAGCATCTCACACATTCTTCTCACTTCAAAAATCTCCAGTGCTGCAGCTAGGCAGCCTGATAAACCCCTGATCTATTCCTGTAGGCAGCTATCTCTTCAAGCTTCTCATCTTGCTGTTAACGATGACCTCCTCTTCAGCTGGAAAAAATAAAAAATACTCTGCAATTCATTCCTTGCTCCCTAAGATGGGGTTTTCTTTCACTAGTGTTTGTGTGTCCCACCTGCAATTAAATCACCTTGGCTTCTAAAGTCACAGACTAGGGATGAAATCTCTAACAATGCAGCAGACTTTGTAAACTGAAAACAGCCAGTGATTAACATACTTTTATCCAAAGCAGCCATCATATGTGTCATTTTTTCCTTTAAATCAAATGGTGACTCTCAGAAATGAACAGGATAGAAAAGCATAAACTGTCTATAGCTTGCTGTGGGACTTTAATTTTTTTTATGAGCTACAGTGGGTTACAGGAAATGAGATTCCCAAAAGCCTCAGTATACCATTGCTTGTGTCTGCAAATTATTATAAACTCCAACTACTTCCCTAATTAAATAGTCCCTCCTCACACAAATATCTAAAAGAATACCTTTTAGTGGCGTCTTATATTTACAATGCCTTGCAAAGGTAAGTGAACTGTGGACAATATGACTTCCTATGGCAGAAGAGTGGAAATGGGCAGAGTGAAGTAAGGGAATCACCCAAGGTCACAGAATAAATTGTCTGCCAAGCCAAAATATGATCCCAGTTCACCTAGATATTAGTACGGTACTTTGCAGACTGATCAAGGAATTGATGATTTCCAGTTAAATTTGGTATACCTATATAACTAGAATTCCACAGTGTATTAAGCACGACTTTTCAGCAGAAAAACAAGTTTTCTGTGTGTAAATTAGGCAGAATTTAGAACTAGCAAACAGCTTGAAGACAGTGACTTTAAAAGAAAAAAGTAATATGTTCAGCATTTTTATTTTTCAGGCTTAAAAGCAAGTTTGAGTAGTTCTGATGACAATCACAGAGTGGGACAGATTAAGTTGCCAAATGAATTTGACAGAGAAGTTTTTTGTGATGCAGAAGGCAGAGAGGAGCCAGATTACAATTTAATTTCTGTTTAAATAAATACCTAGTGACTAGAGGCAGAAAAAAAAGAGAACTAAATATATATATATATATATATAAAATTTATTTTAGTAAGCCATGGCCCTCCCGAAACCTTCAAAACCAGCTGCACAGGAGAAGTTCCCTTCTGGATGATCTGACAGAGCACCAATGCCCAGTTTTGCTACACCTGATTTACAGTAAATAAGTCAACACCTAAATGTGGTCTTATCAAGAAGGAGGGGCCAGAAAGACTAATAGCATGTTTTTTTGAAAGAAAACCTCAATGCACAGCTTCAAAGGATCAGAGATTGAGGTAAAAGTAGATGAGAATGATCCCAAGGAGAAGGACTGACTTGCAGAGGGAGAAAAAATTATTTAGCTGGATGGTGAAAGAAGAGAAGAAAGGTTACAGAGGAAGAGCAATCAGCAGATGTGAGGGGAGATTAAGCAGTTTGAATTAACTGAGACTGACATAGCCTGATGCACTACTACAGAACACTCATACTTCACAGTGAAAGGGATATCATATAAAAAGACCAGAGATTTTATAGCCAGATTTGCAAGTAAGCAGGAAAGTGCAGGAAAAGAGGTGGAATAAAACTACTAGAGCTGTAAGTCAAGTCCCATTCTGAATTAGTAACTTTGTTAAGAAAGATTTAAGGCCTTACATTTGTCACAGACTGGATAAGCAACCAACTATTTACTTGCACTATGGACAACTGTATGCTGATATTCTTGCTGTCTTAAATAATATGTGGTTTTCTACTTCTATGAATATGATTTTTTTTATATTTTATTTTTGTATGCAAACTAGACTAAACCATCAGCCCCCTAAGGCTTTCTACAACTGTGACTTGTCATTTCTCTGTACATGTTAGACTTCCTCTTTTTTCTTCTTTTTTGAAGCACTGTAGAAAATCATTTTGTGATTTCTATTTCAAAGTTCACCTTGTTAAAAGTCTGCATTGATCCCCCTAGAGAGAGAAAGAGCACAAGAAAAGAAGAGCACATAGAAAAGAGAAAATTCAATACAAAATCAACACTGCTTGGAGACATGCAAACTGTCCTAGTGACATTTCTGACATATTTGTGAGGACACAACAACTTCTTTCTTTTGGAAGTTGTCATCATAGCAAAAATACTTTTTGCTTTCATTAAAATCGGAGGGTCTTGTTCTCTCACTCAAGTCAATGAAAGCTAGTCACATCCTGCAGAGAGAAGGCAGGATCACTCCTCTCCTATGACTCTCGAGCAGCAGACACAGAGACATTAGGCACCCCTGTTTGTTTCATTGCAGATACTGAGAAGTGGAAAAGTGCTCCTTTGTAAGAATTTCTGGTGTCTGAAACTAACAGAAACTCAAAATCTGCACAGATTTTTAAAGACTGGGGGAAAATAATAACAATTAAATTAACTGCCTTAACAGCTAGCTCCTCAAAAATGATTTAATTCTCATCAATTTGCAAAATTTAGTTTTAATTTGTTAAGTTTTTTGCTCAAAATACTTCCTGGAATTACAAGTTATATATTTAAGTAGGAATTGTGAAGAAGCCTAAGAATGAGAGATTTAAAGCTGTCAAGCTGGTGAAGGATAAATCTTTGACTGTTGTGCAAATGCTGGCAAGCAGCTCATTCACATGCATTAATGTAGAAACTGATTCTGATAATACAGAAATAATCTTGATGTCAAGATGTAATCTGATATTTTGTCTTCCACTTAAAGGAGTTTGTTCTACTTAAACATAAACAGGTCAATGTTGAGTTAAAATGACGTATAGAAATTTGATACTGAAGCTCCCTCCCTGTGGGAAACAACCATCAGAATTTGGAATAGGTTTGCATTAGCTGAAGTTTTCCATCTTTTTCCAGCATTTGCATTTTGCTACAAAGTGACATTTCCCTTCCTGGGCATTTGTTTTTAATTAGGTAAAGGATGTTTGTGTTCTTCTTTGAGCAAGATCTCGATGCAGAGAAGTAGGTTACTGCACAAACAGCCCTTATCTCAGCTTCCCACTAGTCACCCCGCAGTTCAGCTGGGAGATGCACAGAGCTTTTCCAGTCATTGGCACAGACTTGCACTTCAGAGATGCTCTCTTGTATTGCCTTTTTTTTTTTTTTTTCTCCTTTCTTCTCCCAGAAATAAAGTGTACCCTTAGCAAATATGGTTGACTGACCTGAGTCAGGTGACAGCGGTTTTAATTAACCCTCATCATATTGACTATATTAGGAGATCAGGGAGAGAAAATTCTGTTCATTCTCACACAGATCTTTTATGTCACACCTTTATGACAGTAGCAAACAGGATTTGTCATGAAAGCCAAGTCCTCTGCCAAGCAGAAAAATTATCTACCCAAGACTCAGAGTAAACTGGATGTCTTTTTAGAAAAATCCCTCACTATCTGTGGATGCAATTGTGAAGATACATTTTCATTCCTAGAGTTTGGGATGACTTGGATTAAAAAAAGCAGGTGGAGATCTGCCCCCACAATTCACTTGTTAAAATTGGCAATGAATGCTGTTTAATGCAGCCTTATGGTTGCTATTTTAGAGGATCATGTGTGAAACAGGACTCTGGCTCTTAATCCATTCACTAAGAAAAAGCTGTTTATAGTCTGGCATATGGATGCTGGATTTAACAGTTCACTCTGTCACAAATTTGCTTGTTCATCAATGGTCAGATCATTCAGCTTTTCTGTGTACAGTAGAACAAAGTCCAATAAAAGTTCTATATGTTTGGAATGCTGGTGGAGACAAAAATCTGAAGTACCATGAGATACAAAGGAATAGCTAGGATGTATTTCTTTCAAATAAACTAAAAAAAATAAAAATAAAAAAATAAAAACAATTAATAATAATAATAATAATAAAATTAAAAATATATATATATGAACAGTTCTAGTTCTTCCTCTTCTGCTGGTAGCAGCAGAAAAGTTAAAAGTGACTAAATACACTACTAACATCTCTCTTCAGTCTTTGGGGGCATTCCCTTCTCTTCATAGCCAATGTGTATATGAAGATTCAGACCTTTTAAAACTATGGCATGAAAAAGAGTCATTTCTATGCTTGTGCAGTGGTTTAAGAGAGAATACTGGACTCCAGGGCTGTCAGTCCTCAATGTCCAAGTTCCCTCCTTTATTTCACTTTCTCTCAGACTTTCCTTCTTGGTACTGAGTTTGGTGTCTTTCTCAGCTTGGTGCATCATATTTTAGGCTGGGCTTTCCCAGACCAAAAAGCTTGTGGAAAGAAAATAAATTGAGCTGTCTGCCCAGCCTCTCACGAAGTCTACTGTATCCATGCAGTCTTTCTCTGTAAGAGCAATAATGCCTGCAAGACCCCAGAATTACAGGATATTTAAGGGCTGCCTGTTCAGCTGTTCACTAGGGCATTGCCAAAATCCACCTCACTGTCAGAACTGTTATGCCTCTTATGTATCAGGCTTCCAGAAATCACAGAAAAATAGTGAAAATCCTCATATTTTGTCCAAAGCAGAAAAGTAAAGAAAGAGGATTTGCCTGGAAGCATCCAGTTTCATAGTTGTTCCCTTGCAGGCACATTTGGCTCTATCATTCCTCTTATTTAGTTAATCCTTATTTTTCCTGGGGTGAGGACCAATAATGTCTGTCTTGAAAAGAAGGCTATTTCATGAGTCCCTTTCATCTTCAGAGATCAGAAAAAAAAAAATATATATATATATATAGTAAATTTAGCTTCACTGACTTTCCTGATATAATTTAAAGACAGACAGTATTGTATGAAATTCTCTGATCAACTGCCCTCATCACCAGAAAGATTTAATGACATGTCATACCTCATATTTATACTTTAGCCCCTCAAAATCAGTTAACCTTGCTTTCTCCCAAAGACAAAAGTTTTTCTGATAAGCTATAAATGCAGTGATATGCAATATACATTCTTTTTTTTCTCTACAAACAAAAGGAAACATCACAAAAAAAAACTTTTCTTTGCTGGTCAGATAATGAGTTTAAGTCTTTCTTTATCAACCCATATGAGATTTCAGTTCAGATAAGAGAATCTGGGCCTGAAAATGTTCCTAAAGTAAGCCTTGTTTAATTTCCACTGCTGCTTGCTACTACCCATGCTGCACAAATAGTTAAGTATTAAAAATTCTAACTCTGTCATGAGAAGATAAAATGTCATCAGATTATAAGGCTGAGGGCCTGATGTTGTAATGAGCTTTCCCTGTTCCACATCAATATACTAAATAAGTAAATATATTTTTGCAGTTCTTTCTAATCTATTGTCGTGGTTTAACCCGGCCGGCAGCTAAACACCACGCAGCCGTTCACTCCCCCTCCTCCTCCCTCTCTGGGACGGGGGAAAGAAATGGAAAGTGAAGCCCGTGAGTTGAGATAAAGACAGTTTAATAAGACAGGATAATAATAATAATAATAATAATAATAATAATAATAATAATAATAATAATACAATGGTGATAATAGTACTACTACTAATAATATGTACAAACAAGTGATGCACAATGCAATTGCTCACCACCCGCTGACCGATGCCCAGCCTAACCCCGAGCAGTCCAGCCCCCTCCCCCCAGCTAGCCACCCCTATATATTGTTTAGCATGACATCAGATGGTATGGAATACCCCTTTGGCTAGTTTGGGTCACCTGTCCTGAGTCTGTCCCCTCCCAGCTCTTACTGCACCCCCAGCCTGCCTGTTGGCAGGACAGGGCAAAAGGCTGAGATGTCCTTGGCTTGGTATAAGCACTGCTCTGCAACAATTAAAACATCGGGGTGTTATCAGCACTCTTCTCATCCCAAGCCAAAACACAGCATTCCACCAGCTACTAGGAAGAAAATTCTGTTCTAACTGAAACCAGGACATCTATAAATATATATATATATATATAATTAAAAAATGATATTAATTTTCTCTGCACTGGATTAACTTTCAAAACTAAAGCAAAAAAATATGCTTTTGTAGGTTGTCAGCAGAAGTTATAAATAAAACCAAAGACTTTGGAGAGGACTGGCCTCCTTCCTTTCACTACTAAAAGTCTGCTGCTTTTGTCAAATTGTTAAAAATTCACCAGGTCAACACAGTTGTATGTGTTTTCAGGCATTTTAAGTATTTCTTGGACACTGGAATTCCCAAAGACTTCCTAACTGAAACTCCAGTTTAAAACTTAAAAGCAGAAAATAAAAATGATTTAGCAATGTATATACCACTAATCCTATTTGTATCTCTTTTAGGCACATAAATAATCCAGATGAATAAATGAGATTATGTTTAAAGTTCAATGTGTATTGAAACACTCACTGAATCTGGACCTATGTGAAAATGGATCAGGATCAGCAGGGAAAGGCTAGTTCAGCTTCTGCAGCCTCCAGGTAGAACTCTGTAACAACAGAAGTGGTGCACTAACCTTCCTGGAAAGATAAGGAACAATAATCTTAGGAGAAAAATACTCCAAATACATTTCTGAAACAAGGCACTTTTATTTCATTCCCCAGAGTGAATTAGATAAATATATTTTTTTAATTAAATACATTTATTCAGTATTTTGAAAATCTATGTATGTAATTAATTAACAAAAGAAAAAAAAAACTCACTTTGATTTTATCTTCATAGACAGTGGATTTCTGAAGCTTGATTGCTGTTGCTGTTTAAGATTTAGTAGAAGTCCTCCTATGACGTTTGTCAGCCTCCTCACTGAAAGGTAATTTTAAAGAGAAAAGTAATAAACCATTCTCTGTGAACACTGTGAATAAAACAAAATCAAATATAAATATGTATATATGAATAGTGTATATTTATTTGAAGAAAAAAATAACATATTTTTGTATAACTGTCATATTAATAATCAAGTGACTTTTGTAATAAAGTCAAGCTCTCAGCTGTCTTTATATTCATAACATCTCTTTGCCACAGTAGACAGAAAGTAAAGGACAGGTATTAGTAACCATTTCTTTAAAAGAGAGTATATTGCATTTATTTGACACTTTAACCCACATTTCCATGTGCCATTATCCACCTTATAACCAACCCCATGCCCAATATCTCTTTAATTTAGCTAGCAAGGTGCTATGGAAATAACACTTTTCTGTGTAGAAAGCCAGAGTAAATGACATGCACTTGCAAACAACACAAACTTCTCTCCCTTCATCCACATCAGTCATTTCAACAGAGAAGGCAATCAGGTTGTTCAGGCACAATTTGACCCTTATAAATCTCCATGCTGAAGTCTTCTAAATTATCTTCTTGTACTTCCTCCTGTGCCCAGAAACAGCTCTCTCTCTCTCAACAAACAAACAAACAAACAAAAAAACACATTATAAGATTTTCAAATTCACTTAGTGCACTAGAGAACTACCTCTTCTTTCTGTTGTTGTTCACTAGCACATAAGATTTGATGTTCTTATGTTATGTTGAAGTTAATCACTATAATACTACTTTCCTAATATCATTACTCTTTTTATAGAGACAAGCAGAGGTTTTAGCTAGATTTCTTTCTGAAAACAAAAAAAAACAAACAAACCAATGAAGAGTGATTTCTTGTAAGCTTACAAGAAAGTTAGTTCAATACAATTCTATACTAATACTAATAAATACTAATACTAATACTAATACTAATTCTTTACAAGAATTAGTATTAATTCTTTAATTAATTCTTTACAAGAATTAGTTCAATAATTAGTTCACTAATTAGTTCAGCATGGGTCAGTACCATGTAGAAAGACTGATACTTCTCCAGACCATGGATTTTTAAAGTGCTCTGTGAGCTACATTGCAGCTCACACTCTTTATGCCTGGGATGCTCTGTAGGCATGACATTCATTGATGTGTGCCACAGGGTTCATACACATTGTATATAGGAAATTCCATAAGGAAGTATGATAACGGAATGTAGTTTAGACATCAGTGGTTCTTTTTAAGTATTAGCATGCAGGACTGTGGAATCTCCATCTCTTGATGGATTTTAACAGAAAAACCTGCCAGGGATCCATGGATACATTCAAATTGACCTTGAATTAATGTTCAGAATCGGATGACCTATTGTTATCCCCTCCAAATGAATATTGCCTTGTTATCAGAAAGTACACGTGATTGAGGGGAAAAAAAAAAAAAAAAGACATCCGATTTCCAAGAAGTGACCCACTTTCATTTCAGTTAGTAAAACAATGCTCTAACTTAACACTGATAAATGATGTGTTTCAAGTAAAATGTACAGCCTAGACCTTATTTAGCAATTAGAAGTGTTGTTATTTTTCAGAAGACTGAATCAACTCCTTCCCAGACTGAGTCCCAGTTTCTATCACTTGCAGTTTATTTGTCAAATGCAGCTACAGTTGGATACTCTGTTCTTCCTCCTTTTCAGCCCTAAACTGTTGGCTCTTGCAAACAGCTCCTGCCTTTCAGAAAGCCTCAAAGTAATTAATTGCTCAATTGACTTCATTTTAGAGGGGTTGAAGTTATTCTTGTATACTGCTGGTAGAGCTCTTCAGGATGAAAGGAGCTTTGAGAAGACAAGATAACATTATTCTAGAAGCCAAGGAGACAAAGGACCACAGTGTTAACAGACAAAGGAATTAAGTGTCTTCCAAAATCTGATATACTTCATGCCCATCATGCACTGAGACACACACTAAAGGTGCAAAACTAGGCATGCAAGCACTACAGCAAAAGGTGTTAGCTTATCATTTTCTGGATGCTACAAAACTTTTGTTAGGTCTCAGAACAAGATGTTTTATTTATGTACTGAACTTCACCATGGACAAGTCAATATGTATCAGTGGTATCAGGGGTGAGGTTTTGTAACAGTGAAATGTACTTCTGAATCTCTTTGGGTTTTAGTACTCATTGACTTGGACAGGTAATCAATTGCTACATCTCCGAAGGCCCATAGATATTGACTTTGGTCTCCAAAAGACTTTATAAAGAGTCATTTGGGGGATACATTCACTTCAAAGTGAACTGTGAACCATTAAATCTCTTTAGTAAAATGCTGGAACAAATACTAGATGTAAATGCTCCTTTTGCATTTTTAAATAGAACAGAAATGTTTGTGGCCCAAGACAAGGTTCCTAGAAGGATCCCAGGTCATTCTTTTTCTCTGGCAGATTCTTTTAATCGTTATAGATTTTATTTCCCCTACAGACAAACTGCATTAGCTGTACAATACTCACACTGCTTCCCCCACAAGACAATAATATAGGTACCTCCTTAGCTTGAGGCATGGATCAGCTATGGAGATTCTGGAGAAAAGAGGAAAAGAAATGATATGGTAACAAATTACTTTGATATTTATCTCTTGGTTTCTTACCTACACATTTGATAAAAGACCTGAGGATGAGAGAAGATGGGAAAAATCTCATTTTAAATAGTAGCCTCTGTTGCATGTTACCTACTTTGCATCTTCACAGATGAGATTTTTCTTCCCTCTCCTGAAAAATGAATGATCCTTGCAGAATCTACAGGATTAGTAAATGTCGATGACTCAATTTGCTTGGCAGTAGCCAGTACAGTGGTATTACTGCCATTTTGTTAGTTCACTCCTATGAACTATCAGAGTCTGATACTACCTAAATAACAAACCAGTAGCAAATACACTAGGTAGCAAATACACACACACATTCAAAAATGTAGTAGCAAGTGTTTACAAAGAAGAATGTAGTAATGCTGCAATATAGACTATGCTAGACTTTTTGTTACTCATAAACAGTTTTTAGGACATGCCATATGAACAAGGCTAGGCTTTATAGCAACTGCAACACATGAATGCTATGCAATTATTTTAGCTTAATTGTATTCTCTGTATGTCTTTTTGCATGCAATACATTTACTACGACACATTTATAATGCTCAAGATTGTATATCTTGCTAAATGTTTTTTACTTCAGTTAAAAACCATTCTGCTTTGAAAACCTCTAGAGTTCCAGCTTATGCCTGTGAGCCATTACCATCCATGTGGCCTTAGCCCTCCCACCACCCAACATTGCCCTTCAGTTGCAGCTCTGTGCCGAAATCTTGCAACAAGCCAGTACTTGTGAGGTTCAGGTGCCTCTGCACTATGAGCCAGGCAGGGGTGAGAAAGCCAGGTGTGTGCCGATGCCACATTGTCAGGCAGCTGATAGTGCAGCCCTGGTTCACCAGCCACTTCTTGATTCTCCCTAGCCCCCCTGGCTTCTCTGAGCCCAGTTCCAGGCACTATATTTACCCATCCTATCCTTTCCAGGCACAAGTGCTGCTGGCTCTCTCTGCCCCTTGAAACAACACAAGTTGTCTTCAGAATATGCAAAAGTCTTCTTTGTCCCAAAGGTGGTACTAATGCCACAGATAGGTGTCAATTTGGTAGGAGGGACATGGGAAGGTATATTAGAGGTAATGGGTACCGAGAGCACCGAGACCTTCATGCATGGCATAGTATAAAAATGTTATCTTACTATTAGATATGTAACTACTTTCTCATCCTGAAGTTATACTGGCTTCAAACAGGCCATTAGGAAGAGAATTCCCTGTTTTACAGAAGAGACAGCTTGTCTGTGTCACTGGGAGGCTAAAAAATGTAGGTAGATAAACAAATAAAAAGGACAGATAAGCAGGCAGGCACACATACAAATTGAAAGACAGGCTGGCCTACCCCTCTATCAGCCTGAATACTTAGAGCCCACATTAGAACATAATTCCACAGATATTCATCAAAATATATTTCCAAAGTCAATAAACACAGATTGTTCTGACTTTGTCAGCATGTGTCCCTAGAAGTACCAGACCAGCAGCCATTTCTGCCTGCAATCTCCATCTGAGGCTGGATCTCAGTCTCTTGATCCCTTAGTTCACTGGTAGGGTCCATTGCTGCAGCCTGTGAAGGATGCACACAATGCTTCCCTTTTCACGTCTGAGGAAAATGAAAACAAAACCTCCCAAAACGGAGCCTTCTGAACCTCAGTTCCCTGTGAAGAAAAACTGCCTCCTCAATGTGTCTCCTTTCCTCCACTGAACCTTTGTTCCCAAGCTGCTCTCATTGTCATGGCCTTGGGAAGTGAGATGTTTTCTAAAGGGATCTGGAGAATACCAAGTATCAGACCAGCGATCTTGAACTGCATGAAGTCCAGAAGGGAAAAAGTGTTGTTGTTTGCTTTTTTTTTTTTCTTGGTTGGTTGGTTTTGGGGTGGGGGGGTTGGGGGAGTGCAGGCTGCAGCGCTTAGAGCCCCTTTTAAACCATGGATAAAATTTGTAATGCTGCATTGAGGATAAACAGTGAAAATAACCTGAGTTTAAATACTACACTACGCCCCAAAAAATGCATCTAAGGAAATATGCACTGAATAATAGATGTACTCTGACCAACAAGTATAGGAAGTGTTTAAACATATCATCACTATTATCATCATCTTATTCGTCTCTCTGGTGTTTTTATCTGATAGTAAAAGATTTTATTTTATTAGTGCCTCTCTAATCCTACTTCACAGGTATTTCTAATCTTGAATGCCAGGCTAATCTTTGATTAGACATTCTGAACATTAATTTCCCTGTGTACCAAGGGTAATTTTTGATATCAGTGCCTGAAATAATTTCTTGTTGTTCCTGCCTCTGCATCTTGTTTTGTGCCCCTGTCATCTCAGTGTGCTGTTTATCCATTCTTTCCCTTCCAAGTCCAGAGCACCTTCCCTTTTCTCCAGTTGCCCCCTTAACTTTCTTCATAATTCTCAGATGCCTAAGATTTTCTAAATATTTTGCCATACAGATCTCTGGCAGTTCAGGTTTGTGATCTCTCCCCTGAAGCTGGAGAACTGAAGCAATTCGAATCATGGCTGAGGGAAGGAGAGCACACAGTTCAGTTCCCCTCACTGCATCTGCAAGAACCAAAATGATTTGCTGCCACACAGTGATGGGAAAACCCAACCTGGATACAAGAACAGCAGCAGCCAGAGAAATGTTTCAACGTACCTTTATTCAGATAACATCAAAGCCTTAGTGCTGCCCCATATTTCTACTTCCTTCTACGCCCTCAGAGCTCCTCACTTACGTGTGCCTGTCTGTTCATTAACATCTAATTAAGGCATACATCTGCTGCAACTTTACATCAGTACTGTATTCCCACATTAAATCTGCCTGGAGCTTTCTGTCTTCTCTTCATATTTGTTTCTGGTGCACTAACAGCAAAAGAAACTTTTTTATGCTGATTGACAAACAGAGGGAAAACAAATGCTGAGTTTTGAGAAGGATGAAAGAGCAGAATGCGCTTCTCTGTCTAAACCAATCTCTCCTCAGGGATGTGCCCCAGAGAGGCAGGGAGATTTCTTTCGATTAATGGAGCAATGTATAGAAAAGAATAACAGAACAGTAGACACCACAGCCAGGGCAGAAACACAGTAAAAGCAGAGATTTTATTTAAACTCATTATTTACCATGGGAAGCAGTTGCACTATATCATTTTACATCACTTATTCACCTCTTTATTTTTAGCCCATTTCTACATGACGAAAAGCTAACCCAATGCCACAGATTAATGGTCAAATCTGAGGTGATTTCTCAACTGCTCTTACCTCTTCATCTTCTCTTTGATCCACTAAACATATTACATTTCCTTACTTTTTTTTTTTTCCTAGAAAATAATATTTTCCCATTATTCTTTTCTGAATCCTTTCAAATCCTTCATCTTTTTGTTGTTGTTGTTATTATTATTATTAATTTAAAGAATGACCATTAGAACTCAAAACAAACTCAGAACAAGTGTAGCTGTCAGTTAAACAAATGAAATAACTAAAAGGAATCATGTGAGTCCACTTTCACACCATGAAAACAGCATAAGTATTCCCTTATTCATATATGACTTTTCCCTGCTAATTCTTCAGAAGTTGTATTGAGCCTAAGCTACATCAGATTGTGTACTCATGTTCAGTTGCTTCACTGCTCTGGTGCTCTTCAGTGACTGATTTCATGGAGGAAAACAATTCTGTAAGGTTGACTCACTTTCTGTGTGCCTGCAAGTACAACCTTGCAAGGTAACCACAGATATATATTTGCGTCGAAGTACATGCTTATTTACTTCAGTAAGTGATAACAGCAGCAGCATCTGCCCAGAAATTGATCCAGGGGACTGTGATGACTTGATCTGTTATAGTTACTCTCACTCGGTCACTACCCTGCTTCTTTGGGCACTGTTGGTTTTCTGTAGAAGCAATCTTCTCTTCAGAACACAGTGCCAGGATACACTATATTACAGAGACACCTTCAATGAATGCATCTGAGATCTCAGAAATGACACTGTTTGACAGGGTCTATCTTGTACGAAAGCATGCTGACGGCATTAATTATACTGCCACTCCTTTCTATTTTCCCATTTGTTTCCCATCAGTGCTTGTCCATGATTTTGCCATGAGCAGTTGCTTTATAGTTTCCTAGGCATATTTGCTGAACCTTTTAATTAATTAAAATTATAATGTATAAGTTTATATGCTGACATGTTCTTATTTTTCCAAGATAAAAAAAAAAAAAAGTAAATTAAACAAGTAAATATCTGAGTTCTTTGTCCATCCTTTTATTTTTTTAAAAAAGTACTCAACTGTTGTTCTTCAACACCTCATATGGTTAACATTATAATAGGAAGAATGCTACTGTTACTTTAATCTCTAATATATAAATATATCAGTCTGCTTCTTTTAGCGTAGCATATATTTATAAGAATATATTGAATACTACATTTTTTGTGCATCTTAATTGGATGTTTTTCAGACTGTACAGGTTTTTAAGATCTGTACAGGAATAGAATATCTATTTTAGCAGAAATAAATAAGGCAATTATACTTGAAAGATTTCTGGAAGTTTAGAACAAGAGATCAGAACTATACATAGATCAGAAAGAAAGGGTTCATAAATGTGCTTGTGAATTCTCAAGTCTTATTTTACTCTTTCTTGTTCATGTACATGTGTTTCCCATTTTCCTGATGGTGTCATTTTCTTCCCACAGATGAGTAGAGGTAGCAGAACAACATTTGAATTCTATCAAAATGTACTTAATACTAACAATATTGTTTTTATTGGTGAATTTTTATTGGTAAGGGGGTGTCGAGAGGCAGGAGACCTTTTCTCCATTAACACCAGTGACAGGACCCGCGGGAACGGGGTTAAGCTGAGGCAGGGGAAATTTAGGCTTGACATCAGGAGGGGGTTCTTCACAGAGAGGGTGGTTGCACACTGGAACAGGCTCCCCAGGGAGTGGTCACTGCACCGAGCCTGTCTGAATTTAAGAAGAGATTGGACTGTGCACTTAGGCACATGGTCTGAACTTTTGGGTAGACCTGTGCGGTGTCAAGAGTTGGACTTGATGATCCTTAAGGGTCCCTTCCAACTCAGGATATTCTATGATTCTATGATTCTATGAATCATAATTCATGAGAAAGCAGAAGCTGTTTATAGAACTTATAACCTGGAGAAGCCAAAAATATTTTTATTGCCAAGACTGTGTTTGGATTAAAAATTGTTCCAAATAAAAAAAGTTTCACTACTGCCTAAAATCCCAGTTTATTCTGGTCCATATTCTTTAACACAGAGTATGCAAGGGTAAGAGATTTTTTTTTTTTTTAATCCCCTTTTATCTGTGCTTTTGCAGTGTTGATGAACTGAGAAAAAGGGTACAGTATGAAAATGAAAAAGTAGTGCGTTTTCTCAGGGAAAAAATGTGGAAAACAATAAGAGAATAGAATTAAACTTTTCTTTGAAAACTTTCCATGAACCATATTTCTCTCTTTTTGATTGACTCTAGTTGTGTCATCCAGAGCAGGAGTAGAAACAATCACCATGTGACACAATAAGACACAGTTTGAATGGCAAATCACTGGGGTGAAACACTCAAATCAATATTAGCTACATGAGTGAAATGGGTTGGAACAAACTATTCATCAAACAATTTCAAATAATAAACTAATTAATGCAAATTATGATGTGTTCATGGAGTACTAAATTCAAAAAGAGCAACTTTCATTGTCAAATGAATTGTTCTCGCGTAATAATTCATAGCTGCAGAAGACAGAGAAAAGAGTTGAATGCTAATGTGTAGGAATGAGGAGAACACTAGTACAGAAAAAGAGCTAATTTGTAGATGTCAGAAAGTCTACTGCCTCCCTAAAAAGAAAAAAAAAAAATTAAAAAAAAAAAAAAAAAAAAAAAAAAAAAAAAAACAGACTATGTACTGCTGAGCATCTTGAAAAGCCAGACATAACCTAGGTTTAAGCTCATGCATTAGGTTTTGTAAGATTAATATTTCAGACTGTAGGGTCTCTGAAAAAGTATCTTAAAATGAACACACAGCACGCAAAAGAAACACGAAATGATAGCAGTTGTTAATAATACATGGTTATAGAACTATTTCTTTCATTCTGATAAATTTAGTATAACCTCAATAAAGTTAAACACTTATTAGAATAACCACACAAAACAAATACCACAGATCACTATACAGTAAGTTTAAATACAATCTGTGATCTTCAATTTTATGCATTTGTCTATATGACTGGATCCTTGCACCTGCTTTCCAGACACTGTGGCCCCAAACAACCTGTGTCTTTTTTCAATAATGCAGAACTGTCAGAAGAGTTTTGAGTCATTTATGCATTAAACATCTTCTCAGTGTGTGCTATTTCATTGTGGCAGAGCACAACACATACATAAATGCATACACACAAAGACCTGAATGCACAGCTCATTTTTTTCTGGATCAGATTGATTAGTTTTGGAGAGAGGGACTTAGAGAAAAGGAATTGTGATGTCGATTGTCATTGACTTCCAAGACAAATGAGGAATTGACCAGCAAAATCCTGCCCGACCAAAATAACAGCACTTAAATACAGTCCAAGCACTAGGCAAACGATTAGCTATGCTGAAGTATCAGAACTGCTTTTAGATAACATTAATTTCAGGTAGGTGAGTTTAGCTAGTTTACTGTTTCATGACCAGGAAGACTGAATCTTTTTCTTTTTCATTTTCAGCTCTTAGTTATAACTAGTTATAACTAGTTATATCCCCAGTGGGCATTATAGGATGCCCCACTGTTTACTACAAGCTGAAATTTTGGTATTCAAAAATAGCTGATTTTGTTCTGCATTCATGATCAAACCTATTTTAACAAGGTAATAATTATATGCAAGCTCTTCAGCTGTCAAATGTATGTTAAATGGAGAAACATTTATTAAATGTGAACATTAATGCCAGGAGAACCAGTTACAGCGACATTTCTTAAAAAAGAAGAGAAGAAGCTGTTCAACACCTGCATACTCTGTTTTGTACCAAGCTGCTCCAATTAGCACATTTTGAGATATGATTAGAGCACTAGAGGAAGCTTTCCAAATGCCATTAATTATGGATGTGATCTTAAATTACTCACTTTGAATAATTTTTTCTTGCTATGCCCCTTTTATCTTCCACTAACTTTTTGTTGCATCCTAGAACAGATCCAATTAAACCCCAAATGGAAGTTTGTTACGCTAAAGAAAAGATAAACTTTTTTTTTTTTTTTTAAGATGCTTGTTCTATAAAGGGAGAAGGAGAGATATTTTTCTCATCTTAAATATTCATCATTCTCTACCTCAGCCTCTACTGGTATTGGAAGAGTGACATTCATGCAGACATTAAGCACAAAAATTTCCATCTTCTGCTAAAACTTATTACAGAATATAATAAAATATTTGCATATACATTCATTGTTATTCCCTTTAAGGATTACTAAGGAGATGATCCAAGTTATCCAAGGTTCTGGTATACCACAGACATTACCATATATCCAATAACTTGTGCTCAACTGATGAACCTTTTCCAGACTTACATGCAGCCTGACCTGGAAGAAGTCTGTGCCAAGAAAGGAGGAAGGAAGGAGACAGAGAGCACAGGAGGGCAGCAGTCATAATGTGAAAAACAGAAAAGAGAGCCAAATACAATCCAAGGTGAGAAGCAGACCAGGAAGGAAGGAAGGGAAGAAAGAATAAAGGAAAGAAGAAGGAAGAAGAAAAAATGAAGGAAGGAAGGAGATGGGGGACCTTTTTTTTAAGGCAACAAAAGTGTTTGTTTTCAGGTTGCTGGTGGCACAGGGTGCTGTGATGTCCAGCACCAAGAACTAGCGCTGCAATCCATCACAGTTCTGAGGCTGCTGCTCCCTGCATGGCTAGTCATCTAAGAAAGGTCATCTGGCCACCAGCTTTTTCTAGCCTTACAAAGACACCGTCTGGAACCCTGGACACCTGGCTCAGGTATCCAGCTCACATACACATGTCCTAAATACCTCACCAATGAAAAACACTGAGAGCATAGTAAGTACATTTCTTTCCCTCCTTCTTCTTCCTTTTATGTTTTCCTTTCCACATAGTAATCATCTGATTTACTAGTGCCCTTCACAGACACAGTGGTTTTGCAGAGAGAGAAAGAAAGAGAATTCATATTGTCTGCTTAAAAATAAATCTCTCATCTACTGAGATGTAATACACAGAGACATTAAAGAAGGCTCCTGTGTATGTCCTCTGGACTAGGCAGAACACTTAAAGAGCCTAAGTGCTTGCAGTAACTGAACAGATTTTGTCTTTTTTTTTTTTTTTTCTTTTTTTTTTTCTAGATCTAAGTTCCTTCTTTACAGCTTCATCTGGGACCTGTTAGAAGCTATGAGTACATACTTGTCTTGTTAAAGACTGCTGAAAAAATCCAGTGAACAGGAATGACAATTCCCTTAAAAGGTGTTTAAAGCATATGTGGAAAAGAGAGGGACAGCTATGCTCCAGACTGGAGTGCTATCACTTTACGTAATAACCACACCCTTCTTACTATAAAACATAACTGAAGTTGGTCTCAGGATAGGAAACTTCCAAAGAAGTCATAACTAGAAATGATCAGTCTGAAGCCTCTCCACCTGCTGAGTCAGTGATATTTGGTTGATGATATGTGCGAGCTGTCCTCTTCCTGATGAGATCTGAGGGAATTTCTTTTCAATTTGGAGTCTTTAAAGCACATTAGAAAGAGTATTTCTGACATCTTCAATGAATACCTCATATAACTATTATCCACAATCTACTAAAGCACTTCTGCTGTTTAATGTTTTACCTTGTCTTATTCTTTAACTTACTCTTGTCTTGTAAATAACTATTGTGATCTTGGCGCGAGGTACTGTATCCCCAGACCTTACCAAGAATTCAGTCAAGCTTGAGTGTGCTCGGGATCAGGCTCAAAACATGCACAGATCTCCTTCCTTATCATCTCTAAATCAAATGAGTTTGTCATCGTCTTTCACTGGGCCATCTTAGTAACAGGTCCACACCAAACAATTAGAAACACCATAGAACTGCAAGTGAAAACATAAAGCATAATTTTCCATTCATGGATATGGGAGAGAGATCACCATTAGGTGAATAAAGTACATGTAAAGTGGTGTGGTTTTTGTTGTTGTTGTTGTTGTTTTTGTTTGTTTGTTTGTTTGTTTATTTCTGCCCTTTGAAACCTTGTAATCTTATCCTTTTTATTTCTCCATGTTCATACCTTGTTCTTCATTATCACTTGGGGTTCTAAACTACCATAACAAGGAGATAAGCATTTTCCATGATTTAGTCCTTCCTTGTCATCAGGGGCATAGCATTATACACCAACAACTTTGTGTGGCAAGCAAGATGCTTTCTGCCATCTAGAACCTCCTAAAAGTTACCATCAAGTTGGCAGAGATCCAAGAAAAAGATAACATTTCTAATCAGTCCATCAGAGAAAGGAAAACCTGGTGGCAAAAGCAGATGCTTACAGACTTGAATGCTATCTTTAGTGCTTTGTACATATAGTTTGGCTTATACCTTGAAGTTTTCACAGAATCACAGAATCACAGAATTTCTAGGTTGGAAGAGACCTCAAGATCATCGAGTCCAACCTCTGACCTAACGCTAGCAGTCCCCACTAAACCATATCCCTAAGCTCTACATCTAAACGTCTTTTAAAGACTTCCAGGGATGGTGACTCCACCACTTCCCTGGGCAGCCTGTTCCAATGTCTAACCACCCTTTCTGTAAAGAAGTTCTTCCTAACATCCAGCCTAAAACTCCCCTGGTGCAACTTAAGCCTGTTCCCCCTCGTCCTGTCACCAGGCACGTGGGAGAATAGACCAACCCCCACCTCACTACAGCCTCCTTTAAGGTAGCTGTAGAGAGCGATAAGGTCACCCCTGAGCCTCCTCTTCTCCATGCTGAACAAGCCCAGCTCCCTCAGCCGCTCCTCGTAGGACTTGTACTTCAGGCCCCTCACCAGCTTCGTCGCCCTTCTCTGGACCCTTTTTGAAAGAAAGACGTTATTGATTTTGTAAATTTATGTTGCCTTGGCAATATTGCCAGTTGCCTGCAAAAGCATACTAGGAAAAAAAAAAAAAAACCAAAAAAAAAAAACCACACAACTGTAATGGAACCTGAACCTTCTGTGTTATCTTCTCTGCCTACAGTCATAATTGCAAAAATACAGAACTCTAGAGTATAAAACTCCAAAGATATAATGCCAATATAACTCAGAGTAACTTCATTGACTTTCTCAGTAAAATTAAGATCAACAGAAGAATCACAATCAAAATCACTGCAAGGGATATCTCAGATATGAGCTCTGAGTTTTGGTATCATAACATTGCTTTCCATCATTAATATTTTTATAAAACATTGCCTTTAGTGTCATAGAGACATCCCAGCAGAGGATTCAGTTTCAAATGCTCTCAACAATTGCCAAGAACTGTATTTCACACATGAAATTTAACACGTCTTTTATATTCGTTAAATTCAGTTGTAAACACAGATCTACCCGATAACTTATTAGAACTATATCTAGTGCTATCTAAGACGTATCCTATATGAAAAAGACATAATGTGTCCAAAATTGAAGTTGTCCATGTCATAAATGTTGTTCTCTAATTGCCCAATGTGAAGCATAACCAGATGGGCTAAGGTACCAATATATCAGATAGACTGAAGAGCACCTTGACAGCTACTCCTAAAAGCCTAAAGTGGGGCATCTTAGAGAGTAAGAATCCATGTCCATTCAGTCTTATATGGATGAAGGATAATTTTAACTTGGGTGTTGCACAAGCATCTTATTCTAGAATTAAATATATTGGAGAAATTCTTAAAATAAATAAATTAATTAATTAACCCTGCCTTCACCCATTTTCAGATGCATTAAGAGATGTTCATTATGCTTTTATTTCCATTAGGAGAGAGAGTGAGTGGGAAGGAAAGGAAGATGAATACCAGACAGTGCTGCAAAAACAGATATACTGATGCAAAAATGGTGGATCTGGCAAATCTTTATTTAATCAGCACTGAGGCTTGCTGTAACCACAGATCTCCCATGGTACAGGTATATTTCTAGTCATATAAAAGTTTCTTGAGTTGCTTAGGACAGTTTATCTGCCCCACCCTGGAAAAAGGGGAGGGGAGAGGAGGAGACAGGAGGCAAGGGAAGGGGAGGGAAGTTTATTTCATTCTCCTTCTCCTTCTTCTCCCCTCAAAAATTCCAAGAAAATTCAATGTGTCCAAAATGGGGACAATAAATAAAGAAATAAAAGATAAGATCAATAAGATAAGATGATAAAATAAAACACAATAGAAAATTACACAATACAGTAACTATCCTTACATTGCAGGCCAGGCAAATCCCTTGCTAATCCGTCATGCTGGAATAAACTTCCAAGAAAGTACTGGTGGGATGGTTTAGGAGACTCCAGATGAGGTCCTTCACTCAGTCAGGCCAAACAGGGAACAACCAGAACCCGAGTGCAGCTTCAGGTTGTGTTCCCAGCAGAAAATCTTCTGGTAGCATATCTGAGCTCATCTCCTGGGGCCACCAGCAGAGAGGCTACAGAAAAAGCCCTGTGCCTGATTGTTGCAAATTCCAAATTACTGAATGAGGAACATGCTACAATCAGTACTCTAGGTTTTTTTCCCTATTACCTCAGTTTGCATCTTCCATTGCCCTCTACATGTTTCTAAGATGCCCTCAAAGCGGTGTGTAAAATTCCTAGTTGTTTGTCACTGCTTTTAAATGGCTGACATGTAAGGTAAATGCCGGGTGCTGCATCTGAGACAGAGCAACGCCAGACATATGTACAGACTGGGAGCCAAGTGGCTGGAGAGCAGCTCTGTGGAGAGAGACCTGGGTGTGCTGGTCTACAGCAGGCTCAGAATGAGTTGCAGTGTGCCCTGGCAGCCAAGAGGGCATTCTGCATTTTGGGATGCATCAAGCACAGCACAGCCAGTTAAAACAGTGACTCTCTCACTGTATTTAGCATTGGTGTGGCCTCACCTTGAATTTTGTGTGCAGTGCTGGGCTCTGCAATATAAAGAAGATGTTAAGGTACTCAAATGTGTCCAGAAGAAGGCAACAAAGCTGGCAGAATGGCTTGAAAGAGTTTTCTGTGAGAAGATGCTTAGGACACTTGATTTGTCTAGTCTGGAGAAAAGAAGGCTGAAAGGTGACCTCAAGACTTTTTACAACTTTATGAGTTGTGGAGAAGTGGAGAGAGGTAGGGATGAGAAGTGGAGAGGTAGGGATGAGTCTCTTCTCCCTGTTAACCAATGACTTATATTGGATGCAGGAATTCAAAGCCAGCCTGCTACTAAAGAGCAAGATCGGTAAACCCTAGGTTAAGGAATTCAAGGCTCATAGATATTCATGGAGACATTTGTTTATGCTTTCACAGTCTTTCCCCATCCAGCCAGACCTGCAGTTATCACCTACACTACATCAAAACTGGTGTTCCAAATCTAGGGAAAGGTACAAATTGGATTTTGCAGTAATTAGACCTATTGTGTCCCATTGGAATTTACTTTCTACAAGTCATTTAGTACAGGAGATGATAGATCTTCACAGGAATAATAGCATCATCCTCATCTTTCTGTTTCATAACGTTTTGCTAATTATATTATAGGTGACATTTTCTTCTCCTCCCTGTGTGGAAGCAGCTCTCAGGCATGGCAGACAGAAGTGCTGTTATGCTAGAAACATTTTTCTAGATGCTTACTTTCATCTCAGTTAAAAATTACCCTTCATACCTTCTGCAAACATTAAAGATCACCTGGTGAGTTTTATGTCTGCTCAGATTCATTCTCGTCTGTGTATACCAGGACGTATTAGAGTCATCATTATTACTACTTCCACTTACAGGAGAGGAAAAAGAGTGTATCTGATTGATCTGGAATAAAGCTAAAGCAGATGTGTACTCCAGCAGCTATAAAACACATTAGCTTTTCTGCCTCTTATTTTAGTGACAAAGGAGTTTTGTAACCTCTTGTAAGAATAATTTGCCAGTCACGCAACTGTCCCCGAGTACCAGCTTGCATAGTAGGTTCTGGGTGAATCAATAGAATTAGTTCTGGGTGCCAAAAATGGGAAGTTAAGACCAAAGTTAAGAAACAACATTGGCAGGAGAAATAGTGAACATTTTTAAAGTCACAAAAGTACATTACTATTAGAAACTCAACCTTTATGCCAAAGGAAGACAAGCTTTACTCAATCGTTCAAAACATCAAAAAACTTGTGTTTTAAAACCTAAAAGCACATATTTGTTTCTTCTTTTATTGTGTCAGTGGATGATACAGCTATTGCTGAAGATGATGAGACTATTTCCACTGATTCCACAGACAGCAGTTCAGGCCCTCATGCAGGTGAAGGCAAAAAAAAAAAAAAAAAAAGCTGTTTCTCATTCATGCTCAAGACTCGTTATTCTGTCCTGAACACATAAAGGGATCTTAAAAGGCATAACTGCAAGTTGTGCTTATTTTTAGCTCTGTCTGCATCAACCAGGATGGTGAAAAAGAATTTATATGGAGGCATGAATCAAGTCTATCATCTTCAATGATTAGTAATTCATTTAAGGGCTGACCAGCACTTTAAAAACTTAGATATTAGGGAATAAAAAATATTTCCCATACAGGTTTGATAGTAGTGTTAAATCTGCAGCTTTAATGAGAGATGGCAATAACCATCAGTTTATTTTCAGTATTGATTGAGACATGGACGCCTGCCAGTGTTCCCAGAGGATTCTGAAGGACAACGAAGTGTGCAAGCAAAACTATGTACAGCATGAAATGCAGACAGAATGAAAGTAGGACCCTAATGTAAAGCACAACTTCTGCCCAGATTTCACCACTGTAAATTTATTTTTCTTGGCAATGTACTCCACTGATAGACCCCATGCTGCTCTAATTAAGTTACAGTGGCAATTGTATCTTTTTATCTGAATGTAAAATTTGAGGCATATTATGAAAACACAGATAACACCACAGCTAGCTGTTGATTTTGTCATTTAACAAAACTTTTGAACTATGCCTTATTTGTTTTTGCTTTAATGCTTGTAATGTTATCTCTATCTCACTGATGGGAAACGGAGGCAAAGATTATGAAACTTAGGTCTGTATAAAAATTCTAGCTCATTTTCTTGGATGTGCTAGAGTCCTATGACAAAAAGTTAAGAGAATCAAAATGAATTCTACAAGATCAATATAGATCAAATATCAGTCGCAGAGTTAAGAGCCAGTGCTCCTTGTTCCGACTACTTTTCCTCTAACTACCAGTAGATCTTGCTGTTCAGAAGGCAAGACTTCTGTAGTCAGCACACTTTGCTTGTTTTGCTCAACTTGTGAACAAAGCATACACCCATGGGAAAAAGGTGAGAATAACTACATCTCCCATGCTTTCTATTTAATATAAAAAATGCCAGAGTTACTTCAATACACCAGTTATAATTGGTAATGGGGAGGTGGAAGCAACATTTTTTTTTCTTCCTTGATTAAGACAATTCATAGCTATTGCAATTATACAGCATGCTGTATTTATTAACCCAGCAGGCATTCTCAAATGTTCATCAGCCACTTGCATGTAATCTGGTCAGACAGTATCTTCAATATAAAAATTGCTTTTGATGGTAAATTTACGATGTCCAGCAGTGATAGCCAATCTGTTGCATTACAAAGCTGCCCTGAGTGACAATATTCCAGAAAAGCTTCCTGTGAACTGAGAGATTTGAGGATTGTGTCATTCAGTTCAACCAGTTTCATTACTGAAAGTGTCATTAGTATTTTTGCTGTCATTCACTTCCAGTTCCACTGCAGTTTCTGTAGGCATCAGCTGAAGAAACTTTAGAAAAGGGTTATTTCTAACCTGACCAGAATCAGGGAAGTACCTGTATTGTGGTGACAACTTTGTCCTATTAAACTTTATATCTGAGTTTCTTTAAAAATAGTAAACTGTCTCCTTATATGACATGTGCATTTATTTGTTCATAGGTTCAAAAGCAAGCTATACTCAACTGTGTGCCCTAAGGTCTCCACACCATTTAAAATATATCTGTTGAAATAAACAATTTCCAAAACTTGCTTGCATAAATCAGAAGAGATTTACTGCCCCAGACTGTGCATCTGCCGTGCACACAGATTGATGCTTCATTAACAGGCTGCCCAGGGAAGTGGTGGAGTCACCATCTCTGGAAGTCTTCAAAAGACGTTTAGATGTAGAGCTTAGGGATATGGTTTAGTGGGGACTGCTAGCGTTAGGTCAGAGGTTGGACTCGATGATCTTGAGGTCTCTTCCAACCTAGAAATTCTGTGATTCTGTGTGATTAACAAAATTAGACTTTCTGCAAAAGTTTGCACTGTTCATTTTTGATTGATTGATTGATTTCTTTTCCTGATAAGAATGTTCTATATCATACCATACCCTGCATCAGGCACAATGTCTGTATAAATGCCTACCATAAAATCATGTGACCATTGGTTCAGCATGGATTTAAGTTAACTTAAGAAAACTGTCCTTATTTTGAAGGTAGCAAATATATCTTAAGACGTAAGTAATTTTCCATATCTCAAAGGTGTTTGCATATGCATAGAAGTTTGTGACACTGACTTTGCTGTCCTCTCACCATAAAGTTTTCTAGTACTGTTCCAGAGCAAGGCAGCACTGTTGATGACAATGATAAGAGTGTGACCTACAAGGAATAATTGAAAAAAATTTGAAAACATGTAGAGTGTGGAATATTCTCGCAAGGCACACTCAGCAGAAGTCAGAATGAAAAATGACCCAAATGCCAACAATGCCAGTGAATTTAGAGCAAAACTCTTGGAATAAACTTCAGATAATAAAATATACGCACAATTTTCATTTTATTATAGCTTTGTACGAGGTAAGAAATTTCAGTCTTGGTGAATTATAAGCCTGAAGGAAAAAGGATAAAAATAGTTGTTTCTGTATGAGACTTAAAAGTCCTCAGATACCACTAGTACACTAAGGAATGTATCTTGTAGGTTTGGGTTCTCTGTCACTTTGCATCGTGCCAGTAGCATAGTATTCAAGCTTCGTAGTTTTCCTGGAAATATGATAAAACAGGGCAGGTCTGACCATAAAACAATGTCATATTTTTTGTTAAAATGAATTTACTGGAGGTTAAGAGAAATAGTCTGTCTGCTGACAGTCTGGAAATCTTAGAAGACCCTTTATGTAAGACAGCCAGGAAATACTGCCCAGAAGTTAGTGTTTGAGTGCACCAGTTGCCTTCAGGGAGCTGCTCCATGGAAAAAACCTTATTGCCCTTTCAGGGGGCTTTTTTTTTTTTTTTTTTTTTTTTTTAATTTTACTGTTCATCTTCTGCAAGGGATTACTTCTAATCTTGATTCTTTTGTATTGAGCCTTCATCAGAATACAGTTATTGATGTTGAAGAGCTGACTGTCTCCAATCCACTCTTTCTAAATGAAAACATTGAACCATCTATGTAGATAATTCAACCTGGTATAGGCTACCCTTAAAATTTATCTGGTTGGCCTTGCTGCTCTACTAACTGCATTTGAAAAATAGGAGAAAAAATCACATAAAGTAAATCAATGCAAAGTTTTAATTCTTGATTTTGTATTAGCCAAGAATGGTTTTAGCTGCTTTTACACTAGTGCTAAGCTGAAATTCCCAAATGAGAGGAACTATCTGTCTGCCTTCCTAGGCAGGGGCCTGTCTTTATTGTAGGCAAGTAGTGTTTCTAATCATTGCCCTCTAATGAGCATATTAACCTGGATTTCTGTTTTCATTGTGATTTCTTTCAGTATTTCAGCCTAGTATTACTAAAGACCATTACTGATTCAATAATAGTTGTGAATTCAGGCTTATTGCAAGGAAATAAACAAAAGGCATCTGTTTATTTAATTTCTTTCTAATCAGTTAAAGAAATGAAACTCTATAATAGATCAGCAAAGGAAAAGCTATTATAAAAAAGATCCAGTGAATTGTCTATAACAATAGTAAATGACAATAAAGTAATGCATTACTTGTTCAACCAACAGCATAAGCATTAACTGTTCAATCAGCCAATACTAACTAGCAACATGAAAAACAAGTTAGAGGAAGGCAAAGCGATGTACCCAACAGCTCCCAGAAAACCCAGGCAGAGCTCCAACTAGATGGTGGATATTTCTGGAGCCCTGCCCAGCATCCTGTGCCACACTCCCTGCCTGAACAGCCAGCCCTGCACATTCAGCAACTGACATCAGTGGCAGGCGTACTCAGGAGGTCCATCTGTGGTGAGGCTAATTCAGCTATCTATAGTTTTTCCTTTTCAGCACTATGAAGGGTGTGTTTCCAAATCTCTAACTGCAAATCTCTAACTCCAGGCCTACAGCTAGAAGTAGCTTCACCTCCAGTGCCAGAAAGATCTTTTCTCACTGCAGCTGACCTCATTGCTGAAGATGCATTATTTTAGCACACAACCTGACCTAAAAGCCAGTGGCTCAGCATGATGGCATAAAGACCAATGTACATTTTCTAAATTTGCCATTTCCTACATTGTAAAAAATTGTTACTAAACACAAGGATAAGATATTTTTTCACCCCTCCCCACTTCCTTTATCCCTTATGATCCTCCCCTTATTTTTTTTTTACTTTTTAATTTATTTTTTTTTTTAGTTGCTTTACAGGAAAAGCAGAGAAAGAATCTTATTCCAAAGATATTTGTGTTCAGGTAGCTTAACAGTCTCAATGTATTGCCATTGATTTTCAAGGGGTATAAGCAAACATGGTCTCCCCCCTGACCTAATATCTCAAGGAAGAATTGTTTACTAGTTGGCCACAATGTAAAAACGGCTTAAATATTCACATTTTGGTGACAACTGTAAGACTACTTCTGACTTCTTCCTCAACCTTTTTTTCAGCCTCTCTTTCAAAATACTCGTACAAATTCATTGAAAGGGAATATTGCACTTTTTTCCTAAATTTATTGTATTCAAAAAAAAAGTTTTACACAATTGTATTTGCCTTGAGGAAAATATTGAGTAGTATATGAAGATCAAATTTAGCTAATAGCACTATTAAAAAGGAGAGAAAAAAGGTTATTGTCTAACTTTCCTGCAGCAAAATTATTAACATTTGTCATTGAAGTAGAGGGATCTATTTTTTCTTTTTTATTTTTTTCACACAATATGCCTATAATTTTTTGCAGTCAAGTAATTAATCAACTATTGCAAAAGTTTGCGGTGGGAGTCCAGTGATGCAGTCAGCATGGGCTTGATGAAAAGTCCCCTAAAACAATGGAAATTCTTTTGACTTAGTTGTGTTTTGCATCCAGCCATACCATACAGAGTTCCTGACACTCTTGATCTCAATGGCTAAATAAATGTTCTTTATACAAGGCCAACATCCCAGATGATGGAGAAGTAAGCAGTTACCTTCAACACTAAGAAATCCCTCTGCTTCAAGGTACTGGCTCAAGTAAAGTGCTAAAGCTTTCTCTGTTGCTTTAACACCCTTTATTACAGATCCAGACCTTTTTCAGAGTAACTCAGCATCCCCAGTGAGAGGTGCATACTGATAAAGTTTTCCTTACAGTCAAGCAGAAGATAATTTTACGCTGTTTATTCACCAGGATAAAATGGTATATAAGATGCTGAACCTAATTTGTCCAGTTCTGAAATCCTTTGTCTTATGCTTTCAGTTAGGAATATTTGAGTTCTGCTGTGGTTAGCAGATATGAGCAGGTATTTTTGAACCAGCATGAGAATTAATAGCATCTATCCTCCTTCTTCCTATAGTTTTATTTCCGAAAACACTCATAATTACTACTTCTTCTTGAACTATCTACTCAGATTCACTTCCCATAAACCTTGTGCACATGTTGGGGATGGATGTTTTTGAAAGATACCAATATAGGAAATCATATATTTAACATCTTCATTCCACATTTCAGTTAGGAGCTTCAGAGCATGAATGAGGCACAAGAGCTGGGTAAACATGTACCTGCAGCAAAGGGTTCTTTATTTCTGTCTTTCTTTCCTTATCTATACTAAAATTATATTCTCCTGGAAACAGAGCAGACTTTCCAAATAAGCCTCTTGTCATACTCAAGGGAAGCAATTACAGGTAACACAGGCCACCTGGTATGACAGTAATTGGGCTCTAGATCTGTTTTTATCAGGACCCAAAGCTTCACTGTGAATTAGCTCAGAACTTTTAATTAAACCTGTAGTAACAACTTACTTCAATTTATTTATTTTTAATTATTTTATTTGAATGCAGCTGAACAGAGGGCTGAATGGCTCACTGAACTAGTAAAAACTAATACAGCTATTTTCTCTGTATTATCAGTAGAGATCTGAACCACCTTAGCTGTTACCAACAACTATTATCACAAGTATCCCTCTAGCTCTTTAACATCTACAGAGAATTAATTTAGAGGCTCAAACCGGTGAGCAGTTAGCATTTCCTACTGTCACTTTAGACTCCATGTAAGCAAGCAGAACAATCATGGTCTGCATTTACATTAATATTAGCATAAGGGTTCAGCGCATTTTGTTGATTCTTCTCAATGTACTCATTCACCATGCACAGATTTAATTTGCAGAACATTTTCCAGATGTCCAAATTTGATAGGGACTCAGAGTGCAGATCCAAACAGCTCCAAGACCTTCACATAGCATGCTTGGTCCAGGGTAACAAGCTAAATTTGGCCTAACCAGAAACCCTTAAACTTGACATTATGAAAATGCGAGGTCTTCAGCACCATTTCTTTCAATCCACTGAACCAGTCCTATTGTGCCAAGTTTTTCATCAAGGTAGACAGTCATGTTTGGCAATTAGCCACTGGCATTTTACAAAACATTAAAGTCAAGGAGCGGATGTTGTCAAAAAGTTGTGTTCATTTTCATCTATCTATGCATGGCACTTTGAACACAAGTGTATCAACAATAACCTAAACAAGACCCCCATATGCTTACTCCTTCGCAATGAAAAGTTAAACTCAATTCATAACACAAGTTAGGGGATATGAGGGATATTACTAGTATAATATAATATTACTGGTTTGCAACTCTGAGCTTGGGTATATTCTATCACCAGTCTCTTCCATAATGTCTAAATCTCTGTATACACTTGCAAGTGCTAGCAATTCTAATGCCCAGGCTTTTATTCCACAATATCAACAAAGAAAATGGAAACAGGATCCATTGATTCCTACTGAATTAATGAATGCTCTTTCTGATTAATGCTAGTGAAGCCCAAGGTAATTCCAGGGAATTCAACAGGTCAACATTTCACTCCTATTATCCATAGCATTTGACATCCCATCCCAAGAAAGGCAAATATTCTTGGAGAAAACTGCTTCAGATTCATCTGCATAGCTGTACCTGAAATCAAAGGGGAATGCACACATGAAGACAGAATTTTGTTCTCAGTTTGAAGCCAACCCCAACTGTGAGACATTGTACTTACAAATTCTCTATATATTAAATGAAAACATGTACTATCTACCAATGTTAATTGGTGCTTTACATCAAAGCATATCATTTGCTAGTTATGATGTCAGAATCAGAAGACAACTGAATCTGAGAACAGAAGACAACAATCAGAATCAGAACAGACAACTTCAGCGGTAGGCAAGGGGATTCTATTTCTGGATTTGTGCCTCCATATGAGAGTGATTAACTGGAATGCTCTGTGTTAAAATCATTATTCTTCAAAAGCTATTAATAAAGCTCATCTGGTCCATTCCTCTTTCCAAAGTACAATTGTTTCCTGAAGTACCTAACCACATTCCATTTCAATAGGATGGGATTTTATCCCCATAATACTTATATTTAAAATACCAGTAATGTGCTTTGTTCAGGCTTTAAGACTAACAAAATGTTTGCAATTTAATTTTGACTTTTCCTTAATTTATGCTCTTAATCATTCTTGACATTCCTCCTTTAGGATAAGAAATAGCTTGATCTGATTCTCATAATTTCTACACAATGATAATACTGGTTTGTGCCTTTCTTATCCTTAAACTTGAAATCTGCACAATAGAACTACTATAATGTCTAATAAACTTGTTTTTTTCCTTTTCAAATGGAAAAAAAAAAAAAAAAAAAAAAAGAGTAGCAGTCTCTTTCTATTGAAAGGAAAGGATGAAATATACCTACATCTACAACACACTCTGAAAAGCCTAAAACAAAGAAATTCTAATTATATTTAATTGGCAACCAAGGAACAATTAAAATATCTTTTTATATTATGGGGCAAGAAAATGATCTTCAGAAAATTTGTTTTTACTAAAACTATAGTCACAGCTAAAATGTCCTTTATCCTCATAGATACATGTTTTCATTATATATTTTAATGACTGCTTCCATCATGTTAAATTCATATATTTAAAAGTGAAGTTTCTGAAAAGAAAACAAACAAACAAACAAACAAAAACATTAGTGGCTTCTTCAAAGTTCAAGACACAAAGCACAAAGTTAAATTTCACTGATAAACTTGTTTTTACATACCTTTTACCTAGTTATATCTGCAGTTCCCAACTTGGTCTTATACTTTGATGCATTCTTCCTGACAACTAGAACTTGTATTTTATATATATACACACGACTTCAAAAAACAAAAGTACCTTTTTCTGACCTTATCATCAATCTTACATAAATTCTTGCAGAGATTTGCAATATGCTTTCCAAACAGCCAAATACCACCATCTCCGAGAGGCCAGTCCTGGAGACAAGAGGCAAGATTGTCCACAAGTAGAAACCCAAAGTATCATAGGGTATTGCCAGAAAAAAAGCTGTTATTCCAGGTACTTCAAACGCTTGAATAAACCAAACAGAACATGCCGCACAACTATTCTGATGGAGCTGGGAATAAAAATAATAATAATAATACTTTCCAAGGCAGCCAGGTCTCTGCTTCTCACAGATACCAGTCAGGTTCTAGAAGCACATTCTGAAACTGGCTGTGAGGTAACACAGTATATGGACTTTACTTTTAATATGTTCCCCATGGGACATGAAACTGCGCAGAAGGTTACAGCTATTCCCTGAAGTAACTAGTAACATGGTAGCTTTGTGAGCATGCCAAAGCATGACTGTCATAAGAGTATATTATTAAAGCAAGAATCCCTAACCAAATAAAGAACATCACACAGCTTGCCAAAATGTCCATTATCCAAGAACACCTACTCTGTGCCATACCCCTATAGAACAGCCCAGATCACAGTCACAAGGCCTGTGAAACAGTGGCTTCTAGCCAACTTCTTTCTGTGAAAGAAATGTTATGAACAGAAATATTCTCTCCAGTAGAAATGTATCACTTTAAGAGTTTGACAGTCATCTCTGAAGTATATCAAATGAAATCTATGAAGAAGGTACAAAAAAAAAAAAAAAAAAATCACATATACCCATAGCAAAATGTTTTAAGACATATATGTATATACATAGGTTTTTTCTTCCACCAGCATCAGATGACAGCTTAGTGTGAGAAAGGGAAGAGACACTGTGGAACTGGAATCAGCAGCTTTGAGCTCTCTGTTCCTGGCCTGTATAGTCAAAGGAGAAATTAGAGTAGCTGAGGTTATAAAATCCCTTGAGGAGATCTGAACTAAATTATTTTCAGCCAAATTTTCGGGTGGGGAGAGGTTTCCTAGCTAGTCTATATTTTGATGATAAATTGTTTCATAGATCTGGGCCATTTTACCTACATTGTTTCAACATAGAGTAGCTGGAACAAAAATTGTAAACATTTTGAACTTTTTCATCTCTTTATAAATTTTGGTTTTCTACTGCACTTTTAATTCAGAATAATATTACATGTCAGTTTTTTTGACTGTTTTAGAATTATGAACAATTTAAAAGCAGTGAAAGTGAAGTGACTTTTTTTTAATCCAATCCCAAACAACTATGTGTACTCTTCAAGCTGTCATCAAAAGTTAAAGTAACTAAGTAGAATGTAAGCAGATTTTATATATTTATTTATTGGGAACTGCATGCAAATTTTGAAATTATTAAGATTTGTGACTGCAGGGACAGAGAAATTTTGATACAATTGGACGATGGAATATAGAAGTGTCTTCTCAGTAGCTGCAAACACAGTCACCTGGCATAGGAAATGAAGAATTTCATCTCCCTGCCATTCTCCCTGTGGCAAGGCAGCTCCTCACTAGCCATGTGTGACCAAATAGAGCATGGCCACTTTGATTATTATCTAATCTCTGCATGGTGTATTTAAAGATCTGGGTCATATCTCAGTTACAAGGATGCAAAACAGACTACCTCACTTCACTCTCATAATGCTACTATGGATGTGCACAGGTGTAAGAAAAAAACAGAATTAGGCCCACCATTTTCCAAAGAGAAATACCTGTCAAGGTCTCAGCACTACTGGAGCCATGCATAACAACAGTACTGAGCATTGTCACAGATGTAGGGCTGATGCCTCTCAGCCCTCCAGCACTACATTCCAGCTGGAAGTCGAGACTGATGAATGATGTATTTAGACACAGAAAATGGTTCTCCACTTTCCATTGCATCACAAAAAGGAGAGTGACTTCTGAAGTTATTTTTGGTGAGTTCTATTATTTAGATGTTTTATATGGGGTTGCTGCTCGATGGTTTAACACAGCTGCATTGCTACTGTCTGAAAATATGTCAAGCTGTCAGGAAAGCAGCTTCCTAATAGCCCTTACAGCATCAATTTCAGAGTACATTACAAACACTAGTGATCCCCTCAAAATCCCTCTAAGGTACTAAGTCAATATTATTATTATTATCTTATTTTTTACAGTTGTTGAAATTGCTGTAGGGAAATACAATCATACTTCATTACCATTACAATGTGGAGGGTAGATCCTCATGTGGCATAAAACTTGTTAATGCCATTAAAATCAAAACAGGAATGAAAGTATCATATTATGTGAGAGTCTGCACTTACAAAATGTTAGTTTCTTAATTGTTATTGTGGGTAATTTTATTAGGAGATGGCGAGCTTACAGAGAGCAAACGAATTGTGAAGACTAAAATCTTTTCTATCTACAGCTACTAAATTACATTTCAAAATAAATAGTATTTAAATACTTTTCAGTCAAAGAAATTGCTGTGATTGCCTTAGAGCTGCTACACAGAACTGGCTGCAGCTGTGACATGCTGGAGGCCTTTGCTATGCTATATCCTCCCGCTCACAGTGGACTAATACCAAAAGTGACAAGAGTGTCTGTGAGACACCATTGCATACTACAGTAGTTCCCAATAAGAATGGGACCTTTCCATTAAGCTTTTCCCTCTTTGTTTTATTCAGTTATTGTTATATGTGGAGTGGTAATTCGTGTTGAGAAAATGGTTGATATTAATAAAGAAGGGGGAGATTTGAGAGTGTGGCCATGGGGGTTGGAAAGCCCTGTGGTTGAGATAACATTAGACTCTTAACGATGAGGCCATCAGGAATGTAAAAGAGCTTAGAGGGAAAAAAGAAGGATGATTCAGGAGATGCCATGCAGTCTTGGGTTTCTTGTTCTCCAGCCATTAAGGCATGGAAGTTTCTGGGTGTTTGCTGTTGTTGTTACATTCAAAGTTGTTTGAACAATGAAAAGTTGTTTTGAAAAGAACTCCTGTGGAGAGAAGGGTATAAGAGGGGAGCCTGCCCTCAAGAAAGGAGAAGGAGAAAAAAAAAAAAAAGGCAACACAATGAAGTTATGTCATCAGTAAAGAAGCAGGAAAAAGAAGTGAAGAGGAACAGGCTGGCAGAATGGAGACCAGGATGGGAATAGGCACTTTGATTACCTCATGAAGATAGGTTCGGCCAAACTCAGCAAACTGCTCAGAGAAGCTTGTACAGAAAGTTGCTGGAAACCGGCACACTGGAGCTGGAGAGAAGCTTGAGCTGAGAGAAGCGGACCCGTGCACACATGTGCCTCTTGCTGGTAAGCAGTTGTGCATTATGGGGAATCATACGTCCTTAGAAACAAAGACTGTCCTGGTAATGTTACAGCTAATTCTCCTTGTTAACAATTGGACAGTTTATGAGCCTGAAATATGGGACCAAACTGAGGTCAAGGTGTGGGACTCTGCAACTAAAAATGACAAGGTTCCAGTGGGATTGCTCGGCAGCTGGCGAGCAATCTCTGAGGCCTTAAAGAGCCATGTGGGACCACAGTCAGAAACGTGTGGTTTGCTAGATAGTGAGGGAGCTGCGGGCTCCTTTACTGATCCAACTGCTATGCCATGGGCCCCTCTGCTGCTACAGCTATCCAAGGCTTTTGCTGTTACACCCCTTGTTGACCTGAACGTGCCTTTTGACCCAGGCCTATTGGCCTTGAAAAGGAGATGGATATGCTTTTCTTTGATCTGGGAAGAACGGGATACATAAGGCCTGAAGACCAAGTTGCTTGACAACTTAAAGCAAGACATATTGTTCAAAAGGAATGGAAAATGGAGACTGTTAAGTCATGGAACTTAAAGGATTGTTTGTTACCTTTTCTGATCGTGAATATATTTAGGTGCACTAGATTTTAGTAAGTCATGGAACTTAAAGGATTGTTTGTTACATTTCCTGATTGTATGTATGTGTAAGCATACTTGGGTTTAGTATGTAAAGCAATGTTCTGTATATTTAGAATGTTTGATGTTTGTGTGTGTTGGTGGAACGTAATTTTCCCGCACACCCAGCGCTGTTTACTTACCTTTTAGAAATATTTGTTTTATAAATATTACAAAATTCAGATTGAGTTGAGACCTCATTTATAACAGTTATGATTCGTCTTTACTTCTGATTCAGGTGTTTTCCAATAAGTTGTTTCTACTCCTCCTTGTAATTAGATATAAGGTATTAGGTTGTCTATTCTGTTACAGTGACATTTTCACATGTGGCCACAAGTCTGGAGTATGAGTTTTTCTTCTATTGGCCATTTGCTGACATGAAATTTCTGTCCCACATTGTTCAAATAAAGTAACCTTCCTGTCACAAAGGCAGGAATTTCTAAGCTAAGACCAAAGCCTATTTAGGAACATGGAAAGACAAAGTCCAGAAAGCTCACCACAGTTAATTTCATTCATAAATCCAATCTAAGCCTGAATAGCTCCCTGAGTTTCTATCCACTTCATTGGCTTCAGTCTCTAAAATAAGACAAAATGAATACAGTATTGACATGTAGGGAATGAAGTTCCAAATGCACCAAAAAATTTTGGGTAAACAGTCTAATGACTGTGACTATACAAGGAAATTCTTCATTAAGGAAAGTGAATGAAAATCAGCTATTGGCCTTTTCCAGTCATTGACTAGCTAGGTACAGACTAAGTTCCACTGAAATCTGCTCAAAGGCTCTAAATTTATTTTACTATATTGAATTTGGGATATGGTTTCTTACTTGTTTTTGTTTTCCCTCAGTCACTGTTACTGTATAGCACTCTTTATATCGCTGTTTACTTGTATTAAAAATACCTAGCACATTTGTTACAATTAAGGATTACAGCAGTAATATGTAGATAGGTGTATTTTATAAACACAAACTAGCTTTTGGGATGATTCCACGGATCATCCTTTGAGAGCAGCTGGCACTAGCAGCATGCAAGTGCAATGCTTTGGAAAGCTCATCTCCTCTTGCTCTCTAGATCTTGGTTATTTGTCCCCTACAGATATCCAGATATCCACGCCCCTCTGGTTGACAAAGGTGGTTAACAGGACTCTCCTTGCAGTGAGAAGCGTGAGGGCCAGGGCAAAATAAGGTCTGACAGGTTTGCATTTTACCTTTCCTTCCCTCACTACAAGGCACAATGTGAGTAAAATAGTAGTGAACCAAGTGGGAATCAGTGGGCATGGAGTCAGAGAGAAGCAGGGAAACAGTAAAAGCCAAGGGGCATTGTCTGCTTTGTATTTCTAAGATTCTGAGGCAGATAACAGGACAGCAAATTGGAGTAGCCCCCAGTGGAAATGGGAGCTACTGCAATCTCCACAAGTACTTGAATAAGGGAATTTCACTTCGCTTCCCCCTGCATGTCTGCACTGTAAGGAACCCAGCTTTTCCTCAAAATATAGTTCATACTCTGAGAGCTCAGTTTAATTTCTGGGAGATGCCCAACCATTCTGAATGCTCCCAATAAGCCTGCTTTAAGATGTATTAAAATTTTAATATATTAATGTCTCTAAATAGCCAGAGACACAAGAAGGAGCCAGCATAAATAGAGGGGCCTGCCACTGTATATAACTCAGCTGATTTACCTTAGGCAACACTAAGTGGCAGAGTTTTAAAGCCATCATAGTTAGTTAGTGATGATGACAAAGAGATGTGCAAGGAGATAAATTACCTCCTGTTCTTTGCTGGCCTGCTGGACCTGTCTGTGTAAAAGAGGCTATTTACTGAATTAAGCAGCAGTTGGTTCTGGAGTGAGGCTTCTGTGTATTAAGAGGCAGACAGACAAGCTTCTGGGCTGTAAAGGCTGGGAAATCATTCATGCATCCTGCATTTGCTTAATGTTCATCTAAAAGTTAATGAAACTGTAATTTCTGTTTTAATTAGAACGTGTCTGAATGCAGCAGCAGTAGTTATTCTGGTTATTCTGCTGGACCAGCCTGGCCACTTTGGGATGAGAAAGGTGATTGGTATTTGAAAATCTTTTAGTGCTTGCATGTTTCCGAAGACAGCCCACAGATCCCAGGTGTGGCGATAGCCCAGGACAAAGGCAAAGCTAGCACTCCTTTTTGTGTAAGCCACTGGCCAACCTTTCCAGACCAACAATTTTTGCTACATCCCAAGGTATGGTTTAAGTCATGCGATCTAGATGTAAAAGTCTCCCAAATCTGCCAAGTCTTTGTTCTGGACAGTGCGCAGGCTCAGAATTTTCCCACCAAAACCAGGAAAGCTTAATCATCTCGAAGTATTGTTTTCAAAACAAGAAGAATCTCAAATGCCTTAGGTCAGCCTTTGTTTCTGAACTGGCAGAGGCAGCACAACCATGGGAATAAATTTATAGGTAGGATGAAGCTCTCTCTGCATCATAAATTTACTGCAACCGTAAAAATAACAGTTCTCACACACTACAGTGTCCAACCATGCCATAAAGATCCCCCTCCCCAAACAGATCCTGACAAGTGTCAAATATGTTATTCAGTCAAAGTAAAAGCTATAATAATCCCTCTTAAATTCTCCTTGAGGAGTTGAAGCTCTGTGCTATCCTTAATACAAGCAAGTGTTTTAAGGGTGTATTTTAATCCCGTACCAACGCACAACCTATCAGAAATGACAATTACATTTGAATGCTTTTCTTGCTGCAATATTTTTTGGAGCAATATTTTCAACTTCTGCAGCGATTTCAGCAAAGGACCTCAGAGTGTTTTAAAAGCAATAATTAATTTAAGGTCCATGAGGTAGAGAAGCAGCAATAGCATTTTCCAGACTAGGTAAATTCCCACAGCATAGATTCCCTGAAGTACCACACAAGGCAGGCAACAGAGCTGGAGACTGGATCCCTGGGTCCTCCAGTGCCAGTGCCCTGGATTGAACATCAGACATCCTCCTCTCCCACCCCACATATGCTCTTTTGAATGCTTGGTAAATTCTCATTATAACAAAAAGAAGGAATGCAATGAATTTTTTTTAGTACTTATTTACAGTAAATGCACATTATTATCTCTAGGTGGTTTTGTTTTAATGTCATCTCTTTTTTTAAAGTGAGCTCTTCTTCCTTATTATTAAACAACCAAAGAAGTACAGAGAGTTACCAACAGCTGACTACATTAGACTCAAATGTCTTTTCACTGTATTAAAGTGTTTTCAATTACCTCCTAATACACCTCCAGGGAGCCTGGGAGAATGGAAGGATTAGTAGAATAATGAGTTTAATATTTTTTTTTTTCCCCTTTCTATCTCTCCTTTGTTATGTGACTATGTTGGATTGAATCCTAGACCGGAGATATTTGACAATACAAGCCAGGTTATATCTAATGAATGATCTTGATCTCAAATCAAAGAGTTGAAAGAAAAGGATATTAAAATGCAAATTTTCCCTTCTTCTTCAAAGAAGATACTGTAAAAAGAGTGGGGAGGTCTGTTTAATTTTGCATTGATTTAAACAAGGTGGCTGCTGTAGCAGTTATTGAAACTGATTGATAAGATAGTTGTGAATGGCAGTGAATTTATCAGGTGGATGGCAATCATGAAGAAAAAAAGGCACATGATCCACTTTTATTTTATTGCATCATGATGTAATAAAACTCCAAGATTCAGGCAACTGAACCGGCGGTTGAACTGAATTCCACAAGAGGTAAACAGAGGTAGCTGAGATTTGCCTGCTTCTCTCAGACAGCTACTCATGTGACACCGCCCAAATATTTGAGCACCTCAGAGCTGCCAGATGTATTTTAGCCTTATAGCATCCTGATGGGAAATTTTGTTTTGATTGCATTCAGGAACAGCAGATACTAAATCACATGCTAAAAGCTCAGAGAAATCCAGGAGTGCAACCAATATCTCTTGAACCTGACTCCTAAAAAAAAAACATCCTCAGTGTAGCAAAAATCTACACAAAGCAATGAAAAGACAAGTATTGCATAGGACTGAAATGGTATGTGATGGCATAGTTTACCCATTTCCAGTCTGGTTTGTTAAATCAACAGTCTTGATGATTTAGACTGCATTTCAAGCCTTTTCTTCTTACTACAGTTTTCTGCTTTACCCAGTTACTAAGACAAGTTTAATTTTGTTTCCCTATTAATTTTTATGAACCTGAAAAATTAGGTTGCATTTTCTCACTTCTCTCATTATGGCTGTCAATATCTTCACCATAATTAATCAAATTCCCTTCACACTGAAACCTTCTGTCCTATATCATCATGTGGATTAAACATGGATTTGTGGATTACAGGTCCTAATGCCAGAACTCCAGTGACAGATATAGAATGGTGCTCCACATAGTTTCTAATAGATAGAATCTTTCTACATAGAAAGTATTACCAGACCTCACTGTACTTAGACCCTATGAATTGACACTGTAGAATATCAACCACATATTGGTTGAAAGAGTTGAAAAAAAAATGGAGAAATTGTAGTAGGTTTGAATATTTCCAGAAACTTTGTTCCCCTCCTCAGAAGTAATCATTCAAAACAAGTTTGAGGAACAAAAGCAAATACACACCTCAACAGGTACGGTATTGAACTTGAAAAATAACTCATGATGTGATTGTCTCCTGTACTTAGCTCTGGTGAGGCTGCATCTTGAGTACTGTGTTCAGATTTGTACCCCTCAGTACAAGGACATTTAGAAGATATGTAGATGTGTGCCTCCCTCTGGAGGCACCCTAGATCTTAATTCTCTTGGAAAATCCCTATCTGCACTCATACGCACCCCAGATTGCATGCTGTAGCACAGTTATACCTGGGAACCGTAAAGTGACAGAAGATGTTTTTTGTGTATATTAAACATTTCCAAATGTCCCCAGGATAATCTTCCAGCTCCAAAGTACCCAGAAGCATAGGAACCTAGAGCCATAGAAGGGATGCATGTGTCATTTGAGTGCCCTCCTCCTGTTCTTTGTAAAATGAGTTAATGTGAATAGATAGAAAGTTTTAGCCTGAAGTAAATTAACTACATTATGTATAATGACAAATTATGCAGATTTACACCAGATAATCAGCGTGGTTGCCGCAGGAGGCAGTTGATGTCCAAACAGAATGGTTTGAACTTGAACAAATAAGTTCAAATTGTTCTCACTGGGCACATCACTTTACAGTCTTCTGGCAAAATATCATGTCGTTTTCTTTAAAAATATGTTTTCCTTTATTTCAGCCTTTTCTTTTAGAATTTCAGTGCAACCACCTACCTTCACCTTTCCTCAGCCACTTTATTTTAGCCACAAATACTCAACAGGATGCTAAAGTGTAGCAAACTAACATAAATATTGTGCAGAGAGCTCCAAAGCCACTTCTGATGGCTTAGGAGCAATTCACCGGGCATTACCACTTTGTTAGACTAAGATGTTAATTATAGTTTTTAGGAAGGAAGAGGACAAAAAGAGGGGGATGATATGCCTGATGAGAGGGAAGGAAAAAAAAAAATAAAGACAAGCTTTGCCCAAACAACTGCACAAACACAGATAGGATTTGAGTTCAGGCTGTTCTGGAGAAACATTTTTCCTTCCAACACCATAGGGAGCACTGGCTCAGTACAGAGGGATACACAAACACATATAGTGAGAGCAATTATAGTCTTGAAATTAACCCACCGGGCTCTGACTTTGAAAGTGTTTGCAGCCATGCATGTGCGAAGTACACTCATTTTTGGTGCCTGTTCCTCCTCTTCCCTATCATTCTCTGCAGAAAGGGGCCTGAGGTGCTGGCCTGACAGCAGGCTCAATGTCAACCAGCAGTGTGCCTTAGCAGCCAAGGCAAACTGCATTTTGGAGTGCACCAAACACAGCACAGACAACTGGTCAGAGGAAGTGATTCTTCCCCTATATTTAGCATTGGTGTGACCTCACCTTGAATATTGTGTACAGTTCTGAGCTTCACCTTATAAAAAGGGGATGTTAATACCCTTGAAAGCATCCAGAGTTGGGCTAACAAAGCTGGTAGAAGGGCTGGAAGGCATGTCCTGTGAGGAGAGGCTGAGGACACTTGGGTTGTCCACTCTGAAGAAGAGGAGGCTCAGAACCCCACAACTTCTGAGCAGGGGAAGCACACAGGGAGGTGCCAGTCTCTTCCCCCTGGCCATCGATGGTAGGACATGCAGGAACGGCAAGAAGCTGTGCCAGGATATGAGGAAACATTTCTTTCCTGTGAGGGTGGTCAAACACAAGAACAGGTTTGCTAGTGAGGTGGTGGATTCCCCATGCCTGTCAGTGTTCAAGAGGCATTTGCACAATGCCCTCAAAAACAAGCCCTAACTTTTGGTTAGTCCTGAAGTGGTCAGGCAGTTGGACTTGATGATCTTTGTAGGTCTCTTCTACCTGAAATACATCAATTTTAACATGTTCAGGTGTTTCTTATCTCAAATTATGTGTAATACTGCAGAGATCTTGTTTTGGTTAGTACTCTGTGCTAGTATAATCCCATTTCTAGAAACATACACTCACCTCGTTCCCCAGGTAAAGCAGGCATTAAACACTATTGTTTCCCCTGGGAGCTTGTGCAATGTGCATCCTTCCTGACAGAGAGGTCAGAACAATCAAACCCCTTGTACCACTTAACAGGGAGTCAAACCTGCAGACTCGCCAGAAATCTGAGCTTCACCTGAATGATCTCTTTCTCAGCTGAGGTATACAATTTACAAAGAAATTTCTGATCTGAACAGCCCAGAAGGAAAGGAAGCCAACTTTCAGCTCGTTCCCTGAGAAGAGGAAATATTAAGCCCTTCACAGCAGCAAGCTTTTAACACTCCAGCCCTTAACCCCAAAAGAAACAGCCCAGCAGAAGCCTTCAGGCTGGACCCCTAAAGGCAGTTGCTCCACCTGGGCTTGGATGATGAACAGGAGTGGACATAGTGGCTGAACCAAGATCCAGAGATTTGCCAACCTCACCACCTTGAGTTATCAGACAGCAAGCATGGAACAGATTGTAAAGTGACACTACACAGAATGGCGTCCCTGATGAAGTGTCTTATTGAATAATTGCAAAATACAAGAAATTCAGGATTCCACTTTTCCCTCCCTCTCCCTTTTAACAGTACTATAAAGCTTCTATATCTGATGTGCATATTGATTTTCATTTCATGCAAAGACACTGCACATCTTGTTAGGAATAGTCTAATGGAAGAGTACTCTTTTTAAATCATTTAATCTTCATGCTTTTTTTCTTCTTTTTTTTTTTAATCCATCCTACCACTGTGGGTGCTGAGACCAGTGCATTAAATGATTTTTGCTTGACTTTAATGTTTACATGAAGAGCCCATATAAAATGGTCCAAACTTATTAAGCAGGATTTTTGGCATGCAGAAAACACACTGACCACACAGTGACCTGTTAGATGTGTCCTGCCACTTCAAAGAGTTTCTAGATTGTTCTGGAAGCAAATGCATATTTTGACAATGTTTATCTGCAGTAAATAAACATTACTTCATCCTGATACATCTTAATATCAAACATCCTTTCACACAGACCCAAGTTGCTTGCCTGTCCCTACCTGAGGGATGCTTTTGCCTCATCATGTAATTTACAATAAAAAGATATTGCTGTATGTAAGAGCAATTAACCAATACCATATTGTTCATGAATTTGCTGTTCTAAGGTTTGTATTTGTACCTCAGTTATCACAGACAAATTCTACAGTACTAACAACGCGCATGCCCTCTGCTGTGCAGAGCTAACACTACAGAGAAACTACAGCAGGGTTCACCACTAGAGAAGATGAAAGAGCTGCATCTGGACCCAGCACTTCAGTGAGCCACCCTCCTTGCCCTGCCTCTATCCTATCACAGACAGGAGATCAGGGGGGATGAAAGATCCCCACGCACTCAGCAGTACAGCTGCTGCTTCAGGTAGACTTTGGGTATCTGCTGGACACACACTATGAGCAAGGCAAGATCATTGCAAAGCTGAGTACATAGGCAGCAGCTGTCAGGGCTGTTATTTCATTCTGTGAAGATCTGGAAAGCAAGTTGACAGCAGCCAGCGTAGTGCCAAAGGGGCAGAGTAGCCTTCTAGATAAGGGACTGGAGATGAGTGTTTGCTTCTCAGCATATCTGCAGGGCTGTTTTATGATCATAGACAATTCACATAAGCTTTCCAAACCTTTATTTCCTTATCAGCACAACTGGGGTAATGATATCTATCTCTCAGGGCTGCCAAGAAGTCAGATTCATTACAATGTATTCAAGACACTTTGCAGTCACTAGTGCTCATCCTAAGCACACTGAAGGCAATAGAAATATCCCCACTGAGTTTGGTGAACTCCAGGGATTAGTCATACAGAGTAGAGATTCCCTGTTACCATATGGCATAGCATGAATCCTATTAAGAACCTGAGCACCTTCTGCTTTTCAAATGAAAATGATGATTACAGGAGATATCTCCACACTTATTAACAGCACATTCAATGGAAGTACCTGAAGCAAAGAGCCATGGAAAATCTCATCTAGAAGGGAAAATCACATCACTGAGTTTGGCTGTAGCAGCCCTTATAGTCAGAAGACTGCAAGACTCAAGATCACAAAAGTTTGCTTAAAACAGATGCTTATGATGGGGAAAGTAGACTGTTGGCTACCTGCCTAACACACTTTAAAGTAAATGGAGGACTATATTACCTTAGTCAGTGAGCCTGCTCTAACAAATATATGTAATTTTTTGCATTTTGCATAAATTCAAGAACTCTTCTCAAAGCTTTGTGATTTTTTTCTTTAATTTTTAGAAAGAAATTCAACAATTCCATTGTCTTTTCTATTATCAGACACTGGTAGTAAAGAGGCCTGAACACCATTGTTAGTCTCTATTGCTTTGATAAATACCAGCAAATAAAAAATGCTGGGCATCATTATCTAAGACATGCTGCCTACTGGACTGCCACAGCTTGTATTATACAGATAAACTTTCTCATAAGCTAAACAACACAGATAAACCTCTGTTGGGACAAATCTGATTCCATTTAGTTTATTATTTACCATCCCTCAATTTATAACTGAAGAAAATTTTGTAATTTGTTTCTGAAATGAAATATAAGAATACTGGGGTAATTTGCAAAAATGTTTTAAAATTTTCAAATGAAAAAAATGGACAGTTTTAACCTGGTCTGCATGTATTATGTTCCTACACAGTCTCCATGGTGTATTCTACTGATAGGAAGTACCATATGAGAAATGAGTGACATTACATCTGGATTTCCCATATGGTCCTTCGTTCACAAGGAATTTTCTTTGCTACTTCATCTCATTTTTTACATACTCAATCAATACTTGTATTGGTATGTCTAGCACAGCACATGCAGTAACAGTTATCTGAAAATTAGATCCAAGCACAAAGCACTGGTTTCTCATGAAGGAGTTGCTGCCCATATGTATGTTCTACCTATCATCCTTTATAATTAAAAAGTTTGTGTTTTCAGACCCTAATACAGTTTTGGCCCAGGCTTTTCTCCAGTGTATTTAACACCACAGGGGTGCTCTGTGAGCTACATTATTTTATGATTCAAATGTGAGAAGTTGTTTAATATTGTGGTAGCTTCTCTTTGCCTGAGTAACGATGGCAGTACTGATTACCCTTAATAACATTATTATGCTGCGTGCACAAATCAAGCACAAAGAGCAATCGGGTGGAGAATTAGATTGTTTTTTAAAAAAATGATCTATATTCTTGCTACATGTCTACTGGACCTTGAAAACAGTAATAGGATGGCCTTTAAATTCCTACTGCTTTTATAAGAGATGAGAGGCAAAGCCAAATATATTCTTTCCAGTTTGGTAACAATAGCTAGTAAGCACTACTCAGAGTCTAGAAATTACTTACAGTCCAAGTTATGAAAGAATTATGAAAGAGGGACTTGAACTGCCTATGTAGTTGGTAGAGAATAATATTTTAATACAATGATGACAAATTTTATGCAGATATAACTGTACATAGCTCTACAGTGAGTTGAAAAGTATATGGAAAAACTAAATCTTTCCATACTCCACAAGACTCTCAGGGGAAATTAAAAGCAAACAAAAGCATAGGAAATTCCAAGCCATCAGTAGCCAAACTGTTTTGGATGAATCAAGATCAAACTTGATAAGAAAACTTCAAAAGTCAGTAAAGTGGATTTGTCTGCAGCCACCTCCTGCTACAGTCTATTCACAAAATGCTTTTACTTATGATTGCATAAACTGCTGCTGAGGCAGCTCTGGTTCCTCTTACACCCCAAAGTGTCTGGATTCCACCTGAAGTCAAGATATAGCCCACAGACAGATCATCCCCTTTTTAAGGAATCAAGGACTTCACAGAAGATACCTCATACATAACCATGCATCTCTTGAAAATCTGAAGCCTTGAACACAATAGTTCTCAGCCATATTATTTTATTTTGTCTTATAATGTCAAAGGGTTGGATATAGACAGAAAGTGAATTTAAAGACTCAGGGCAAGGAAGGTTCTTCTCAGCAAGCATCTTAATGGCTCCTTCAGTTTTTCAAGGGAGGTTCATAAGTCCTGGCAATTTAAAATACAGGTATTCCATTTTGAGTCAGCAAACTGTTAAGCAACTCCCTGCAAATAACTCCAATTTGTGAATAGGTCCCTGTTGGGCTGTACTTGGACAATGTCTTCTGACTCCTTCCTTGTTTGGTTTTGTTTATGAAATAGCACAATGGGATTCATGGATAATGGACATGAAGTGTGAGGGCCCTTTCATTTTACTATTCCCACCTCTTTCAGCCATTATTCAAAGCTGTTTTACACTGTCTTCTTTCTACTTCCTATCTTAGAAATTCCTTTCAGCCAAGGTAACTTAGACAACACTTGTACAAATGACACAAAGGATATAGGTATTTAGTCTAGTAAGCCAAGTAAAGGAAACTTCTGATGATTGAGGCTGGATCAAAAAAAGTCATAACAGCTCTAATGAAGAAAAAATGAGTAAACTAAATTTCTAGGCATACTCCCTAACTCATAGCAATATCACCAGTGTATTTTACTTTCTAATCTATTGAAGTTCATAGCCATCATGCCTGGAAAAAGGCAAGTGTCACCCTACGTATGGATTCCTGTGGGATGGAGCATCTCTACTAAATGTGTTTCTAGAGTTTGAAGAGTTCCATCATTCACAAGCTCAGTTACTGAAACAGAGAACGTAGTTGACAAGTTTTTGGATGCACAAGGTAGCCCACCTGACCACACAGTCAAAGATGCAAAGGTACAGGTCGTAAGTATACTCAAACCTTACTCCAAACTTTGCCTCCAAACCTCCAGAAAAATCCCAATGGGCATAACTCAAAGTAACAGCATTAAGTAGGACCTACTTCCTGAAGTGGCCTAAAACCTCAACAACACACTGGGAATTCATTCAGTGCTTCAAATTATGCAGACCAGGTGTTTTGTTATCATTGCAGTCTCAGATCATTGCGTTTATATGGTGATAATTAGTAATGCCACCATGGAACAGGTTTAACAGTGGACCTAGAGATAGGCAGATAGCAGCTAAAGCTCCCTGACAGCTCTATGCCTTCCATGACAAGGACTTGGACTTCATATTGTGGCAAGATAAAGATTTTGCTTCTGATCTATTGGATGTCATAGCAACGGACTCAACACCAGCCCAGTCCTTTGACTACAGAGAAGAAACATCAAGAAGCACTGCTACTTCCAATAAAGAAGGAAAAGTTAAAATTTTCCATTGACTTTCTTATGAGAAAGAGTCACTTCTCTGGGAGCAAACAAGCCAGGGCTCCTTTGTGGCTTGTCTGGTCCACCAGATGATCCCAAGCTGTCATTGTGGCTGTAGTAATACACAAAGGTTCATACACCACCAGGTTCTGGGTATAGGAAAGCAAAAGAGAGGAGTCAGAAGGAACTTCACTAATTGTGTAAGTCTGCTCCTAGGTCTGCTGCCAGCTGGCAGAAAGTACAACCGCCTCATTAAGTTTCACTAGCTGTGCTGCTCACTTTTGAGGAGCAACCTTTTCAGGAAGGGGGAGGCAGCTTTTTCCCTCCACACAAGTCAAAAGTCATGAAGAGATATTTCCACCCACTTCACTGACGATGCCTGGCAAGAATCAGAGATGCCTCTCCAAGTCTAATGCTTTTCAAAGTGTTTTTAAGTTTTCCTCTTCAATTCACATTTAAGGCTATGTGGAGGAAATCACCCTCTTCTGGCTAGAACAGCACCAGACTGTAGAATAGAAGGTCCTGAAGAATGGCTGAGAGCCAAATAACATAAGGTGAGGAATTATGAAATCAAACGGTAGTGCCAGAGTTTCTTTATTCCTTCAGCAAGCACAGATTTTCTATTTCATAGTTAAATTAAAAGACTACTTTGCTTCAACTCTTAATTTATAGATGGAAAGCTAAGTGACTCCTGAGTTTTCCCCTGGGATCAACTGCAGGGAATTAAAAAAAAATCATTTGAGTTTTGTGGTTTTTGTTTTAAGCACACATCAACAACACCCCACAACCACCCCAATAATACCCCTACTAAGATACTTCTGTGTTTCTGGGAAGGGTGTTTTTAGACTGGTGGGATCCCCTAAGGCTCCTTTTCTTCACTGAGGAAGGACGGGAGTGGGACGCACTGATGCCTGCACTCCAGGTTCTGTGCTCTTTGTTTGTAAAGAGCAACATCTCTGTAGTCTGTGAGAAAGTCCCTTGCTCGGCCTCCATCCTGATGACTTTTCAAGTCTCTGGTTTTTAAAAAATATTATTTTAATCTTTATCCAGTAAGTCACCCTTCAAAATACCATTTCAAAATAGGTTGCAGGTGTTTTCCATGAGGAGACCTTGATTACTGCAACTCATTTCTTGCTTTGATAAACATAGTGCTGATGGGTCTCAACTCCCTGTTCCCTGTTTTCTTCTCCAATGTTTTAAAAGGTAAAAATCACAGGGTAACGCATGGGCCTGAAGGAGAGATTTTTGTATTCTCAAACAATTGAAATGTATTTATTCCTTAAATTATTTTAAGTAATAGAGGCAATGGTACTATAAAAAAAAAAAAAAAAAAAAAAAAAAAAACTTGGATAATAGGGTCCTGAAAATCAAAAACTCAGTTTAGACCATGCATAGATGTTGCAGGAAGAATGGCCAAAAACACGACAGACACTAGTAGTATGATCAGATCATGCTGCCTCTTTATTACCCGAATAGCCTGACTTTTATAGTGAACTTAACAGGGGCGGATAGTATCTCACACAAGATTATTGGTCAAAAGCACTCAGACAAACAACTGCACGAAAACAACCCCACCTGCAAGAAAACAACCCCCTTGAAGCCAGCTGCTGGCAACAATATTTTTTCTAAATTCCTCAATTGGGTGATGTGGGAACACTGTCATGGGAACTTCTCATAGTCGTCCTGGTAGCTTGGTTTGCTCAGCTGCAGCAAGCCATGGGATCTTTGCTGTTTCAAAAATCCCTCAACACATAGGCACCAGGGAATGGAAGGTTCTGCAGCTGGTGTGCAGAAGTTGTGGGTGCAGATTGTGTAAAACCTATACCCTTCTTCCCCATTTCAGAGTCTACCTCCCAGTTATACACCCACATGAGTCTGCAATCCATTACCAAAAAAATGCTTTCTGGATTTAAGCACTTAAATTACCCTTCCGGAAAATGACTCATTTTGTCTTTTATAACGTGGTGGATGATGCTGCTCATCTTCTATGGATTAGCCAAAGCTGAAGCATTTATTAAGGACATGGCTCTCAGATCAGTGACAATCTCTAATGAAAGAAATGTAAAATCCTACCTGCAACACAAACTGTCAAAACACAAATCGTGCTGAGTTAAACCTTCCTTGTCCTTGCGCATCTGGGCCTAGACTCTGAAATCCTGATGTCTGAAGAGAGAATAACCACCAGCTTACGTTCTCCTGCCACAGCCAGGAGCTTTACTGTTCTGACATTGTCGTGTTTTGTTTTGTTTTGTTTTTCTTTTGTTTGTTTGTTTGTGTTTTGGTTTGGTTTTTGTTGTTTTGTTTGGTTTTTGTTTTGTGTGTGTAGTGCTTTTGTTGTTGTTGTTGTTGTTGTTGTTTGTTTGTTTGTTTTTAAATTTAAGGCAAAGAACATTCATGTAACAGCCATAAAATATCAAGGATAGGATACAGCATGTATAGGTACTCTACACCTTCCAAATCAATTTTCTAATTTTGCTTAAGTCTGGCATCTCCAATTTTCTGCTTGCCCATCACTAGCTCTGTAAAATGTTTATGAATATGCATCAGCAAAACAGAGAAAGTAAGGCAGAAATCACTTTTGTCTTGTCTGTACCAAATTACTCAAAGCAATAGCAAAAATTGCAGATGAAACTAGTAACACCAACTCTTGTCCCCCTGCTTTTCTTCAACATTCAAAAGAAAAGCTGCTCCTGTCAGCAAAGCATCTGCCAAACAGGTGACTGCACGTGGGCAATTTCATACTGAACAAGGCAGGAGCCTTGGCTGCCTCCAGAACTTTTACATTCTTCTCACTGCTTGCTCCAGTGCCAAGCTGCACAAACATGCCTGTGGCTGAAAGCTCAGGAATGTCATTGTCAGCTCACTTCAGCTTTGCTTAGCAGCCACATCAGGATCTGAAGGTGCTGCCTTCCAAACTAGAGCCTGTATCTGTGATTATGGAAATGCATGCAGAGTTCCTATTAGGAAGAAATCCTACCCTGTCTGGCATATAAATGAGATTTACCCTGGGAGGAATGTATTTATTGAAAGACTTCTCAGTAGATATTCAACAGCTTTATCCCTCAATGATGATGCAAAAGTCAAGGCTGTGATCTGATGCACGTGCTTCAAGCCGTCTCACCTATTCTTACAGGATGCAGTTGCAAAGAGGCTGATGAGCAGAGATGCAGGAAAAAAAGTGCACAAGAGAGAAGGCAGACATCAGAGGTCTACTTAAAAACGTATCACAACTCCTCTAAAAGATGGTCTGGAAGGGATATAATATAGTCAGAACCAAGGCAAGGAAGGTAAGTTAAGGCTTGACCAAGGCTCCACCAATTCATGCTTTGTTTTCCTTCCCCTTTTAAAGTTAATAATAAACTAAAAGGACTTGTATCATTCACAGCATACTCTTCAGCCTTCTCATTAACTAATTCTCTTCAACAAAACAAATATTTAACGTAGTGCTCCTATATGAGAACTAGTCTGAGAACTCAAAAAAAACAATATTGGGTGTCGATGTAAAAGCAATGATGATGCACGCTATCAATTTCCTACATACACCTACTTCCTTGCTAACATCCTTTAAAGGGATTTTTATTAGGAAGAGAGAGTAATTCATTTTTCATAATCTCGCTCACCTTTTGGCCTCTCTACCAACTTTGACAACTAAGGGAGACAATTAGCAGCAATGGTGAGCTGGATGCATATGTTACAAGTTAGCTGACAGAGAGGATGCACTCCATTTTCTTTAACGTCTTGAGACAATGAGCTGGGGTGGACTTGAACTGTTGACCCTGTGCAATAAACCACCATGCAATATTACCACCCTCCTGAGACAGCTACTGCCACAGGAGTTTGTTTGTTTTTAATATGATTAATAGCAGTTCTTTAAGGGAGAAAAAAAAAAAAAAAAACTAATGATCACAACACCTGCAGAGAGAAAGCACACATTCAAGGGCTTGCTTCCCCACCCCCAAACATAGACATATTTGTTGTGCTGGTTTTATACAGCTGGGAAGCTGAGATCCACTATAACCGCTCTCATACCCCACTCTTCAAAGGGAAGATGGAAGAAAATACGATGACAAGGTCTCAAGGGTTGAGGTAAGGACAAGGAGATTGCTCAGCAATTATCATCACAGTTAAAATAGACTCAGCATAGGGAGATTAATGTAATTTATTACCTATTACTAACAAGCTACAGCAGTGAGAAACAAATAAAAGCTAAAAACAACTACCCCCCATCCACCCTCTTCCGTCTCCTCTCCCTGAGCGGTGCAGAGGAACAGGGGAACGTGTTGCTGTCAGTCCCTGACACTTTGCCTCCACTGCTCCTTCATGGACACTCTGCCCCTGCTCCATGTGGGGTCCCTCCCACAGGATGCCGTCCTTCCCAAACTGATCCTGCAGGGTCTTCCTACAGGCAGCAGCTCTTCAAGAACTGCTCCCACATAGCTCTGTACCATGGGGTCCATCTGTCAGGAGCAAACCGTTCCAGCACAGGTCCCCCACAGGCAGCAGCTCCTCTCAGACCCCCTGCTCCTGCGTGGGCTCCTCTCCACGGGCTGCAGCTCTGGCCCAAGGCTTGCTTCTGCAGGGGCTTTCCATGGGTTGCAGCCTCCTCCAGGCCACATCCACCTGCTCCATCAGGAGTTTCTCCATGGGCTGCAGCATGGAGATCTGCTCCAAGTGGGACTCATGGACTGCAGGGGGACAGCCTGCTCCACCAGGGGCTTCTCCACAGGCCGCAGGGGAACTGCTGCTGCCTGCCTGGAGCACCTCCTGCTGCACTGACCTGGGGGTTTGCAGGGCTGCTTCTCACTTCTTGCACTCACAACTACTGCTGTGCAGTAGTTGCCCTTTTTTAAATCTGCTGTCACAGAAACACAAACATCACTTATTGGCTCAGCTCTGGCCAGCAGTGGGTCCCTTTGGAGCCCACTGAAACTGGCCCTTATTTAACATGGAGCATCTTCTAGACTCTTCTCACAGAAACCAACCCTGAAGCTCCTCACTGCCAAAACCTTGCCACATAAGCCTAATACACCACTGTATCATTAAACTATGAAGACAGAATCTGTATAACAAGACAAGTTGCACAATACTAAAAACACAATAATAACAGAACATAGAATTCAAACGGCATGAGCTGCATTTTAGTCCTATTGTATGTGTCTATACAACATCACTACCTATATATATATATATATAGTAGCAATGGAGTGGATGTTCTCCTTACAGAGCTAAAGCGCAAGTGCCACAGTTGTACCTGACGTAAGTGATGCAAAATGCAGCAGGAAAAGAACTACATAAACCCAAGCTCTACTACACCATGGTGAAGCCTAGAAGCAGCAGGCTATTCTTTCACTAAAGGACTGCATGCTATACAGCCAATTTCATCTTTCATCCTAAGGAAATGATTTTATCTGATCAGACCAACAGTACATGCTGTAGTCCTCAGTCTAAGCCTGAATGCACATAAATGAGAGTAACAGTATTTATGAAGCAGGTTTTATCAACCAGTTAGAAAAGAAACTGAAAATTAAAGCCACTATTGGCATTTGGAAAATTACCTTCCCCTGAATAGCTCAAGTGAGGAAGTCTAAATCCTAGGCCCAGTCACTAATGTACAGGTAATTCAGCTGTGTCTACAAACACCTGGGATACCAAACTACACTGCATCGATATTTTGGGGGTCATTCCTAGTGACCCCCAAAAGGACCTTCAGATTTCTTTAAAAAACAGCATTACAATTAATTTTAAATATGGGAGCAAAATCAATACTACAGGCACAAATAGGTTTCATCTTTGAGAAAGTTCAGAATTTGAAACAAAATTTTCACTCAGCTGTTTTGTTTCTTCTTTCTCCTGTTCTCCCATCTCCACTACCCTTTATTTTTTCATCTTTCATGTCTCCTTAGTGACAGTTTCAGTAAAGCATTCATTTGTTCAGGAAGCTTCACTGAAATGAACCCACTAACATCGTGACAGCTTCCAGCAGCAAACAACCCTTCTGTAGAAAACTGCTGATTTGGTCATCAGCTGACTAATGCATTCCCACTGTCAGAAGGGAAGCTTCAGATTGAACAAGTTTTTGATTAGTTGTATCACAAACAGGGCAGCTTTTATTTTTATTTTATTTTTAGTCATGACACTTTCCCCATCTAAAGGAAATATCTAAATAGATAAACATGAACGAAACTTCATGCACTTTTTAATATTAAGAAATATTGTGCTTCATCTCTCTTCAGGAGTTTGAATGTCTCCAAACAAGACTAGACAGGATTAAAATATATTACAAGGGAAGAACATCTTAATTTGGCCCTAGGGATAGCCTGGGTGACTCAAATAATTTATCTCTAAGAGTCTATAAAAAGAAGAGTTCAGCAGAATAACGTGCAAAAACTGCCTGATGATTAAAGTTCTTAGGTCAGTTTTCTGATCTTTCATGCTGTTGTATTTACAGCCATAACTGCTCTCCCTTCCATGGAGCAACATCTGATTCACATTACGTCCTTGCGGTAGCAACAGCTAGCTATTCCTGGCCAGTGAGCCTCTTCCAAGTGGACATGAAAGAGCTCCGGATGGCACAGAAATTACTTGCTGATGTGCTTCTAATTAGTTGTGGCAGTTTGTTTTAAAGCTTAAGCACTGAACAAAATGAAAGGAAAACTAAGGAGGTGAAGGGAGGGGTGAGGGAAGAAGAGATATCAGTGACAAAAAAGGAGTTTTGAAGAATATTCTAAATAACCAGAAGCTTGAAAAACAACCATGCCAAGAGGTCCTGCTCTAATTATTTCTGTTGTGATGTGTATATTTTATATATACACATCACAATAGAATTAGTTTAGAGTGAAACCTTACTAAATCACAGAATCATCACAGAATGCCTGATATTGGAAGGGATTTCTGGAGGTCATCTGGTCCAACCCCCCTGCACAGGAAGGGCCTTTAGTGGGAATGTAGCATTGGCAACATAGGTAAGCATTTATTTAATAGTATACTAAATAAAAATAATTCCCTGAAACTTTTTTTTATAATGCACAGGTGCATCTACAAACCAGTTGACTTTCCCAGACGATATATTCACCATTCATCAGTAATCTGTGGAAACAGTCTGACATGTTGCTGGCCCAGGTAAATTAATCCTTTCATATATAAGGTCTGAGTTTTGCTCTGCCCATACAGCACCTGAGGAACCACTCCTAACACATGCTCTGCACAGTGCCCCCTTTTGATGGGGGTTTTAAAAGCACATATCAGCATGTGTGAAAGTCATTCCTTGCCACAGAACTCAGTGCCTGCAAACATTCCCAGGCACACTGAATTTATTACTGTGCAGACAGTTCTACTGAATTTATATGGGTTTGCTCCAGAGGCAATTGATCAGTAACTTAACCTGGCTGACCTTGCACAGGAAAAGTTGAGGAGAGCTCCCATTAGCTGAACTAAGGGAGCAGTAACAGAAAACCTAGGGGATTTGGGACAGAATGGTCTCTTGAATTGTTATATCTGTCAAGATTACACACCTGCTTAACATTAGATGAACATACTGAAGTTAAGTGTACCTTAAACCTCTGCTCTTCCAATGCCAGACAGAAGACCAACTCATGACAAAAAACACCATCATCCCTGCCCCAGTACTCTGCTTAGGATGCCACATTGTACTTGTATACCAGCTGTTTTGCTATGACATCCAGATACTGTTATGATCCAGATTTGTTCTGATGTCAAAGCACCTCTTCATTTCCCTTCCACTGGTATGATCCCCAACGTCATGAGTTTGGGCCTTGCTCTTCTTGTCTAACTAGATCTATGCAAGCTACCTTTTCTGTCACTTCTGACAGAAACAGTCAGAAGGGTGTAACACTTTAGGAGCAGAAATTCACTCACTCACACTGACCTATGAAGTCAGAGACCCATGATTTGAACCTCCTTAGTACACAGACATTTGACTACCCACTTGACCCAGGCCCACTGTCAGAACTTAAGTGACAGCCACATTGTTTAAACAGGCAGTATTACACTGCCACTAGACAAATGTTCAGTAGATTTTTAGCTCAGTGGTATTAAGTAGATTTGTCTGATTTCAGGGCTTCTGCTTCTACTTGAAGTATCATTAAAAGCCTTAGGATATAACTCCCTTAAGCACTTCAGAAATATTGCAAACAAAACAGATCAATCTATCAGCGCCTTAGTCAAATCTGACTATCATCATCCAGCCAACTTTCTCCAAGAAAACTACCAGCCACTGCTGGGACCTTGAACAGAACATCACATCACTGAGTCTGTATTTTCTCCAATTTAAAACTGCTTTTCTGATCTACCCTTGATCTATCTGCTTTATTTCTTCTCTTTTAACAATCTTCAGAATAAAAGTAAAGGCAACCCCAGAGGCTTCAAGCAGTTTTATTTTCATTCACTCCTCATCTTCATTTTCTTGACATAGCTGACAGCAGATTGGGCTAATGGCTGTATACTCCTAGATTATTCTCAGATGCACAAAACAGAAGAACACCCAGAAAAGCAGGGAGGTGAAGATGCCAGTCTACACAGCCACAATGCAACAGAGCCTTCAGAACTGAGGATCTCTATATTCTTTAAATTTAAGAAAAAGACAAGGACTGAAAAGACATGAAAGACAACTATAAAGAGATATAAGGACTAGAACAAAATACAGAAAGGACAGGTGACAGTTAAAAAATAAATTAATTAATTAATTAAAAAAAAAAAAAAAAACAGAGCTTAAAATCAGAGTCTAATACCTTAAAAAATATGTATACTAAGTGAAAGAAAGCTCATATCCTCAGAAAATAGGACAGAAAAATAGCCCAAAATGAAGAAAGGTAGAGACAAGTCCAGGTATCACTTAAAGGTACTTAACAGATGGAACAAAGACAGCAGCAGGTTATTTTAAGGTAAGCACCTAGTAGGTCCTCACTGTGGACATTCAAGAGATTACATACAATATCAGTGAGAGAGAACGTGACAAAGAAAAAAAATGTGTGACAGGCAGAGGGCTAAGAGGACCAATATGGGATGCTTTTGTTTATTGCACCAACTTCTACTTGTCTCTTGAATTGCCATGCCCAGAGTAAGAGTACTAGGTACACATTAAGCCACAGCATGGACCCCTCTGAACTGGTAGAAAAACTAGACATACTGCAACAAAAAATCCTCCCAAATATCAATTTTAAAAGTAGTCTTACATTCAAGCATTCATTCTAGGTGAAGGAGAATGAAAGATGCTTTAACCTTATTCCACCTCCTTTTCTGAAATGCTCTACCAGCTGTCAGAGGTACAGACTGAACAGGCTGACTTTACAGCCAGTAGCTCTATGGAGTAGTGACATTTGAAGCAAAGCAAGCACAGACTCTGCTGGTTAGCTGCCGGCAGGCTTTCTTAGCCTTGATGCACTGCATGCATTCTCCAGTAGAGCCCTTCCCAGAGGTTTTTGCCCACATTCAAAGATCCAAAGAGAGAAGCTGCTGTAAGAGTCAACTTGCTACATTTTCATTCCTTTTTTTCCCCTCTAGTTCGTCAAGTGGGACAGAATGTGTTTGCTTTGGCAGAACTAGGTTAGCCATTGGATCTTGTAGTTCCACAGATAATTCCTTTCTTCCTCCCAAAACACTGCATGGCTTATTTAGCTGGTTAACACAATTGTATCAGCTTAGAGGGTGGTTACCAAGTACTGCACTCAGGACCAAGCAGTAAGAATTAATTGATCAGGTAAAACCAGAGGGGTTGAAAATTAGCATAATCCTATCGATCAGGAAAAAAATATTTGTAAACTGTTTGCTTCAACTTCGTGGGTTTAACACTTGATCTTGTTTTATTATCAGTCCCCCAGACCTCCCTAATACTCTGGACTTCCTTTTACCACCCTTGAAATCATGGCACTGACTTAAAGACTGCAAGGTCTTCAGAAGAAATCAAAATGTATTTGCTTTCTACTTCTGCTTTCTCCTCTTTGAGCCAACATGCCAGCCCTGTCTTCACATTTTCCTCTCCTATAGAGGAGGGCAACTGCATTTCATTTATTTGGTTTTGAAATGTAGGAAATATTTAATCACATGCCTCCAGCTGTCAGATCTTTAAGAAATATAAGAAATAATATAAAAAGTGGACATGGTATTAATCTGGTGCACAACCTTTACTGTTTCCCCCAGCCTCCATTTTGCAGCTTAACGAATAATAACTACCACTCTTCTTAGCATGGTGACATATAATCCTAAGTTCATCTATAAACCCTGTAAGTTCATAGAGCAGAGAGAAAAGTTCTACTATCCTAATTTTACAGCTGGGGAGCTCCCACACACAGAAAATCGCTTTGCTGAACTGGATGAGATTTCTGTGCATGATTAAATGCTTTGATGACCAGTGCCATAAATGATATACCACTGGAAAAAAAAAAAAAAAAAAGTGTCTTCTCAGAAGCTTGGTTTACTGCATTTCTTACAGGAGTCTTCACCTCCCAGCTAGGCACCTTCCTAGGAATGATATTGGACATAATTATAATCTTATGTCAAACTTTTTGAGATTCTCTGACAAGAGCAAAGATGTTAACTGATATAGTAAAACATCTATTTAGAGAATTACAGTCCTGGCAAGATGTATGCCAAAGGAGGACATGGCACCTGGAGTTACAGACTGCTCTCAGGAGCGGGCCACTTCCACAGGGGAGAATTAATGGTCTCAGCTAGTTTTGTATCCTGTTTCAGCAAACACAGCTTACACTTGGTAATTACTTCAAAACAGAAGTTATATGTCGAATATCAACACTTAAGCTTCTCAGGTATATGGCACAGCTATAATTTTGATGGAAGCTGAAAGATTTTTTTTTTGTGGCTCAGAAGACCCATTGCTTAGAATATTTTGGAAGTAAAAAGTACTGCCTTGGGCTGTAGCCCTTGATGTTTCCTCTCTGCCTCTCAAAGAAACAGCACCTGTCCTTGCTTGTGAACCTTGTGAATCGAGATGTCAGGACCTAGATTCCCCAAGAAGTTAACCAGCACCATGTGTTATTTGCAGCCTTCTGTCATGCCTCGTCACACAGCACATTTGCCCGCTGTCATCTTCCACAGCAATCTACTACCACTGTGCCAGAGAGACAGAATGAAATGTAATCAGTGAATACAAATTTATACCCAGTTTAAAATTGCCTGTGAATTCTTCTTCCTCCAAGACTAAATGTCCAGGTGAAGCTATAGCACAAAAGCAGAATTACATAGTTATTCAAACACCTCTTGGGTTTCAAACCCTTGCTGCCATCACTGTTTCTCCCTGCTTGTCCCCACCAGGCCACTTGGTTACTCATCTCTAGTATCCACTCACCACTCAGTTAGGATCTGCCTTCTGCAGCCTCCAGTCTCCTTCAGGAAAGGGACAGATTTAGTTCTTGAAGGATCTCTTTTCCATACAGGAAGAGGCATTGGTACAAATTTTGTAACTGTCTCCTAAAATCAATCAATCAATCAATACAAGTAACTAAGATCTTTGAGGCACATAATTTTAATAGAAAAATTGAGTGAGCTTGGCTACCTAGATGTTGAGTACTTTAAATATTGACCCTGAGAGTTAATCAGTATGAACTGATTGTAGATCAAGAAGGAAGTTAAATAGAGAAATGGGCAGTGAAATGCACATTACTTTGAGGTTCAACTGAAAGCTGAGTGCCTTACATCTCCAAAAGCAGCTCCAGAATGCTCCACTGTCCAGCAGTCCCTCTGGGCAGGTCTGACAGATGCTTGTTCCAGTCAGTAGTTGAGCCCCTGTCCCCGAGTCTGGCTTCACATGCACGGCTCAGCACGTCTTACAGCTGCATAGTTCTGCCTACTGGAAGGAATCGGAAGGAATCTATAGCTGCCATTCTTCCTTGCAATTCATAACCTGACCAGCCAAGGTCTGGGGGTTCATCTGCCACAGCTCCCAGTCTCTTTGCACGGTAGGAAGTCAAACAAAAGCAAATACACTAGCAGAGTCTCTGGAATATTCCCCATAGCTGCATATGTCACCCTTCCTAGTATAAACCAAAATATTTTCCACCCCTTCCTCCTCCCTCCCCTAGTCTCTTGCATTTAGTCCAAAAAGAATAAAAATATATCAAATATGACAGAAAAATGTCTGAATAGAATACCTACTGCCACATTTTACCTTGTGTGCTTGGAAAATTTTGCTACTCCCAAATTCTGTACTAGATATCAATTTCTTTAGTCTAGGATTATTACCGCGTTTTCAGCATGGCTTAATTGCATATCTGCAAGGTCATGGCCTACAAATTCAGATGTGTTTCTCCCCTCAGAGATACTCCCTTCCTTGATTAGTGAAGTAGAGAACAAAGAACTTAAAGGCTAGAAAAATGATGCTAACTGGGAGGACGGGACAATGTGATTTAACAGGTCTTCACCATCTTTTTTTCTGAGAGCTGACTCAGTAGATGAGATTTGTGGAAGTGTGCATATTCCTTGGTGGTTGGATGCTAATGCTTCATGGCAGAAACTGTCTCCATATAATTAGAATACAGGCATATGTGAACTAGGAAACATCCAGTGGACTAATTAATTGTGGCAGGAAGCACATGCTTCTCCATTTTCTAGTAATTAACTGGCACTGAATCAATTTCTTTTTAAACAACCCAATTTTTTAATTAAAAAAGGTGTTCATAGAAATTCCATGATCAACATCAATTACAACAGACGTAGTCTTCCAGAAGTACAGGATCCTGTCAAAGGTTCAAGTAAGTCTGAATGTAATAAAAGCAGACAACTGCTGCTTCCTTTACAGATTAAAAAAAAACTACAGACATTTTGCAGATTCCATACCAAGAGGTGGGAAATGGTCAGAGTTCAGATTTGAAGCTTGTGATTTAGATTGTTCAGAAATAGGAATCAGTTTGATAAGCAGAAGTTACAAACTATTCATTGTACGGATGTAGGCAATATCTAGTACAATAGATACTGTGCTGTACTAAAAAAAAAAAAAAAAGCTGTTCAAGTCAGATATATTTTTTTTTTTCTATAAAGAAACTTGCCTACAAATATTTTTAGGAAATCCTAACACAATCACATGGATGGATGGTTGGAAACTATTAGGACTGGCCACTAGGAAATGGCTACCTTCTAAACCACTTTATTTTTCAATAGTTTTCTCACCGAAACCTCTAGGTAGGAGGAAATAGGACATGCAATAACAGTAAGACTATTCTTGCATCAATAAAAGCGATATTTTGCCCACTGTTAGAATTCATCCCTGTTTACCAGCTGCCTCTTTATAAATCATGAGTCATGCTCCTGCTTGCCAAAATCTGACATAACCAGATGGCTTCCTAGTTTCTATAGTTACTTGAACTCTGGAAAGGATGACTGGGAGGAGGGAGAAGGGAGCTTAAAGCTGTTTTTCCTCCTTTCTACAATTCTCCAGTGCACACACCCAGGGGGACATGTTGATCTGACAGAGGTTTGCACACTCGCTTGTTGCAGCTGTTGAGAAAAGCCTCAGAGGGCTTAACTCAAGGCTTTGTAAGCTTTGTATTTGCTTTTAAAATGCATTAAGAAAAGGCCACAGCTAAAATCCACATGGGTCCTCTTATGTAATTGTTGTGTAATTAACTAAAGCTCCCAGAGGGAAGCTGCTGACTCCAGCTTCAAGGTACATCCACAAAGATATGTTTGAGACAAAGGCAGAACAAATATTCAGTTATTGTTGTGAAATCGTTCAGCAGAATGGTATACCTATGTTTTGGGAAACTATGGTTGCCACTATATTTTGCCTATTATCACTCAAGTTTATTCAAACATTTATCCATCTTCAGAATCACAATAAAGACTGTGTCCTTCCTTGCATCTCCCCTAATGCTCATTTCTCCAGTGGGTAAAATGTTTCCCCATATATGCAAAGTTTCATGAAACACAATTGGAAGTCCCTTTGAGAACATTAAGTACAAGCAGTTTTGGGGCTGGTAGTGCAGCACTGAACAGACAGTCCCCAGAACCTCCTTCATTTACCCCATTCCTGGCTCTTCGTAGGCAGACCATCCTGGGTGAATAGGAAGGACAAAGTCCTAGTCCAGCCCTCAAACCCTTAACACAAAAGTGTTGTGCACAGATCTTCACCCAAGGACTTGACTCAAGCCATCGCAGACCCGGAAACACTGCTACACTGGCAGTCAGGAGTACCTAGCTTCAGTGCCCCATACATGCCACCAGTCTGCTTGCAGACTGGAGCGAGACTTGATGCTTGTGGAGCTTTAGTGGGGTTTTCATGGTATCACAAAAAATACATATAATTTCATCTCAACATGGCTGAGGGTGCAAAACCAAGTGGTATAAAGCATGTACTTTAGTTTCCTAATGTTATAAATGAGGTCTCAACTCAATCTGAATTTTGTAATATTTATAAAACAAATATTTCTAAAAGGTATAAAAGGTAAGTAAACAGCGCTGGGTGTGCGGGGAGACTACGTTCCACCAACACACACAAACATCAAACATTCTAAATATACAGAACATTGCTTTACATACTAAACCCAAGTATGCCTATACATACGTACAATCAGGAAATGTAACAAACAATCCTTTAAGTTCCATGACTCAGTCTCCATTTTCGACTCCTTTTCTTGATTACATACAAGTCTCCATTTTCCATTCCTTTTGAACAATATGTCTTGCTTTAAGTTGTCAAGCAACTTGGTCTTCAGGCCTTATGCATCCCGTTCTTCCCAGATCAAAGAAAAGCATATCCATCTCCTTTTCAAGGCCAATAGGCCTGGGTCAAAAGGCACGTTCAGGTCAACAAGGGGTGTAACAGCAAAAGCCTTGGATAGCTGTAGCAGCAGAGGGGCCCATGGCATAGCAGTTGGATCAGTAAAGGAGCCCGCAGCTCCCTCACTATCTGGCAAACCACACGTTTCTGACTGTGGTCCCACATGGCTCTTTAAGGCCTCAGAGATTGCTCGCCAGCTGCCGAGCAATCCCACTGGAACCTTGTCATTTTTAGTTGCAGAGTCCCACACCTTGACCTCAGTTTGGTCCCATATTTCAGGCTCATAAACTGTCCAATTGTTAACAAGGAGAATTAGCTGTAACATTACCAGGACAGTCTTTGTTTCTAAGGACGTATGATTCCCCATAATGCACAACTGCTTACCAGCAAGAGGCACATGTGTGCACGGGTCCGCTTCTCTCAGCTCAAGCTTCTCTCCAGCTCCAGTGTGCCGGTTTCCAGCAACTTTCTGTACAAGCTTCTCTGAGCAGTTTGCTGAGTTTGGCCGAACCTATCTTCATGAGGTAATCAAAGTGCCTATTCCCATCCTGGTCTCCATTCTGCCAGCCTGTTCCTCTTCACTTCTTTTTCCTGCTTCTTTACTGATGACATAACTTCATTGTGTTGCCTTTTTTTTTTTTTTTCTCCTTCTCCTTCCTTGAGGGCAGGCTCCCCTCTTATACCCTTCTCTCCACAGGAGTTCTTTTCAAAACAACTTTTCATTGTTCAAACAACTTTGAATGTAACAACAACAGCAAACACACAGAAACATCCATGCCTTAGTGGCTGGAGAACAAGAAACCCAAGACTGCATGGCATCTCCTGAATCATCCTTCTTTTTTCCTTCTAAACTCTTTTATATTCCTGATGGCCTCATCGTTATGACTCTAATGTTATCTCAACCACGGGGTTTTCCAACCCCCATGACCACATTCCCAAATCTCCCCCTTCTTTATTAATATCAACCATTTTCTTGACACAAATTACTACTCCATATATAACACTAACTTGTATGTGCAAGCCCTTTACACAGGCACTATTTTCAGGAAAGGGTCTGAACATTTTCTTATAGTTTATCCATGCAGAACACTTGAGTACATTCATCCATTTCTATTTACATATGAGTAGGAAAAAAAAAGTGTTGTGTTGAGATGCATTCTTTGTAAAATAAAGTGGAACAATCCGTTTTTGCAAGCCTGTGATACAAAGCTTGGCTGCCTTCTTAAACAAGATCTCCCTGTGGCTGGAGAGACAAAAAAGCCATGCATTCAAATGCATGCCCTGCCCTCCATTTCTTTTCTCCTGAGACAACACTGCTCTAGAGAGAGAGGGAGGAGGAGTAAAGGCATTTCTTATGCCATAGGAGAAGGGAAGCTTCCTTGACACTGACATCCAGATTGATGTAATATGGTCAGGTGGAGCTGAGTAGGTGAGCACGTCAGCAATTTTGCTACAAAGAAAGATTTGAGAAAGATGAGAAGCATCAAGACAATGAAGCCTTGAATGGCCTTTGATTAGACTGCTCCTGAATTTGAGAATCAGAATGGTTTCAGAACAATACAACTGTCAGCATTACAGTGACTTCTTTTTCAGCCCTCACTGGTTTGCTAGTGTAAAAAATAAATCAACATATTTGCATGTGAAAGGTTTTTATATCATCTATGGGCTCAGGATGGATTAAGAACTAGCAGCTCTGGAAGAATGAAAAGAATAAACTTCTAATAAACTTCTCTCCAATAACAAAACAATTCCACCTCTCCATTGTCCTCTTTTTCCTCTCTTCCTAAAACGAGAGAGATAAATCTTTCTTCCCAGGTATCAAGGTACAGAGGGGAAAAGCTTTTCTGTTACTTCTCCTCCAATGTTCACTCCAAGGGATCTTCATTTTGTGCAAACCTTGAGAAGAAGAGCATAAGATAACAAAGTTCCCATTCAGCAAGTACTCATGCCTTTGGATTTTGCCCACTGGTCAAGCTGGGCTGAACAAAATACTACTTCTTCAGTCTTCCACTATTTCTTCATCACACACACTCACTTTGTTTCAACTCGAGGATGTATGAGCTAGGGATGTTAGCTCATATGCTAAAATTTAATTACTCATGTTGCCTCAAACTAGGGATTTAGGACAAAAAAGCACCTTTATTCTCTTACCACACCACAACAGCTCAACCTGATGTCAATAACAGGTTACAAGAAAACAGCGGGAAAAATAAGGCCCTTATTGAACAAAGGCATCATGTGCTCTTTTTGAAAGGATATCAGGGTCCAAGTACCTCTTTTCCCTCTTTTCTTCCCCTCCCCAAACCAGTAATTTTATAAGGAAAATTTATAAGGAAAAGCAGACCTCTATACAAAAGAGAGCAAAACTATCGGTAACAACAAAGGTCTCCTGGATTTCAAACCTTCTAATGCTTAAGCCAACAACAAAAGTTACTGACACAAGATGAGAAAAGACAGCACAGACACATTTTACAACATCACAAATTTTAGTAGCTGCAAAGAACTGGGACAACCCCTGAAGAAGAGGACCAGACTTTCTATGCTAGCTTGACAGAACAATAAGCCTTTTAGAAAGGAGCATAAATCTCCAGACAAATCCCATTAAGATAGCCTCGAACAAAAGTGTTTAAAAATTCTAAATAGGTACCTAAAAAAAAGCAAGAACTACTCACCATGTCATGCCAAGCTTCTACAAAGCATTTTTTTTTTTGTTTTTCTCAGTTAGATAAGAACTACAGACTAAGGATAAAGTAGCAGAAAACTGAGTTCCTAAAAAAGCCTCCTATTCTCAGTCTTCATCTAAGCTAATACTTTTCTTAGCTACCCCCTCCCAGAGAGATAAGGGGAGTTAGGGAGCTAACTCTTTCCTCCTATATACTGACTTCATGATTACTCCTTGTTCATCTTTCAGGTGCAAAGGTGCTAACTAACATGTATTTTCCAGGTGCATTTGAATTATAAGCCATTAGCAACCTCTCTAAAAGCTCCTAAGATAATGATAATGTAAACAAATCCAGGCAGAGGTTACTGTCACAAACACAACAGATTGTTGATGGAAATAGATAACCCTTATAATAACTCTGTGTTCTGTTATTTCAAAAAATTATTCATTAAAATATGGTGTTTATTGCTCCAGATCCTGTACCATCACCCTTTATTATCTAAGTCAAGCTGTGTACTCTCAGCTAAAAGCACTGTCTTCTACATGTTTTATTTCTCCTGGTAGCCAGCCATGGTGAACTGTATATGCAAACAATATTTACTGGGGGTCTTGGGATTTATTTTGCTTTTGTCAGAAATGCTGTGCTTTGTACTGCATGGTTCTTTCTTGAGTGCCCAGCTCCTGCTCAGTTGTAACCACAGACCACTTGCACCAGCTATTATAATGGCTTGTGACTAATGCTGCTCATCTGGAGCGCTTGAACAAAATATTGGAAAGACACCATGCTGGAGGGGCTACATAGTGCTATTTCTCTTTTCAGGAAGATCTTTTTTCTGTCATGGTAGAGCACACTTAGAAGATTCAGATGAAAAATGTCAAAAAATACTGAGTAGAGAAAGAGGAGGATTTTATTTTATTTTTTTTAAGGGGGTCTTTTAAGTCTTGTTTGAAATAGCAATTATTCCTACCTATCATCAATACTACACAAGCTTTTTCTAACATTTTAGAATAACTATGACAAGCCCAAATTAACATATTTTGCATTTTGCATGGGCAACACTCTCAAGAAAGGCATGGTCTATGCTTTTTCATTTCAAATTATTAAGGCTGATGGTGTGAGAACCGGGTTTAGTGATTTACACAGCACCAAATCTTCAAATGGTTCAACACCAGAAACTGGTATTCACCTATCCGACATCATATAACTAAATAAAGAACATTCATAGTTTAAAGTCTCTTTCTTCATGGAGAGAAAAAGCCATCTCCAAGAGACACACACCACCACCACTACACCCCCTCTTTAAATCTAACTGCCTTATGATGACATCCATCCTTCCAATGACTGCAAAGAACAGGGCAACTCCATCTCCACTGACTGCAGGAACCATATATGCTTTTAGTTCCCAGATGAATATTACAGATATAAAGTAGGACCTGTAGCCTGACCAGGAAAGAGGTGTCTTCCAAACATATCATCCAGCACTCTAATGAAAGCTGAAAAGGCTGTCTGAAGTATCTTTAATAACTAATGTAAAATTTTCAATACTTTTGAAGCTTGCTTCTTTTGCAAAACCACAAAGGTATCCAGCCACCTTGCTGAGGAATCTAACTTCAGTCTACATTCCAGGAACCTGAGTACCCATCCATCTAGAAGGGTGTCCCATTTGTCTTCAGCAAGGCAGGGACTATCAATGTGCCAAAGTTTAAGTATTTAAGTTAAATAGACACTTTCTGTTGACCTTCATAAGTAATATTCCCAATCCCCATATACCTAGACATCTGCAGCACTTGTTTCAGCACTGCTTCACTATCTAGCTAAAATGTGGACAGATTTATGTTAAGCATATTAGAGTCCACTTGAAGTTGCATAAAGGAAAATTTTGGAACTGACCAAAGGTTATCAGATCTGACCTTAAGCTGAACCTTCATAGCTCCCCGAACCCAAGCCTTTTAGCAAATTTTGAAGAAAATAAATAAATAAATAAATAAATAATAATAATAATAAAACCACCATCCTCCCATTCCAAACCTTCAGGCATTTATGTTCCTTTTCTTTCAATTAATCTGAAATCAGAGTCTTTCACATGCAATTGGTACTTCTCATACAAGCAATAGTGTAACCTTGTGTAAATGGTACTATAAACATCTTGTAGTGTGTACTTTCCTCATTAAGACGACTCTGGAGAAGGAATTAATTTCATTATGTCTCATTCAACAGCAAGTGACCTGTTTACACAAGAAATCCCAGGGACCAATAATTTGCAGTTCCACCCTCACTTATGATAATAAGTTCCATATTTTCTGGAATGAATAGCAAAATCATACAGCTCTTGCAATCTCACCTGTGTCTTTTAGAATTGTGTCTTTTTTTTTTTTTTTTTTTTTTTTTTTTTTTAACACCCTGAAGAAATTAATGCCTTGCATTTCTAACTTCATCAAAGAAAGTTTCTTCTCCTCCAGGCAATTTTTCACATTTCAAGTCCTTGGGTTATGGACTGAGATAGAAGGAGCATGTACTCAGACTTCTTTATTGGTTTTATCACATTGCACAAATAAACTAGTGTGTTTGATGAAGGAGCTTGACATGAGCTATATGAAGTTTGAGTGTATAAGAGAGACAGAACTTGTGATCTGCATCTGTGATGCTTTCCAGCCTGAGAATGAACAGCTCTGTTTTGTGCTTGCTGATGTTCACTTGAGTCAAAGTCCAGCCTTTTAGCCAAAGGCATAAGTCTCTCTCCATGGGCGTACAAGCCTGCAAAAGTTACCCTGATAAATGGTGTTGTGCATTGCATTCCTCTGTAATATGGTTGTTTTCCTCAAGTTTGACTACTCTGAGCATGAAACAAACTTAGAAAGTTCATTTGAGTCCTGGCCCTGGGGTTCTACATGGCTCTATAGGTCTAGCATTGGGGAAGGGTTCCTGAGAAGAAACAAATGTTTCTGTCAGTCAGTTTGAAACCATGTCAGGGCTTCTGCAGTTGCTTCTGTATACTAAAAGGGAAACAGAAAAAATCCAAAGCAGCAAAGTGACATTTGCTTCAGTACTACCCCCATTTGAGGAGTCTCACCTCGGTACCTCCCCTTGAGGCCCTGCAGGGAGTTACTCCACAAGTCTATCTCTCGCTCACACTCCCTGATGGCCCTCAACCTCTCCACCTCCTCCTTGAGCTCCGCCACCATGCGGAGCAGGTCATCCACCTGCTCGCACCTCACACATGCAGTTTCTCTGCCTCCCGCCGATGGCAGCAACAGGCTCAGACACTCCCTGCATCCGGTGACCTGAACTGCAGCATTTTTTAACGGGTAGTCAGTCTGCGTGTGTACCGACTTCCTGGAGAGAGCACCGTGCCTGGTGGAGACCATTATCACCTAGCTAACGGCTATCATTAAGGTGGTGTTCGTGTGGGCAGGGGGAGCGCTCTGCCCTTCCTGCTCTCCTTCTAATAGGTAAAAGCATGAGAAATAAATAAATAAATAAATAAACAAACAAACAAACAAATAAAAGAAACTTATACACACAAAAAACAAACAAACAAACAAAACCAAACAAACACAAAACCACTCTCCCCTCAACACATTCTTGCCTATACAGACAGGAAATAACGACAGATAGTATTGACCCTAGACTAAGTCAGCTGCAAGGTTGTAAGTGTCAAGTAACTGTAGGATTAAACATAACAAGAGACCGAAGTAGTGAATTAAGATTCTTCCCTTCTTTATTCCTTTAGTAATAAGTTTCTGTCCATGGACATGGTAGATTTAAAACTGGCACTAAATAAATTCTTCTCTATATGTCTAGTCTTATTTAGATTGTCAAGGAAAGGTCAAAGTGCAATATATGCTCTTCCATCCAACAAAGATGCTGCTATTGATTACAATTCCTAGCAACCGACAAGCATGGAGTAGGGCTCCACAGATTCAGTTCCACTGGAAGAGCAAGGCTGCACTGAGCTGTAGGGTTCAGCTTCGCTCCTCACTCCCTCTCTGCAGCATGACAGTTTAACAGAGCAACCAAGCTGAAACAAGACTCACAGAGTAAATGTGTGTGTAATCAAATTGTCAAAACATAAGGCAGTGTATTGCCACAGATATATAATACAGACAACATGTTTGAAGCAACTGCACTTGCACAGAACAGGAGAGAAGGTAAGAGGTTTGTATATACTCTGGGGAATAAGTTTGTAGGCTTAATAGTTCTGCAGGACATTCCTGTGTTATTATTAACTATTACATCTCTATTTGTAGAGTGTCAGTCTGATATACCAACAAAGTGAATTATAAACTTTTCCCATAGACCCTTGAACCTACATGGCTAATTCCTTCTCTTGGAAAGAGCACTCTGAGGGTTAAGAGTTTATTTCAGTCTCCATGTGTATTCTTCGGCTTCTCCGATGAAATTGTTGGTGGATAGTCTGATTAAATGGCAGTGTGGTATCCTCCTCCAGCCACTGCATCACTAAAACTAACACTATAACTGGCAAATAGAAGAGCTATTGTGCTAAATCAACTTTTGCTAGTAGTTTTCTCTCTTTGCTTCCATGTGGCCTTTGCTTGTTTATTTGTTTTGTTTGTTTATTTATGTTTTTGTTTTTGTTGTTGTTGTTGTTGTTGCTGTTGTTTTTCTCTTTCTTTTTCCTGTAAGTGAATTATCTCAACCCATTTTATCCCACTCCTTTTCCTTCGATGAGGGGGAGTGAGAGTGGTGTGGTGGAGTTTACTTGGTCATTGGTATGAAAGCACCACACCGAGGAAGTTGGTAGACCACAAAAGGCCCTAAAAAGCAAAGGGAGAAGTGAAGATGCTACCTAAGAAGGCTCCTAAGAACCTAAGAAGGATTTACTGCCTGAATATGAAATGACATTGTCTAGGCAGATCTAGAAATACATTTTATTGCAAGTGGTATGTGAAATAGTGTGCTGGGTGAAAAGAAGACCCTCATCCCTTTCTACCCAAAGAAGACCTGAACATGGTACCACTTGCACCTTGGTTGCACAGGCAGACAGTCTGAACCTCAGCATGTGCCTGAACAGAAGGGTATGAAAAAAAAGAGGGACTTAGAAGTAAATCGACTCTCCCCAGGGTGTACAATCTCTCAGTAGCACAGCAAATATCCAAGGTTCCTGGTGTCTTCACTACTAAGTGGTGCTGCCATCTGTTTTGGGATCTTTTAATTTAGTGATTGGGTATTTGAAATGCTTATATCTGTCATAATATTTGAAGTTAAAATAGTCAGATCGCTGGAAAAAAATCTGAGCATATTCTTATTTCCTGCCCATAAGTTCTTTTATTGTGGTGCTCCACAGCTATCATTCCAGGAGCCCCCACAGCCATGTCACTATGGATGGGGCAGAGCAGGAGTAATCCTTTGTTCTAGTAAAGGAATTTTATCTAGAAATGGAAATAAATATAGTAATTTAGTCTAGTAATGGAAACTGTACAGATAAAAGCAGCTGCCATCAGCACATTTTCTTCCATATCAGCACTCTGATGATGAATTCACTGTGGTTCACTGAGATCTGAGCCTGGGTCACTTTTAAGGATGAAATGAGCAGTGTCTAATATGCTCATTATGGTAACTGTTTTCAGACATATTTCTGCATCTGAGTATATAATAGCATTACATCCAGTATTATGCTTGTGTGCACGTGAGTCAGGCAGTTGCCAACCAAACATCCTTAATGTACATGTATCTTCCTTTGGGTTGGAAGCACCCACACTGATCACCTCTCCACTCCGACAGCTTCAGTAGCCTCAGAAGTCTTTTGCTCAGTGCACCTCTCCCCCCACGAGACCCTCATTAAGGTGGACACCTGAAGTGGCTTCACGCCAGACTTCTGCTCTGCAGTCATTAGCTCATTCCAGTGCACTATGATTGTACAGGTACACAGCAGATGCCATTATCGGAGTTGGCATTTACCAGCAATTAAAACACAATAGCTGTAGAGCTTATCAAGGCATTTTCTTTTCAAAGGATTGTTAGGTTCATTTCCATATTCATGAGCAGAAATAGCCGCAATCCCTGTTGACAAATATTGACACCTAACGTAATACAACAGTTACATTGCACCTTGGGTTATTAATATTATTTTTTTAAAGCTTCCAAAACTTTGCGTTTGCACTATGAAATTATGTTTCACAATATTTCAGACATATTTCTTCTTTGGAAAATAGTCATCTACTACTTATTTGTCCCATAATAGTCCTCTCCTGTACAAGCAAAGAGGGGTTAATTAATGCACCTGTAAATCCGACCTTTTGGTATCTATTTGGTATTTGCTGGGAGTGAGGGGTGTGCACCTGGGATTTGCTTGCTTTTTTGCCACCTCATCACAGATGTTGTGTAACACCACATGTGTTTTCCTCCTCCTCAGTAATCAGCACAGCTGAGAGAGGTCTATTTAACTCTTAATCAGAGCATCCTTTGAAGCAGATTTTGTATATTGCATAGTCTTATGGACACAGTAACTTCCATTGCATCAGTCTTCAATGAGAAATTGTGTCTCTGGGGGAAGTCCGAGCTCTTGTACTACCATGCACAAAAATAGCACTTACTGTTCCTCCAGAAAAGGTTTAACACCTGAATTCCACCACTAGAACTCAGCTGGCAGAAATCTAACTCTCATTACATGTGGACAAGAACTCAAGCAACATATTCTATGTTTTTCTTCATCTGCTGTAGGCCATTAAGTCTATTGGATGCAAGTGGCTTTTATTGTTACATTTATTACTAAGCGCATCTAAGAAAGAATGAATGACAACCAAGCTTCACTTTCAAAACAAAAAATCCCATTCAGTGATTCTGATATAACTGGAAATGAAATCAGGAATCTCCTTCAGGTTCCTTGGACTTCATGGCTGGGTTGGGAATGGAGAAAGGGCTAAGAATAATTAAAAAATAAAATAATAATAATAATAATAAAAACTAAAAAGACTCCTCATTGCTTTTAATTAAAGCCTTAAAGGCTCCCCTGGGTCCAGCTGGCTCCACCAAATTGTCATCTTCTGCTTCTCGACAGAATATCTCTGCTGCATCATTTATGGAGGTGTATTTGCTTAAGAGTGGTCCTCATTAAAATTCAATTACAATGAAACCATATAATCCCTCATTGTAATAACATGATAAAAAGTCCTTAACTGCCACACCACGTGCCCATTTAGCAAGGAAATTAGCTCAGCAAAGAACACAGTCCTAATTTAGCAATTAGGGTGTAGTTTGTATCAGGCTATTTCAATAAGATTGGAAGGCAATTTACAAGGTAGTTTTGATCATTGCAAACTATTAAAGGCGTGTCAATGGTGACCAGAATTTCTAGTGCATGTACGTGAAGAGAATGATGTCTTCTTGCATTTTTACAAGTCGAAAAGCTGTCATGAACAGGATATTCTATTTATAGTCATATTTGCTAAACCAATATACTTATGGAAAAAAGAATATATATTACGAGAACATGTTACAAGATGAACTGTATTCGTACAGTCCAACTCTCATTGACTTCCTTGATTTTTGGAAAGGAAATTTTATGGTCAAATTCTCCTGATAGTATCTTAGAAACATCCAGTGGGATGTAAGCTTTCATAACAGTTCCCTAAAGGAAGTGCAACGGATTTAATTTGGTTGTGCCTGGATCTGAGAATTACTTTCCATCTGCTCTAGATGACTTTCCCAGATTTTCTTATCAAAAGAAGATTACACATCCAAGGCCATGAATGCCATTCATATAAGCTAGCAGACAGTCAATGTGATATTCCCTGTCTTCTCCGGATCTTTTATCATCAGGATTAGTGGTTTAAAAAATAAAAAAATCTCTGCAGCTTGCTCTCAGTACCCATTACACTCTCAGCTTTTAATTACTGTGATATATTGGAAGCAATGGGACATTTCAAAGCAAAGCTAAAAATTCTTCTAGAAATTAAGTTAATGATGTCCTCCCAAAGTTTTCAGCACATTGAGGCCTACTAGTACCCCTTGCCAGTGTAGTGGAATAATAAGTTTCAAAACAAACAAACAAACAAGTCAACAAACAAAACATTGCTCAGGAGAACTTCAGGACTACATCCACAACTTGGGGAAGTTTCAAGATTCCCCAGTCAAAATTGGTAGGCAAAAGTCTAAGGAAAATGAATGCTGTCCTGGCATTTAGGCTCTAACCCACAATACTGCCAATATTTATTTGGAGCGGGATTTGATGTGATCAAGACAAACTGATTTTACAGTGTCTTTTCACTAAGTCCTTATACTTAGACTATGCAGAAATTGGACTCTTCCCTTATCTTCCCTTTTATAATGTTTCATGACAATATGCAGAATTCCAGTGCAGAATCCCATTGACAGAATCCAGGAAAGAGAACAAAGCTCGTACTCATTGTAGCTGTTTCTAACCCCAGCTCACTTCAACCCCACAGCACTGCAGGGAAGGTGGGATGAGAGTGCTTTAGGAATGAGGATACAATCTGACAACATTCCAAGTGTTTTTTTGTTCACATCCCTTCTAGACATGTTCAGTCTATATTTAGACCTTCACTTTGGTCTCTTGCTGTTTATTTTGTTATTAAGTGTTAATGGTTTAGAAGTAAATGTCTCTTATTTGTACAAGTTGTTATCTCATACTAAGTCACACTCTTCGGCTTTGCTATGCTGTCTATTGAACAAATTATTAGCTTTAATTAATTGAATTAATAACTTTAATTTCTTTGGTATATTTTTAACTAAATTAAAATTATTTTCATAATTTATAAGTATATAGGCACAGATTTGTGTAGAAACATAGACAAACCGATACATATGCTGTCCTCATGCATAATACCTAAAATAATATAAGGGTCTATGCAAGAAACTTCTGGTATAGTACTAAATAGGCAATTAAATAAAGCCCTTGTGTACATTTAGCTAAATACATTTTTATATGCAAAAGTATTACAACATCTATAAGTACCCTTTCTGCACAGACAACATTTTTATATGCAAAAATCTCATGCATGTAATTTCTGTTGGAAGTTAATGCTTATATTTTTTCTTAAGTAAAGGTGAGCTGCTTGACAAACACAGAGCTGGTTTAGTGCTATATCACTGCAGTTGACTTTGGGGAAGTGGGGGGTGTGCTATATTATTCACAAAATTGAAGCTTTCATATAAAAACAACCAACAAAACAAAACAAAATTTTTCCCTTGGCCCTTATAATGCAAACCATACTTGTCGGACTCTCTCTGGTTTTCTTCATTTCTCAAGCTGAAACAGAGTCATGAAAAAGTAAACATAAGATGTATCTATATGATTACTCAAGTTTTGTCAGTTTTGAATCAGGTCACCCTGGTTATACAGCACAATTAAAAGAGTTCCATACAAAATAGAGAAACAAGAGTCTTCAGGTGTGCAGTCTTGCTTTTACACAAGATAAACCATTTATCAGTGGCTCTGAATTCCTGCAGCTACTGCTCCAGGGGCCCCAGGCTCCCTCAGATCTCTGGTGAGCTCTTGTGATAGAGATGTGTGACTGAATCCTGAGCCTTTGCTTGCTGTCTGGTGAGGTCTTGCAAGGTTTATGTGATGTTTTTTGTAGTACGCAAGTGCCAACTAGAAAGATACAAAACAATCTGAAAATAGTTTATCTGAAGCCACACAATCTATGACTCGTCTCCACTCCAACAGGCTTTTCCTTTTAGAGAATTTCTCTACTCTATCACTTTTTCTCTGTACTCAGTGGTCTAAGGGAGGATGCTCCCATTGCATCGATTCAGTGACCAGTAGGAACTGAGTCATAACCTGATCTTCCAGAGTACAGCAACACCAGGCTGCTCAGTGAAGGTGACAGCAAAGCCAGCAAAGTAATGCCCTCACTGGCCAGGACATAAACCCCCAGTGTCCAAAGGAGAAGAACAATGCAAGGGCTGGTGATGGTGTCCTCAAGCACAGTTAAACAGGGCACTCAGAAAGTAAGAGAAGAGATTGCAGTGCTTGTTTTTATATCCCTTGTCTGCTCCCAGCCTCTTAAAACAGGCAAAGTGCCATCCTGGTTTTGCTCAGAGGAGGCTCTAAGACTACATTAGGTGCATTTTGTTTCCCCTCATGTACTGCTGTGAAACATCAATGTCCTGGCTTCAGCTGGGATAGAGTTAATTTTCTTCCTAGTAGCTGGTATGGTGCTATGTTTTGTACTTAGGATGAGAAAAATATTGATAACACACCAATGGTTTAGTTGTGGTTGAGCAGTGTTTACACCAAGTCAAGGACATTTCAGCTCCTCCTGCTCCCCTGCGAGGAGACGGAGGGTGCAGCAGGAGCTGGGAGGGGACAGAACCAGGACAGCTGACCCAAACTGGCCAAAGGGATGTCCTATACCAGGTGACATTGTGCTCAGCAGTGAAACTGAGTGGGAGGACTGCTGCAGCTGCTGCCTGGGGACTCACTGGGCATCAGTCAGTTGGTGGTGAGTTATTGTATTGTGCATCACTTGTTTTTTATATTGTTATAATTACAATTATTCAATTTCTTTTCTGTTCTGTTAAACAGTCTTTATCCCAACTCATAATTTTATCTTTTTTTCTGATCTCCCCCTCCCCCCCCAAAAAAAAAAAAAAAAAAAAAAAGGCAAGGAGAATAAGCAAACGGCTGTGTGGTGCTCAGCTTAAACCACAGTACTCACCTATGACACAGCTCTGGTTCTCCAGCCCCTGGGCACTACATAAACATGCAATAAGTGGGCAAAGCAGGTTGAATTGTAAAGAACAACAAGGCTTATTCTGCCATAGCCCTGTGACAATCAGCATCCAAGGTAGCTGTACAGTAGTCCAGTCTGCATAATCTACCAGCACATCACAGACTGAGGTGTAAGATGCTACAGGGTCCTGAGTTTGGGTATTGTCTCCTGAGTTTGGGTATTGTCTCCTGAGCTCTATGTATTCTAGTTTCTCCACCCACAAAATAAGGCAAGCAGAAGTGTTTAGAGCATGAATTCTGGGATGTTTGTAAAAGGCTTTGAAGACCACGAGTGATATATGTTATTGAAGGGCACAACTGTCCACTTACTGGAAACTAGCACTTGAGAGGACATGAAAGGGAAAAAACCTGGGAGCTGGACAAAAGACAAAGCATAGTTTGGAGGGGGGAATGAAAGAAGACATGTAACTGTGGTTCTTCCCTTTGGTGAGATTCATTAAAAAAGGAATAAAATAAAAGGTAGTGGGATGTTGCCAAAACAGACAGGCCTGATTACATCAAAAAAAAAGACCTTCCTACAGTGATTTATGGCCCAATCTCTCAGCAAGAGTGCAACTTATCAGTGAGTAGCCAGTACAATTAGTGCTGCTCCATGAATCACTTGCAGCGCTGGTTCCCCTGGAGAACTTTCATACACAGTTTATTACAACAAATGAAAGGCTTGCCTGGCCCTCCTTTCACCCGGACCAGGAATTACTGCTATAGGCTGAAGATCACATTAGCAGGTTTCTGCAGCCTAAGCAGTGCTCTGCTTAATTGCCAGGTCTAAGCCAAAGGGACATACAGAGGGGACATGAACTGAGAATGGGGTTTGAAACTCCAAAACAGGAAGACAAATAACATACACAGAAATGGACAGATAGGTATGGCTAAGAAACAGTGCTAGGAAGCAGCATGTGATCTACTGAAAGCTAACCCATGCTCACTTTCTGGGTTTTCCCATTTTAATACAATGGGGTCTGTAAAAGGAATAGTTTAATGTTTTTGAACTGGCAGAAGTCAGTATATGTGTTTACTGTTAGCCAAATTAATGGAGAATAAATCCTCTATAAGTCATAAATAGGGAAACAGTTCTGTCCCCTTCATTCATGCTATTATATCAGCTCACAGAATTGACGGTAATTTAAAAGACCAAGATAATGCCTGGTTTACTTTCTCTGAGTCAGAGGGAAGAGCTGCTTTCACGGTTTACGGGCTAATGTTTACAAACTTTACTATCCATTACGGTTTATGAAGAGACATTTTCAATCACATCCCTTTTGTGGAAGAGGTCTACTCTATTTCTGGGGTTCTCTGAGCCCATAATAATGCTGCTATTAAATCAGGTATAGGGAATCTCCCTAAGTATAGAGAGTCTCTGGATGATAGTTTTACCTTATGGAAATTAAAATAAATAAATGAAATTTTAAAAAGCAGAACCTCTTCTCACTTTCTTTCAGCTTGCATTAGTGTCTAAATCAGCTGATCTGAAACAGGTTCCTTTGTCCAAGAAATATAGCTGAAGAGAATGATTTGGCTTTGTGCTGCATGTGAAGTAGCTCAGAGCAGCGGCACAAATGAAGGAATCAATAAAAGGGCATCGATACCACGATGAGAGGGAAGCCTTTCAAACCTTGCAGGTTTCCCCTAGGAAATGTGCTGCTGCTGCTGCAGAAATGATTGTTCATACAATGGTGCTCACTCCAAGCATGCAAAGCTATGCAGAGTTTATCCTGCCTATTCTTACTCTTCCTTATAGCTTCACATCTCCACACAGTCTGCAGAGTGGATATTATGTCCTCCAGGCACAGAACGGACTGTCAGCAAGAAGTGGGGCCTTGAGCCCAGTTCTTCTTGCACATGGGTAGAAGGAGCAATTTAGAAGTCAGCAGGATAAGGGGTTTGTCTTCCATAAGAACTATTACCTTGCAGGTAACACAGGCAATATTGAGAAGTAAGGGCACTGGGAAGACACACAGAGAATACTTACTGGAAAATTTGTCCTACAGGCCTCATTTGGATCATGTTTTCTGCAGAGGAGGGGGAGTAGATAATATTTATTTTTTTCTGCAATTTCCTCCAAGTCACTGACTTTTTACTTGGATCAAAGTGGCTGAGGGGAGACCTCATTGCTCTCTACAACCACCTGAAAGGGTGTTGCAGCATGGTGGATGTTGATCTCTTTTCTCAGGTGACAGAATGCAAGGAAATGGTCCCAGGTTGCTCAAGAGGAAATTTAGATTGGACATTAGGATGAATTTCCTCATGGAGAGGGTGGGCAAGCATTGGAATGGGCTGCCTAGGAAAGTGGTGAAGTCCCCGTCCCTGGAGGTACTTAACAGATGTGTGGATGTTGCACTAAGGGACATGGTTTAGTAATGGGACTAGGTAGGTTGGGTTGATGGTTGGACTTTGAAGGTCTTTTCCAACATAGATGATTCTATAAAATGAGTGATTTTCCTTTGGATGTTTGGCAGTAACACTTATAGAGCAGAAACAAGCTGAATCAAGACACTATAGTTGAAAGTGTGCAAGGACAGGGACCTGGCACCCTGTTTGCAGTCAGCCAGAAAACCAGACTTATATCTTGACTGTGTTTGGCATCTGTATGCACAAAATGGAGAACTCAGTTTCCTTTCTGAGCCTGTAACTTTCCAGCTTTTGATTTTTTTAAATTTTTTTTTCTTGAGCATATTTTGACTTCAAATCAGGCATCAAGGCAAATGGCAGCAAATCTGCTCTGAGGCTGTAATGGTAAGGTGAAAGGAATATAAATGAGGTACCTGCCTCTAGCCTGTAAGTTCAAAACCATTGTTTGTGTGATTTCCATTGTTAGTCAGCATCTGTGTCCAAGTTCTAATTCTATCCTTGAGATGATTGAGCATCACCAGATTATAAACATTTTTATAAGGGTTTTTCAATAACTGCCTCAGCAAAGCCACAAAATTCAGTGCAACATTTGGGGACACAGAAAGAGTTGGTATTCAAAAGTAAAGCTATGATGCTTGTTCCTGAGGAAATGAGTCATAATAATCTTCTTAAAATGCCTGACATGAGGTACTTCCAAGCCTGAGTCCAGTATCTGTGTGTTTGTGTAATGCACACATCCACTGCTGCCCAGTGAGGTGCTCGGTACCCACTTAGAGCAGAATGTGGTTTTGTCATCTTTCAGACCTACAGATGGAGATATCTTTCAAATGTCTTCACTAGTAAGTCTGAAACAATAATGACAGTGATGAATTAAGGATAATTATTCAGTAACTTATGTAGCAAAAGAAATAGGGTCCACCCAATAAAATATCAGACCAGCAGAATTAATACAAACAAAAGAAGGACTTTTTCACGTACCTCAAAATAAACTAAACCAACTTGCAGAATATACTGCTGTAAGGTGTCATAGAGGACAAAGAAAGGTTCAGAAAACAATGGACAAATTTATCAAATCAGGCCACTTGGGAACTATTAACCATCATGGTCTAGACACCATCTTTAATTTAGCAAGTCCTTAAGTTAAAGTTTATTGGCACTTGGGAAGATGTTATTAGAGGAAGAGGTAAGCCATACTGACACTCTTCTCACATGCAGCAGCTGCTGGAGATATGAGCGATGTACAAAAGATAAAGGTCTAACCCAAAGTAGTTATATTTCCTAAACTAGGATGTACTAAACATCCTTGTCTCCACCAACTTTGAAAATGTCAGATTTAATATTTCAGTTTTCCCTTTCTGCTGTTAGACAGCTGCTGCATTCATCCTTGGGACTGAGTTTAAGTGCTGTTTGATGCCATATCTTGGGCTGTGTTAAGGTCTTGTAGCCCTAAGAGTAACAGGAATTATTCACCATTTGTTCCAAAGCCCAGCACTTGCCAGCTGTGTTCTGTTGTTTTTCCTCCATTGGATTAGGATAAGAAATCTTTTGGCCATTGGCATTTCAAATGCAAATCACTGAAAACAATCCATGTCCTAAAGAAAAAGAAACAAACAAACATGTCGTCCTGTAATCTTCAGTATCCCTAGCCAGCCCACTGAAGAGCAAAGGAAAAGCCATAATTTGTGCTGAAAAGTGTGGAAGAGGCATGGTGGGCAGTACAAGATCAAAATTAAGTGAATTCTCCCTTATTGTTTAGATAACACCTATCCTGAGATTTAAGTCCTGTTTTGTAGGCATTGTGCATATTCAGTGCGTTTCATTCATATTATCATGCTGTTGGTCTCTGGTGTTAATTTTTATTGCCTCTGAAGATTGCAGTAGGAGGAGGTGACAAGTAGGCCCATCTCAGGGGGAGTTAAAAAGTGCCTTTTTCTTATTTGATTATTTTTTCCTTATACAGAGAGATGCTAAGCACAGAACTAAGTGAGCATTAAAGTGTGAAATTAATTTCCGATCATCAAATAAAGAGGAGGATGAGACTCTATAAGAAAAACTGTAGTCACAGTGAAGAAGGCATTTTAGAACACCTCATTTTGTCCTCCTCTGTCACTGCCATGGCACCTTCAGGAGCACCAGCTTCTATAAAGCATAAGTTCTCTCAGGCATTGGCTCAGACCATATGGCCTGGCAGTGGTGACAATCAGACCTCACTGTGTCTCCAACTCCAAAACCCTTTTCTGGAGACAAGAGTCCATTACCAGTGACTATAACGACTATGAAATAGAGATGTGGCAGATGGCCCAGATCAAAGCATCATCAAGTGTGTGTGACATAAAATATCTCAGCAGTGATGCACATCTCATTTTGCAAAGGAAGAAGGGCTACAGCATTTATCACAGAGAAGAGGACGGTTCACAGCCATGTGGCAATTTCCAGGACAAGTCCCACACCTTCTCTGTGCCAAAGAAGAGGTTCAGCACCCTGCTGCAGATGATAACCCCATTCTTGCTTGTAGCTAAGCCCAACTCTGGCATACCAGAAATCTTTTATGCAACTTAGGCTGTAAGGCATGCTTCTAGCACTGTCCTAACTTGTTTTCAGTTTATCCTGAAATATTTTTATCTTATTTTTATCTAAGAATAAAATAAAATAAATTAAAAAAAAAAAAAAAAAAAAAAAAAAAAGAATTAAGGAGTTGTAAAGAGCATCCTTGGATTTTGCAGTTTCTTTTTGAAAATGCTTTTTGTGAGGTTGACCTTCCAAAGCAGTGATAACTTCTGAACACCACAATCTCAGTCCTTTTCCATCTGGATCCAAATGAAGAGGATAGAGTGATATAAAATAAGTCCACTGCAGCTGTGTTGAAACTAATTGCTTATCCTCCAGGAAATCAACCGCTGTTGTTTTTTTTCAGAAAATGTTTTCTGACAGCTTCCCTGATCATCTCCATCCACCAAGGAATTATGCATCAGAGCAGTTATCCCCGTACTTTGCTGGTAACATGACTGATGCAGCTACTGCTGCTGCTTTGGTATTATCCAGATTGTGTTTTTCCTTTCAAAGCTGCTGCATCCTTGCATGGATAGTGGGATTCTGTAAACCCAGGCAATCTTCACACCCATAACCCATTGCCACATTGCCCACTTTGTCTATATTAAAAAAAAAAAAAAAAAAAAAAATAGTCTACCACGCTGGTCCCACTGAAGAGTATCAGCAGGTCTGACAGTGTCTGTGCACATGCTGTCATTCCCTCTGCAGTTCCCAAAATCCAGAGCTCAGAGCTGCCTACTCAGCTGCCTGCCCCCCAGGAGGCTGCTCAGGGAGACCCCGGGGGCCATGCACTGGGGCCCGCTAAGACACTCCCCAGGCTGCCAGGCTACACTTGTTTCGGCTAAAGCTTTATTGTGTCTAGCTGTGCGACAATTTGCATTGATGGCAAACAAGGAACTGTAGTCAATACGAATGAGCACTGGTGATGTTATTGTATTTACCCTCATTATTGCAGTTATCACTTGATCTTGTGCAAAGGAGGATTCTGCACAACAGAATACTTCCAAAAACTGCCTGAAATGAAAATTGTATGAAATCCCAGCTAAGGGATTCTTCTTTCCAAAGATTTGTAAGAGATGATGACATATTTCTGCTAAATGATTAAACTGGGAAGTGCATGGATAGGCTGAGAAAAATTGTGAATAGAAAAGAAATCCACCCAAAATGAGACAAGATAAAAAAAAAAACCAAGTCCAGGAAGGGTTATACCTCTGCACCAGACAACACTGTTAGAGAACAAGTGACTACCATGAACAGACCACAAGGGGACTAATGAAAATGTGACTACTTAGCAGCCATCAGGAATTCAAGCCTGCCTTCTAAATAGTGTTAACTGAGCCCTTAATAAACAACTGATAAAGCCTCACAGTGTACCTTCTCTATGTGAGAGTACTATTATCCTGTTTTCAGAAATGAAAACTTCAAAATTAAGTTGCTTATGCTGATTTACCATGGATAATAGAAGACAAGCAGAGAAACCTGACTTACTACTTCTACCCTTTTCATCTGCCATCACTTCCCTTCCTTTCAGATTCAGGTAGGAACTTTCCATGTCTTGGCAATCACTCTCCCCCATAAGAAGAATGTCACTCTGGTTTTAATTCCAGCCAGAAATCACTCCTACAAATGACCAGATACAGATGGACATCGTATATGCAGAATGTGCAATGAGCAAACTATTTAGTCTCTCCTTTTAGGAGCAAGTGCAAAGACAATTAACAAACATCACACAAGTTTCCATTTGAAAAGTCATTTCTTGCATGCATAAAGAAGATGAACTCCACCTCCCCTAAGAGTTTTACTGGAAAAGGGCCAGCAATTTCTCATTATTAACTACAATTGCCTTGGCTGTATGGATATTATCAATGAAGAGCCACGTTCCTCCTGCATAACTTACTAATGCCAGTGAGCATACTGCATTCTAAAGAGTATGGGATATTATTAACAACGTTATTATTCAGGGGTTTCCTTCTTTGATTTTGAGCTTAATCAGAAAAGAGTTTTAGCAGGTTGATGTTTAGTTCCCTCCCTCCCCCCTCTCCCCCCCTTTTTTTTTTTCTATAAAGGAGCTATAATAGTTAATGTTACCTTTAAAAATATTATTGTTGAGGTTTTAAAAGCAACAGGTGTGATTTGCTGCTTATCCCTTCAGCTTCAGCACTGAGCCATTGCCTCTCACCACTTGTAATGCACCGATGCAGTGTTCCACACAGAGCTGGCTTCATTTTAATGCTATGTAATGCAAATTTCCTCCAAAGCACTTTCACTGTGAAAGTTAGGAACTCATATAAATATAACATTAACTATCCATATGCATTTCTTATATCAATGGTATCTTGTGGCTCAATAGCTGATCAGACTTACCCTGCTACAGTTAAATTTATTCATGACTCTACTTCATCCCTATCCCTACCCCTGAAGAATTTCCTCATTTCGCTTCATTTTATTTGTATCCAGGACTTTGCTGATTCCATCAATCCCTATAGTCAGATGACTTAAGCTTCAGATATACTACATACCTGAATATGCCAACACTGTACTGGTTTCCGTGCTGTCTAAAGCTCCTTTTTGCTTGTAGAAGGTATAACACAGCATAGTTACAGGCTCTTGCTCAGGAAGAAAGTTATAATTGGGATTTGTAGCACTGATCGAGAGAAGTCTGGGAATATTCAGTGATTTTCTCTGGCTTCTGATAAGCATCTTTTCAAGTTCTCTTTTTCAGTTTTGTAACTTGTTTTACCCTTGCACATAACAATAAATTTTCAGTCTTATGTTTTACAGTTTATACACAGAATCTTATAGCACTGAACTGAACCTGAAGCAATTTCAGGTTAACATAACTACACAAAACAGTGTAACCTAAATGGTCAGTGAATTTTAAAAAAGGGTGTATTTTCACAAGAACAAGTAAGCCCTTCTGCAGCAATTCTGTGTATTTTAAAACCAAGCTTCCCCTCATGTTTCATCATCATCTGCTTACAATATGAAGAAAAGCAGATGTCTCGCTACCAAGAAAACATTTCCTTCCAAAATCTAGTGTTAAATATTTAGAGTACACTTCAAAGCACACAAGGTAAAGCTTTTAAAGATCCATGTGTGGACAGTGAACAACATTCTGTGAAGTTTTAAGATAGGGAAAACAAAAACAAAAACAAAAATAATTGTTCCTAACCCTCACTCTTAGAAACATTTTCTTTCATAAAATGATGAAACTTTTTTGCAACATGTTCTATTCTCAAAATGCACCATGAAACCATCAGCTGAAATTGTCTTATAGACAAGTCTTTCTAGCGCCACCACATCATCCTCTTCTCCTCTTTCCAAAACAAACACAAAACAAAACATGGAAAGTCACAGTTTTTTGACAATATTGAATGTTTTTAGAACAGCTGATAGAAAACCCATAATTTTTTCTTCTGGTTCTTTGTCACCTTCAAGATGAAGAGAAACATTACCATGAGCAGAGCTAGATGCACGTTTTTTTTTTTCCAAAACTAGCTGAGTCTAGACAGAAATTACTTCGGGGGTCTATTTACTCAGTTTCCTTACTGCCACTGCAAAGAAGTTTAATAAAGCTCTGAATATAGGGAGACCAGAGAAGCAAAAGTGAATGCACCTCAGCAAAGACTTGAAGCTAAACATGGAACAAAAGTGGCCTTACTGTTCATTAAAAAGCATATCTTTAATCAGTCTCAATCCATGGTCCTCTTATGCCCCTCTAGATGTTCTGTACGTGCTCCTGTGTGCTTTATTTTATGTGCTTTGCTATTTTGAAATTCTGCGTGTCATATCTCTCTCCCAACACCTGCCATCTTAGTTTTACCGAGACTCAAATTAAGCATGTGGAGCAGCATTCAACTCTTGTAATGCTCAACATCTACACAACAGACAGCTGCACTGAAAACGGTCACCCTCTGCTCCCCTGACAGCCATTGGGCACAAGTGACAGTGGAGATTAACTACAATGAGAAGCCCAGCTATAGATGTCTACATTGCTAACATTCACATTTGTCCAGAGAAATCCTATCCCCAGGGTCTGACTTAAAAAGCCTCCTTTGATTCTGTTCTTGTTCTTCTTCATTTCCAACCCCATTTCTGTCCCCCTAGCTGTCAACAGAGGCTGTCTTCTCCAGCTACCTGCCCTGTACTCTCATACCTTGCACAGGTATATACAGCCATTATATTCTGTAGGGCCTGGGCATCTCCTGGAACAGAGGTCAATGATACATTTTCATGAGCTACTTTCTCACAGAGAAAAAGACCCCACAGCCTCATGACAGGCTGCTCATGTACAAAATGACAGAGGTTTGCCCACTTAACGTGCTTTTGAGTTGGAGTTACAATAAGCCAGCTACCAATTTCCACTTGTTGTATGCATAATATTCAGGAGCTAAGATGCAAAAATACTGATGAAATATTTCACTGTGATGTGGTATGATATTTTACTTTCTCAAATGGAACTGCTTTGCAAAATATCTAATGTAATATCAAAATTACACAATTTAATTCTCACCTGGTACAAGCCACCTGCTCTCCCAGGAAAGTGGGTATTGCAAGGACTATTTTCTGCCCAGCACCACAGACCTTAAGACAGAGATTTTCAAAGCTATCTACAGGACATTTAGGCCTTTGAAAATTCCATTAAAAATTCATTCTGTAGGGCATTCTGCTGCACTGCTGGATTAATTCTTTTGAATAATATTAAGTCCCCTCCAAGGCCTCCACTAAGCTCCTTCAGGACAGTTGGAATGTTAAAATTATAGGACCATACTATGTAATTATTGCTCCAGGGGTAAATAGGCAAAGCTTGAATCTGCATAGGAATAAATGTATTAACAACACAAAACACTGCCTTGCAGGGAAAAAAATAATCTTAGTTTTCAAGATCATACACCACCTGTTTGAATTCCCCTGCTGGAAGAGCAGATTCCCAAAGTCTGCTGCTTTTTCTGTCCTTTCTGATTTGCTTTGCTATGTATGAACAATGCTTTCTCCCACATGGGAAGTAGATTTTTCCTTCTTTTCCTCTTTCTTACTTGATTTTAAAGTAGCAGTTATAGATAAAAGCTTATTCTCTTGCTCTTGGAAAAAAAATAAAAATATACTCTTTCTCTGTTTTATCCATATATACTTATATATGGATAGATGTATATATATACAACATGTGCAAACAAATATTATTTAGTATATCTGGAAAGTTTTTTTAACAGTAATACTAAATAAAAACTTTTTTTATTTTAAAATAAAAATATTAAATTGTTATTCTCTCTGTATTACTATTATTAATATGTAATTAATATGAATATGTTATTAACATGTAATATTAAATTGTTATTCTCTCTGTATTGAAATATCATATAAACGTTGTTCTTCAAGACTGCAATTCACTTTTGTGCAGTAGGACCCAATACCTGTTGTGCATACATACTTTCATTCATAAAGGTCCAAGTGAGTATCTCTACCATGATGCCTAATTTTTTAGTCTTCTCCTGAAGGTCATTTCTTTAATTTAGCTCTGAATTCTTCAGTGTGTATGACAACTAAGAGACCAGTAGGTGCAAACTCCAAAGTACAAACTGGACTCTGATTCTCCAAATTGCAGGTTACAAATCTTTCAGAGGAGAGCAGATTTTGGCAAGGTGTGATCTCAGACTTCAGCCGCTGAGCTGTGTAAGTGGTAGATGCAGTAGATACTTCTGATCAACCTGAACAATCTGCTGTCCTTAATGTCGGATAACCCAACCGAAAGACCCTGGGACAAACGGACACAATGACCAGCGTTCTGTGCCGTAAGCCCAATTTATTGCTACGTGACAGTACCTTATATAGCGCAAAAGCGTCCCACCCAGGAACCCAGGACCCCTCCCACTGTGCTTGCAGGCACCCCAGACCCTTCCCCTCGTGCACGCAGGCACGACCCAGAGTAACCCCACACTTAAAAGTGAAAACATTTTCTAATCCAAGGGCATCATTTAGATTCTTTATGTGTTAATATTGATACATAAAAAAAACATGAAAGAAAAATCACTTGGATGCAGCATGAGAAATGCTTAGCTGAGTTCAGGCACATTGCATATGGATTAATAATTTGGATGCCCTTCAGAAAGTTCTTTCCAGCAAAGTGTTCTCAGACTCATCTGAAAACTTCACGAACCTCTTGGTCTAGGACTCTCTCCAATATTCTCCATAAAAATTGCTTTTTATAAACTGCAGGAATTTTGGTGTTGTGTGGGTTTGGCTGGACAACCCAAATGACACTCTCAGAGAAAGGGTCACCCTGTCCAGACACCTCCCAGGGCTGCCCCAGGAGAAACTCAACTCCATGGTCTAGAGGTGACACCCATCAAGAAGAGTTGAGGGTGCCCTCCCATCTCTCTGCAGAGCCTTTCAGACAGAGGGGAGGTCACTGCTCAGGGTTATGTGACACAGAGGATGTGAGAGAAGTATTATTTCCGGATGGCACAAGATTTATTAGGGGATGCTTAGGGGAAGAACCAAAGTGGGGGAAACGGAGAGATCCAGGTGATTTGGGATCAAACATGGGAAAAAAGGGAAAAAAAAATAAATAAAAAAGAATAAAAAGGGCTGGTTGCCTGTATACAGGTTGCTGGCCAGCATGTTTTTCTGGCTATGCACAGGACCTGATTAGTGCAGACCATCCTATCTTAAATTCCCTTTTTTCCTGTCCTGCATGCACGTGTATATGTGGTTCTAAATGATCAAGGGTCAGAGACTCTTGGGGTGAACTGAAGAGAATGCAAGTGTGCATGTGAGCAGTAGCAATTTTCAAGCTGGGCTGCACATGGTCTGGGACGTGCATTTCTGTGAGTAATAGGTCTTTGCAGCTGAAGCGGGGCTGTGGACTTCAGGAGCTCCTACATCCAGATGCCAGAAGCTGGGGTGACTGGGATCGAGGGACCAGCTACTGTCTAAGCCCAGCTGCTGGAGGGATTCACATCGTACATATGGTCACATGTGTACAGATGTATATTTTACACGCATGGACCTTCCTCCTGATCAACCAGAGAGGGGAACAGGACGAAGCCCATGGGACTGTTTATGTTTTAAAGTGCTCACTGTGTTCATCTGTGCTGACAAGCACGTCCAGCTGTCTGTATACGTATTGTGTACATGTTTTTGTGTGTGTGTGCCTACTGGGAACCCACGCTCAGCCTCAATGTTGCTTGGCCAGGGGGGTACAGAGCTGCATCAGCCTTGCCTCTGGAAGGTTTCTGGATTTCAGACCTAAAAATTTTCATTCATTTTAATTTAGAAGCAGGACTTGAAGTAAAAAACTTCATTTTCTGTCCGGGTCACTTGAACCATTACACCTTCTGCTGAAGGTTTTGTCAGCCTAGCTTCTGCAGCACCCACTAACAATAACAGCACCAGCACAGTGCTTACATTGCAATTTGTGTCTTCAAAGCTCTTTGAAAATATCTACTAATTAATTCAATTAATTAAAACAATTAGTCTATGAAAACACTACACACTCCTCAAGTCATCCAAGTGGAAAGCATTTCCTTTCTAACTTTCAAAAACTAAAAATATAAGTGCATTGAATTCCCTTAATACCTGTCATTCTTACTCTATGCCAATTAACAGCTCACATATTCCTACCTAATGACCAGAAATAAAGAGATACAGGGTGTGAGAGAGAAGGAAAGACTGTTTTAAGGTATTAAAGGGAATTTAATTAAATATTTGTTGAGGAGTAATTGTGCATAAATTGCATGACAATTAAGTTTTATATCATTAGTACATCTTAATTAGTGTCTTTTCATGAAGAATGTTTAATTTACTCACAATTGTTTTGCCTTATTTTAAACTGTGTTTCTTTGTAAGCCCTTTACTTAAATCCATTACCCATGACTTTTACACTTGGTACTAGAATTGATGTTTCTGATATTGTTAAATGTCTGCAGCTGCCCACTATGATCTAATTGAGTCATAACATCTCATTTCCCATATTCAGTGAAATTCTTATTATTTCCTGACTTAATTTACAGTATATTTTTATATACCTATATAAGATTTTAAAAATGTATGGGCATAGTGGGCTTGTGCACTTTGCTGAGAGCAGCAGCCTTCTCCTTAAATTTTGGAGATGAAAGGTTAATTACTTTATGGTGCTAAAGGAAAGTTGGTATTAAATAATACAACAGAAATATGTGAATGAGATCAAAGCATCTTTTGATTCATATTACGGAGCACTGTTAGAACAGGTGCATCAGAGCTACCTTGGCTGCTGGAGGTCATTCGGTCAAGTATTGCTGAATTATGCAGGACCAGGCAATTTTATGGATAGTAAAAGCACTGATAGAGTTTTGCATAAACATATTGCCTCCAAGGAGGATGACTGACTTTTTAACTGTCTTCAGAAACATCAAATTTTTGGCAGCTCCTAAAAAATAATTTCCAATCTGTAGGTAAAGCAGCAGTTCAAGTCAGAAAAGTCTATATCTTGGTCACAGACATGGTGACAAATTGACACACCAAAAATCTGTAGGAGAACAAGTAATCAACCAATCAAAGATTGGAAAAAAAAAAAAAAAAAATCATGCAAGGCAGGGCAATGTGCTCAACTGACTGTGACTAGGAGGATGCCTCTCTTTCCACATACAGTCTTCCATAAGTTAACCATACATATACCATTCCACAGACAATATATCACATCATCTGTGGATTTTTTTTTGTGTGTTTTTTGAGGTCCTTTTAATACAGAAAATATCTGTAGTCTTGGTTCTTTACTGAAAAATGGGCATGCCTGAGACAAGTTTTAACAATAATTTAAGAATAACTGACAGCATGTAGCTTTGCAAGTCAATCTGAGAACATAAGACTAGCTCTACTGAATCAGACAACTGGTGCACATAGCCAAATGCACACCCTGATATAGAGACAATGATAGATCTACTACTCAAAATTTCAAGAGAGCAAAAAGCCTGGTCTATTCCTGCAATCAATTCTGTTTATATTTCCCAGTTTTGTTCATGGATCTGGGGTCCATGAACTTGTCTAATCTTATTAAGGACTGTTGTGTTTTAACTCAGTCTGCAGCTAAATGCTACACAGCTGTTCACTCACCCTCCAACCTCCCTCTCTGGGATGGGGGAGAGAAACAGGAAAGTGAAGCCTGTGAATTGGGACAAAGATGGTTTATTAAGACAGGAAAATAGTAATAATAATAGTACTACTAATAATAATGTGTACAAAACAAGTGATGCAGAATGAAATTGCTCACCATCTGCTGACTGATGCCCAGCCTATCACTGGGCCAACCCCTCACCCTGGCTAGCTACCCCTATATATAATTTAGCATGATGTCAGATGGTATGGAATAAACAATATGCATGGGGGAGGAGGGGCAAAATTCCTTGTGGACACCTGAAAGAGTTGCAAACTAATAATAAAATTTAGGTGAAGGAAAAGTTCCTTCTTTGTTGTTGTTGTTGTCTTTGTTTTCTTTTCCATACAATCTTAAAATGAAGGTCCCTTTTTCTGGCCTTTGGTAGATTGTAAGCATGCCAGAACACTTCACATTATGTATATCATATTTGTCTGAAACAATAATATCATACCTATAGTCTGCTGCAGGCTGAAATGTAGCCTATGCCTCAGGTACTGTTTTATGCCTTTGCTTTTGTTACTACATCCTTTCAAGTCTTCAACAGGGACAAGAAATTATCCTATTCAGAAGAAACACCATCCAGAAGTAACTTCAGTTGTTAGGGCCTGAATGAAACCAAAGGCGGCTATAGAATCATAGAGTAGCCTGAGTTGGAATGGTCCCCTAAAGATCATTGAGTCCAACTCCTGGCACCACACAGGTCTACCCAAAACTTCAGACCATGTGACTAAGTGTACAGTCCAAATGCTTCCTAAACTCCGACAGGCTTGGTGCAGTGACTGCTTCCCTGGGGAACCTTTTCCAGTGTGCAAGCACCCTCTCAGTGAAGAACCTCTTCCTGATGTCTAGCCTAAACCTCCCCTGCCTCAGCTTGACACAATTCCTATCCAGTGGGTTCCATCACTGGTAACTAAAAAGAATAGATCGGCGCCTGCCCCTCTGCTCCCCCTCGTGAGGAAGCTGTAGACCACGATGAGGTCTCCCCTCAGCCTCCTCTTTTCCAGGCTGAACAGGCCAAGTGACCTCAGCCGCTCCTCATACATCTTCCCCTCTAGGCCCTTCACCATCTTTGTAGCCCAGTAGCTTACTGACTTGTAGAAAGAAGCTTTAATCTATCCTGGTTTGTTTACTAGTGAAGGAGCATGAAAGAGATGCATGCCCTTCCCTCTGAAGAGTAGGTGAAGGAACAGCTAGTGCAAGGAACACAAAAATCAGTTGCACCAGACTAATATGTGGTTGTATCTGAACTTCGAGACTGCAACCCTCTTCAGACTTCCAGATGTAGAGGAATTCTTTGGCTGCAGCCTAAAAGCCACATGTATATAAGCTCCCCCAAACCAGCAAATCTTCTGCCCATGACCTTCCAGGAAAGAGCAGTGTAAGCATGTAACCAAATTAAAGCCAAAACTTTCAGCCCGGTCCTTGACCTGAATAGGGAGTGAGGATCCGGATCCTGCCATTTATACGTGATAGTTTATATGCAGCCAAAGTAAATACTGCAGTTGGAAGTCATGGCGCTAGATTTTGAAAAGTCCTGCATAAAGAAAAGATCTCAGAAAAGCAAATTTAAACAACATTAATGTCAAGAAAAGTCATTCTGATTGCTATATTCTTTATCTGTCATGACTAGACAGATGAAAATCTATGACGGCAGATCTAAGCACCTTGTCAGGTTATTTCTCTTAGTGATAAGGAGCAATTGACCTTAAAACATTGAAGCCAGGTAGATAATCCTATTCCACAAGGTCTCTTGGCTCCACCCTTGTTAAGTGAAATCTGCCAGGTGGGGATCATTTGACCTTTGCTATATAGGAAGCATGAGGAGTTATGGGAAGAATTGCCACTCCAGGGGAGTTTGAGGCTCAGTTACCTAGGGTGCTTTTCTACTGCCATAGTGAAATGGACTCAATGTTCCCTAGCAGGCTGCTTTTTCTTCATGTTTTCTACTGTCTCTGTGAAATAGTTGTAGAGACTCTGAGTTAGTTACTTTGGTGGTGACTTGTCAGTATGGGAAAACCCTGGTGGTGTTACTTCCCTGTGAAGTAGTTTGCAGTGACTCAAGTTCAGAAGCTGACAGGTAAGTGTTCCTGGGTTTTACAGATGTTTCATATTGGGGATTTTGAGTGCTTCCTTGTCTGTTTTCAGTGAAGTTACTTACAGGGACTTGAGCTTCTGCAGTTGCATTATTATTATTATTTAGCAGTGGGAAGGAAGCTTCAAGTTCATGCGGTTGAAGCTTCTTCAAATAACATTTTTAAATACTTGTTAAGATTGAACAACAGGCTGCATGAAAAAGGTGCCTTACTGTGAATTCAGACCTTGCATTGTAGTAAGAAGAAACAGATTTGGGTAGATACTGGTGGCGTTATCATTACTTTTGTGAAGTGTCAATTGTGAGAATATGTTGTTCATAAAAGAAATGCTGTTTTCACAATGCGCAGGTCAAAAGCTTTAAACTACCAAAATTTTAAGTTTCAAGGATATAACTTGACAGAAAGATATTATTGTTGGCCATCACCCCCTGACCCCTCTATAGACCAGCTCCCTGAAGAAGTGTGAAAGGGGTCGTTGTTAATAGTTTCTGAGGTAGGGCCAGGGGAAGATGTGTTTTTCCACTTCTTCATTGTCCCTTTCTTCTCCTAACAGGAGGGATTGTACCTTGTTTTACTTACTACCTCACAGCAGAAAGGGGTTGGACCCACGCATCCAGAACAAAAGGACCAGTAACTACTGAAACTTGGAGGGTTGAGTCTGCTCCTGGGGAACTGACACTCAAGCTACAGAAGAACTAATATTCTGGTAACAAGGCTCTGCATAAATTAAGGATGCCAAATAAAGGGGACAAGTGTAAAGGGAGGAAAGGGAGAAGGCAAGACTGGAGCAGGACCCTCCACTGTGGTGTGTATGGTCTACTGAGGGAGGCAACCCCTATGGGTATTGACTGCTGAGTGAAAGGGCCTCAACTGGACTTCTCCCACACTAAGGTCAGGTTGTCCCAAGAAAATAACATAAGAACCTTTTTTTAAACCCATATAAAATTGTGATTCGTTTTCCAGGAGCTGGATCACCCTGACAGGCTGAATGGTAACACAAACCCAAATCGACCCTGAAAGTGGGCCCAACCCCTTGATTGAAGGCGTTTGCTTATTATGATCCAGCTATGTGAGCAGAAGATGGATCCTGGGGCTATAGGACCCCAATATATATACTTAATAGAATAATTAGGTTACAAGCTGTAACAGAAATAGTTCTAAATAAAACCAGAGATGCACTTGGATTAATTGCAAAGCAAAATACCAAGATGAGAATGGCTTTGTATCAAAATAGCTTAGCTTTGGATTATTTACTAGAGAAGGAGAAGTCCGTGGAAAATTTAACCTTAGTAATTGCTGTTTAGAGATTGATGATGAGGGTGTTTCTTCCTAGTAGCTGGTAGAATGCTATGTTCTGGCTTAGGATGAGAAGAGTGCTGATAATATGCTGATGTTTTAATTGTTGCAGAGCAGTGCTTACACCTAGCCAAGGATGTTTCAGCTTCTCACTCTCTCCTGCCAGCAGGCAGGCTGGGGGTGCAAGAGCTGGGAGGAGGGCCGGAATGCTCGGGGTTAGGCTGGGCATTGGACAGTGGGTGGTGAGCAATTGCATTGTGCATCACTTGTTTTGTACACATTATTACTAGTGGTACTATTATCTTCATTATTGTCATTATTATTGTTATTATTGTCTTTATCTCAACTCACAGGCTTCACTTTCCTGTTTCTCTCACCTCACCCCCTCCTTCTCTGGGATGGGAGAGTGAACAGCTGTGTGTTGTTTAGCTGCCTGCTGGGTTAAACCACAACAGAATGAAGAGCTGTAAATGAACTTGTAAAAGAAATGAAGAAAATTGCACATGTCCCAGTTCAGATTCCAAATGGAATCGATCTAAGAGGATGATGGGAGGGGGCTTTATGGGTGGTGATTGGCTTGCTAAAATAAGAATGGTTGTATTGGGGATATGTGGAGGATTGTTAATAATTCCATGTTTAATACCTTGTATTACCAGACTAATACACACGGTTATACAAGGAATGCAAATATCTGTGGTACCTGTTGACCCAGAACCAGGGAAGGAGAAAACCCATTCCCTGATGATAATAAAAACAAAGATACAAAATTGGTATCAGTTGGTATCAATTTGGCAAGTATTGACTTGATTGGAAAGGAAAACATGAATCAATGCCATGAAAAAGGAGGTGGGGGATCGTGAAATGTGTTAATCTGATTCATGTCAATATGGAACAATGCTAAGGCTGCATGGTGTGATGAATGTGACCTTCTGTCCTACAGATCCTCGTATAACCACAAGTCTAAGACAGTGATTAATGTATGTAGTTCTTGTACCTTGCAAAGGAATGTTTTAGCAATTCATGTCAAGAGAGCTTGAAGGGAAATGTATTTGTAGGCTTTTCCTTGAATTCTCTGATGTCTGGGGGGGGGGGGGGGGGTCAGAATAGCTGCTAATTATTACGACTATTGCATGGGACACTATGCAAGTCTCTGTTGTCTGGCCAGGAGATTGAGACGGGGAAAGCTGAAGAACGACTGAAAGACAAAACTTGCAGGGGATGCTGCACAAGTCTCTGATGTACAGCCAAGTTGGACAAAGGAGAAGGACAAGAGGGAGGAAGACTATGAGCCTTCAGCATGAGAGGCCCCTAGAGGGACCACCAGGGACTGATACGCATGCACCAGTGGGAGGGTTTGGAATCCGGGAACTAATTATAATAACCCTGCCTTTTCTAGAAGTAGTAATGAACGTGTATTAGCCTAGGAGCAGAAAAAGCTGCCGCCTGATGTTACGTGTGTGCGTGTTGGAGGAGCCCAGACTCCCTGCCGACCCAGTGCTCTTTACTTGCCTTTTAGTAACCCCATAAATCTCATAAAGCTAAGTTGACTTGGAATTTATAACAGTATGATAAAAACTGTTGCACTCCAAGTTGGGAAGGGGAGAGGAAAATGTTCATGTATACATGAGAATTGTACTCAAACAGCTGATTACACCTTTGCATACACCTTTTAAGGGAAAACTTTAAACCTGAGAAGCAACAGGCAGTTTTCTACGTTTCCTGATATGATAACTTGATTTTGGTATCATACCTATATCATATGATGATATCATACCTATAGTCTGCTGCAGGCTGAAAAGTAGCCTATGCCTCAGGTACCATTTTATGCCTTTGCTTTTGTTACTACATCCCTGTAAGTCTTCAAAAGGGAAATGAAATTATCCTACCCAGAAGAAACACCATCCAGAAGATACTTGAGTTGTTAGGGCCTGAATTCTCACTGAAACCAAAGGCAGAGATCTTACTGACCTGAAGAAAGAGGCTTTAATCTCTCCTGGCTTGTTTACTCCTGAAGGAGCATGAAAGAGATGCTTGTATGTGAAGAGGAGGTGAAGGAACACCTAGTGAAAGGAACACACAAATCCGTTGCACCAGATGACTAGGTGGTTGGTTCTGAGCTGGGAGACTGCATCAGAAACACAGAATTATCTAGGTTGGAAGAGACCTCCAAGATCACCGAGTCCAATCTCTGACCTAACACTAACCAGTCCTCCACTAAACCATATCACTGAGCTCTACATCTAAATGTCTTTTAACGACTTCCAGGGATGGTGACTCAACCATTTCCCTGGGCAGCCCATTCCAATGCCTAACAGCCCTTTCAGTAAAAAAATTCTTCCTAATATCCAACCTAAAACTCCCCTGGCACAACTTAAGGCCATTTCTCCTCGTCCTGTCACCAGGCACGTGGGAAAACAGACCAGCCCTCACCTTGCTACAGCCTCCTTTAAGGTACCTGTAGAGAGCAATAAGGTTGCCTCTGAGCCTCCTTTTCTCCAGGCTGAACAAGCCCAGCTCCCTCAGCCGCTCCTTGTAGGACTTGTTCTCCAGACCCCTCACCACCTTCGTTGCCCTTCTCTGGACTCACTCGAGCACCTCGATGTCCTTCTTGTAGCGAGGGGCCCAAAACTGAACATACTACTCGAGGTGCAGACTCACCAGAGCTGAGTACAGGGGGACAATCACCTCCCTAGCCCTGCTGGCCACACTGCTTCTTATACAAGCCAGGATGCCGTTGGCATTCTTGGCCACCTGAGCACACTGCTGGCTCATATTCAGCCGACTATCCACCAATACTCCCAGGTCCTTCTCTGCCTGGCAGCTTTCCAACCATTCCTCTCCCAGTCTGTAGCTCTGCTTGGGGTTATTGCGCCCCAGGTGCAGGACCTGGCACTTGACCTTGTTGAACTTCATGCAGTTGACCTCAGCCCATCGGTGCAGCCTATCCAGATCCTCCTGCAGAGCCTTCCTACCCTCGAGCAGATCGACACACGCACCTAACTTGGTGTCATCTGTCAACTTACTGAGGGTGCACTCAGTGCCCTCATCCAGATAATAGATGAGGGCATTAAAGAGGACCGGCCCCAGCACTAAGCCCTGGGGAACGCCACTAGTGACTGGCCTCCAACTGGACATGACTCCGTTCACCACGACTCTTTGGGCCCGGCTATCCAGCCAGTTTCTAACCCAACGAAGCGTACACCAGTCCAAGCCAAGAGCAGCCAGTTTCTTGAGGAGAATGCTGTGGGAAACGGTGTCAAAAGCCTTGCTGAAGTCAAGGTAGACCACATCCACAGCCTTTCCCTCATCCACCCAGTGCGTCAATTTGTCATAGAAGGAGATCAGGTTCGTCAAGCAGGATCTGCCTTTCATAAACCCATGCTGACCGGGCCTGATCGCCTGCTTGCCCTACATGTACCGCGTGATGACTCTCAAGATAATCTGCTCCATGAGCTTCCCTGGCACTGAGGTCAAACTGACAGGCCTATAGTTCCCTGGGTCTGCCCTCCGGCCCTTCCTGTAGAAGGGCGTCACATTTGCTAGCCGCCAGTCAACTGGGACCTCCCCTGATAGCCAGGACTGCTGATAAATGATGGACAGTGGCTTGGCCAGCTCCTCTGCCAGTTCTCTCAGTACCCTCAGGTGGATCCCATCCGGCCCCATCGACTTGCGCACATCCAAGTGCCGTAGCAGGTCGCCAACCATTTCTTCGTGGATAGTGAGGGCCACATTCTGCTCCCCATCCCCTTCCACCAGCTCAGGGTACTGGGTGTCCATAGAACAACTGGCATTGCCGCTAAAGACTGAGGCAAAGAAGGCATTAAGCACCTCCGCCTTTTCCTCATCTTTTATAACAAGGTTTCCCCCCACATCCAGTAAAGGATGGAGATTCTCCTTAGTCCTCCATTTTGCGTTGATGTATTTGTAAAAAGATTTTTTGTTGTCTTTAACGGCGGTAGCCAGATTGACCTCCAGATGAGCTTTGGCCTTTCAAATTTTGTCCCTGCACAGCCTCGTAACATCCTTATAGTCCTCCTCAGTGGCCCGCCCTTTTTTCCAAAGATTATAAACCCTCTTTTTTCTCCTAAGCTCAAGCTGCAACTCTCTGTTGAGCCAGGCCGGTCTTCTTCCACGCCGGCTCGTCTTTGGGCATGTGGGGACAGACCACTCCTGCGCCATTAAGATTTCCCTCTTGAAGAGCGCCCAGCCTTCCTGGACTCCTCTGCCCTTCAGAACCGCCTCCCAAGGGACTCTACCAACCAGTGTCCCAAGCAGCTCAAAGTCAGCCTTCCGGAAGTCCAAGACAGCGCTTTTACCGGTCCCCTTCCTGGCCTCACCAAGAATAGAGAACTCCACCATTTCGTGGTCACTCTGCCCAAGACAGCTTCCGACCACCACATCTCCCACCAGTCCTTCTCTGTTTGTGAAGAGAAGGTCTAGCGGGGCACCACCCCTGGTAGGCTCACTAACCAGCTGCGTCAGGAAGCGATCTTCCACGCTCTCCAGAAACCTCCTAGACTGCTCTCTCTGGGCTGTGTTGTGCTTCCAGGATATGTCAGGGAAGTTGAAGTCCCCCACGAGAACAAGCGCCGACGATTTCACAACTTCTGTCAGCTGCCTGTAGAACTCCTCATCCGTCTCCTCATCCTGGTTCGGCGGTCTATAACAGACCCCGACCAGGACGCTAGCCTTGTTGTCCCTGCCGATCCTAACCCAAAGGGACTCGACCTTGTCATTCCCAGCCTCAAGTTCCACAACATCAAAAGATTCTCTAATATAGAGAGCCACACCACCACCCCTTCTGTGCTGCCTGTCGCTTCTGAAGAGCTTATAGCTAGTCATTGCAACACTCCAGTCATGAGAGTGGTCCCACCACGTCTCCATGATGGCAACCAAGTCATAGCCTGCCTGCTGCACGATGGCTTCCAGCTCCTCCTGTTTGTTACCCATGCTGCGTGTATTGGTGTAGATGCACTTCATCTGGGCCATTGCCTTATCCCCCGGCCTTGCCATTGTTCCCCCGGCACAGCTCCAACAAGCCCTGAACGAACGAATGGCTGTGCGAACGGCTGTGTGGTGCTTAGCTGCCGGCTGGGGGAAACCACCACGACAGCAATGTAGTCATGTAACCAAATTAAAGCCAAAACTTTCAGCCCGGTCCTTGACCTGAATAGGGAGTGAGGATCCGGATCCTGCCATTTATACGTGATAGTTTATATGCAGCCAAAGTAAATACTGCAGTCGGAGGTCATGGCGCTAGATTTTGAAAAGTCCTGCATAAAGAAGAGATCTCAGAAAAGCAAATTTAAACAACATTAATGTCAAGTAAAGTCTTTCTGATTGCTATATTCTTTATCTGTTGTGACTAGACAGATGAAAATCTATGACACCAATTTTGCCTTTTAGGTCATTTCCTTTTTTCTTTTATTTATTTCTTTTATTTATGTTTATTTATCTTATTTTAACAGGCTCTGTACTACTTTTCCTCACAGAATGACTAGCAGAAATATGACCCTTACATGCCTTTTGTATTTAATTCATTAGGTCAACTCTAACCACTAAGCTCCTTGTCAGGTTCTTTCTGTTAGCGATAAGGAGCAATTGAACCTTAAACATTGAAACGAGGTTGATGAGCCTATTCCACAAGGTCTCATGACTCCACACATGTGAAGTGAAATCTGCCAGGTGGGGATCATTTGACCTTTGCTATATAGGAAGCATGAGGAGTTATGGGAAGAATTGCCATTACAGGGGAGTTTGAGGTTCAGGTTACTGAGGGTGCTTTTCCACCCACTGTCCTGGTGCAATTGACTTGGTGTTCCCAAGTAGGCTATTTTTTCTTTGTGTTTTCTATCATCTCTGTGAAATTGTTCTGAAGACGCTATAAAATATTACAATCGGCGGTGAAAACTCAGAACAGGAAAAAACTAGTGGTGCTACTTCCCTGTGAAATTGTTCGGCAGCTGGTCAAATTCAGAAGCTGGCAGGTGAGTGTTCCTGGGTTAAAATTTGATTTGGGTTGGAAAGCTTAAGGTCCCGGTCCCCAGTCCCGGTCCCTTGTGGCATCCCAAGCAAGCTGCTCCAATACCTTTCAATGGAAAGAGGTGAGGCTTACTTGTAGTATCCTGGATCTTTCTTCCTGCGCTTCTTCAAGACGGGTGATATTGGCTATCGTCCTGTCTTATTGTCTTTATTCTCCTTATCTGGAGAGTTATAGTAGACCCCCACCACCATGTCTCCCATAGCAGCCCACCTTTTAATTTTTACTAACAATTTCTCCACCTGTCCTTCACCCTCCCCCAGCTGGGTCTGGGTAGACTCTAATTGCTCCCTCACATAAAGGGCAATCCCACCCCCTTACTTCCCCAGCCTGTCTTTCCTAACTTTCCTAAAGAGGACTCAGCCCTCAATGACAGCATTCCAGTCATGTGAGCTGTCCCACCACGTCTCAATTCTGATTGCTATATTCTCTATCTGTCATGACTAGACAGATGAAAATCTATGATAGCAATTTACTTTTAAGGTCATTTTCTTATTTCTTTTATTTATTTAACAGGCTCTGTACTAATTTTCCTCACAGACTGACTAACAGACCTATGATGCTTGGGCACCTTTAAACCTGAGAAGTAACAGGTGGTTTCTCCGTTTCCCTTGGGGATAGTGTACTCTTCTGTATTTTGCTTCTATACAAACAGTTCAAAATTTTAACTCTTAATTCATTAGGTCAACTCTAACTGCTAAGCCCCTTGTCAGATTATTTCTATTAGTGATAGGAGCAATTGACCTTAAAAGACTGAAGCCAGGTTGATGAGCCTATTCCACAAGGTCTCATGACTCCACACATGTGAAGTGAAATCTGCCAGGTGTGGATCATTTGACTTTTGCTATGTAGGAAGCCTGAGGACTTGTGGGGAATTGCCTCCCCCAGGGTGTCTGGGGGCCACACATTGACTTATACCACATGTATTGACTTACATATTGTGAAAACAGCATTTCTTTTACCAACAGCACATTCTCACAATTTCCATTTAGTGAAAGTAATGATAAGGCCACCAGTATCTATCCAAGTCTGTTTCTACTTACCAAAAGGCATAATTTTATTTCACTTTAAGGCACCTTTTCCACACAGTCTGTTGTTCTATCTTAATAAATACTTAAGAATATTCCTCGAAGTCAGGCTTACCTGTAAGAACTTGAGCCTCTGAGTATTTTTATTTTATTATTATTATTATTTTATTTTTAAGGGCTGGAAAGGGAGCTTAGAATCCACGTAAGTAATTTCACTGAAAACAGACAAGGCGAGGGAAGTACTCAAACTCCTCAGCATTAAACAACTGTAGAACCCAGGAACACTAACCTGCCAGCTTCTTAACTTGAGTCACTTCCAAGCTCCTTCACAGTGAAGTTGTACCACCATGGTTTTACTGTACTGAGAAGGCACCACCAATGTAGTTAGCACCCAGAGTCCCTAAAACTATTTCACAGTGATGGTGGAAAACGTGAAGAAAAAGCAGCCTGCTGGGGAACAGAGTCTATTTCACCCAGCCTATCCCTTAGCAGCCAGGCCCCTCACCCCAGCTGGCCATCTGTATATATTGTTTAGCATGACGTTAGATAGTATGGAATACCCCTTCGGCCAGTTTGGGTCAGCTGTCCTGGGTCTGTCCCCTCACAGATCCTGCTGCACCCCTAGCCTGCTCACTGGCAGGACAGAGCTGACAAGTCCTTGGCTTACTGGAAGCGCTGCTCTGCAACAATTAAAACATCAGCATGTTATCAGCACTCTTCTCATCCTAATCCAAAACACAGCACCCTATCAGGTACTAGGAGGAAAATTAACTCTATCCAATCTGAAATAAGGACAAACACATTGATACCATCTGCCTCTACATCCTCCTGTGACAAAACTATTGCAGTAGTTTCAGTTATTGTTATACCTTGTTCAATCTCATCCTTCAAGGAGAAGAAGGAAATTAAAATCTCCCTGATCTTGATTGATATCCTTCCAATTACACTTTACTTTTACAAGATTCATGACAGATTGTCTGAAAACACTTGACAAAGAATAGCAAATTTATGAGATTTACAATAGGCTGCATCCTGTTTGCCTCAAGATATCCAATGAAGTAATAGTAAATCAAAGCCAAGATCTCTGAAGGTTTTGTCTAGCCAGTCTTAACTGCACTATATTTGGAAGGCATTGTCATCACAGATGAGGTGTGATTGACTAGAGTTTTGGGTAGAAGATGAAAAAGCACATGCAGCACACCACACCCTCTGTTACCTCAGCAGTAACAGAGTTTCTGCTGTAAACAAGATGCTGGTGTGGAGGAAAAAAAAAAAAAAAAAAAAGAGGGAGAGAGAAAGACCAAGAAGTGGATGATTTAGTCATTTTAGGACTGCAAGACACCACTACACTGTATAGACATGGGATACAGTCTTTGAAATATAGTCATGGAAGCTGAAATTAAAGACAGGTCTGAAAAGAGCTACTGTGGAAGACAAGATGAGATTAGCTCATTTAGCCTCACTAAATAGGAGGGTGAATTGAGCACTCTGCCATAGCCTCATCTAGCCTTGGTTTCTTTTCTGAAACAGTGTAAGATCTAAATGCATGAAGTAAATACTCAGGAAGGAGAGAGAAAATTTCTGTTTAAAAAAAAAAAGAAAAAAAAAAAGAAAAAATAACTTTTTAAATTAAAGGAAAAAAATTGACGTAAAATGATGCCAAAATTAAAACATTTCCAATGAGATTTTAAAACATCTTTTCCCTAGGAATAATAATGTAAAAAATAATTTTAAGAAGAAACTCAATTGTGTAATGGATAGGGTAAATCAAATTACCAGTGATAACTTGAGGCCAGATTTGGTGATGCCTGTAATTTTAAAGACTTTCTGCTAGTAGTCTACACAGGCTTACCTTCAGAGGATAATACCCAAGGTTATTCACATGTGGAATGGAAATCTAAATTGTTCAGTAAGATAGTATGAACAACTCATATTGAGAAGCTGATGTGCAGGCAAGAGCAGTGACAGTCTCTTTCCTTTTTTGATGTGAGTTCATTGTCCTGTTGTACTCTGATTGTTGCACTCTGATTGCATCAGTAACAAATCTGATACTTTTAGAATGAATATCCACAGGTATCCCGACAGGTACCTGCTTCTGTAGAGAACTCTATGAGAAATAGCCTAGTGTCTAGCAGAAACTTGATCCTTTGGGATCATTAAGGTATATAAAAGCTGCTCATTCAATTACAGGTGTTATTTTAATGATAACTAAAGAGACATGATGAACATAAAGACAGGTAGTTCTTTGAAGGCCGCTTTATTTTGGTTTACTTTTTACTTGGAAACATAGAGACATGACAAAGCAAGAAAAGACAAGCTAGGAAAATATTCAGAAATAAGGAAGCAGCCTAGTTCTTAACTGAAAGTAAAGGTATGGTAATTTTCCATATCATATATATTGTCAACGCTGTAAACATGTGCCTTTTTACACTCTGACAATATCCCCATGTTGACATTTTAATGGCTACGTTTCCTGAAAAATTTTCTCTGACACATTTTCAATTCACCAAGAACACAAGGCCAAGTCTCAGCACAATTTACATATCTATATGCTCAGCAGCCAGGCTTTCCTATAAAACACTTGCAGATATTTTTTCAGAATAAATCAGCTCCCATTCATGTGCTTCAGGTATGGCTATATCTTACAAAATGTGCCGGATCCAGTCATTTGTAATATAACACTTAATATCAAGAACTCAGAAAAATACAGCACTGTGCTTTTCATGAAAATATGGTTCAGCTTGGGGCCCTGGACTCTTCTGAAAATTGGCCTATAAATCAGTCTGATTATTCCTCATTTATATAGCTCAGTTCCACTTTCAAAGTCAGCTGGAACTTTAACATTGACTTCAGTGGAACCACTATCATCAAGTCAATATTCTAAAGCAAGTTACCAAAGCAGCTTTTTAACAAGTAGTGCTTGATTTAAAGAAAAGAGAACGGGGTGTGCATGAGAAAGTGCAAGAGAGGGAGAGCTAATAACCACCAATAGAAAAAAAAAAAAAATAATTTCTGAAGGTGATATTGAGAGAAATGAGTGGGGTATCTCCATGTTTTTCCAGTGGAAAAATACAGTGATTTACTAATGGTTGATGTTGAAACCCCATCATTACCAAGTGGGGTTTAGATAAAACACCTCCACACAGAGGATAATCTTACAGTCATGTCAGGATGGAGGGTGGGATAGATAATCTATTTGATACTTCAGCTCCTGCATTTTGCAATTCTGTCTACCAACTGTGCTCACTTCTCTCTTTCATGAGGTATCTAATCATTTCATTGTACCATGCACTGTTAATCTCTTGCTGTAATTTCCGAAATCTGTGAAATCACTTTTTATGCAGTATATATTTCAAATCTCTTCAGGGTAGATTTGTGGCTCTGTATTATTTTCTTTCCCTGTATGAAATGTTTCAAAAAACAAGGTGCAGTCACACAATGTTCCTTTTACTGGATGACTGTACACATTTTTATCTTTCTGAGTATAAACATATCATCACATTCTCCCAGGAACTTGTAGTGATATAGTTGAAATAGTTTCTGTGTTATTTTATGAAAGCAATGATAACATTCATAGGCTTAAACACAGCTATGCCTTAACAACCAAGGGAAATACAATGTTTCTCACACTCAGCAAGTCTTATTAGAAGGGCATGAATAAATAATCTCAACAATTTGAGCTAAAGTATTCATCCAGCAGCTTGTCCCACTGATGGGCCCATTACTAATACCACCAATATTAATCATTATTTAACATCATGTTTAAATTTGTCATTGCCATTTAGACTACGGCATGAAGAGAATAAATTACCTGTAAAATAGAAACAGTCACTGTTTAATCTTTCCTATTTCATCTGATCTTAACTGATTACAAAGCCTAATGCACTATGCTTACATAGGGATTGTGATTAGGTGGGTATATAGTGAGTGGCTTCTGAGCTGAGCTCTTATTTTGATTTGTCTGCAGCAAACTACCTTTAAGTTTTACCAGTCCTGACTGTTTGCTCCCAGTGGAAAGTGCATTTACTTAAACCACCCACCAGGAAGACAATTCTGAGCCTGTCATCCCTTTAATGCCATATAAGCAAACTAGAACGACATGCCAGTCACCGCCATTTGTGAATGGTTCATTTCTACTGGTTCTTTATTGAAAATACAAGAATCAGGTTTTTATCCTTAAGTATTCCTGATACTAGAGCATATCCTCTTAACAGTTTTTGTTAATGAGGGTAGAGGATTAATGAGGATTACATGTACAAAGCTTTGTTTTTAGTAGCTGATAATGGGGGAAAGAGGGAGAGGAACAGAAAGAAAAAGGAAAAAAAAAAGAAAAAGAAAAAAAAGAAAAAAAGAAACAAAACACTAAGACCAACAAGCCTCCTTTCCTCGTTCTTTTCTTCCAACTGGAACTGGAATTATCCTTCCAACTGCTGGGAAAAGCAGTTGTTGGGGCTCCAGGTGACAGTCCCCCTCTGGGCAGTCTCTCCAGCTTCCAGCACAACCAGGGTATGTGACAAGCTATCACCATTCCTGTCCTATAGCACTTTGAGGTTTCCATCATGGCTTGCTCCAACCCTACTGGGTTGTTTCCATTAATGATGTTCTTCATGCTGACTAGAGCATGGCAGCACATTGCTTAGCCTTTGTGCATGTATTTCTTTGGGTAATCCTGACCGAGTATCTAGGTGACCACTATATGCTAAGTTTTGGGTTTCCCTAATGCAGACTAAAAGCCATAGGCCTAGTTGTAGGATCAGGGTAGGAGTGGTGATTCCCTGTGCTGATAGCAATTGCATCCTGTGAGAATCCACCAAAAGATCAATATCTGGGCTTTGGGGTGCAAGACCAAGAGGAAAACCATGTGGGAACAAAATCACAAAACAGTAATAGCAAAATATTGCCCTGGCAGCTGTGGAAAAGCCTACCACAAGAGCCCAGGTGAACACTTAGAGTCAGCTGACAACATGCAACACCCTCGCACATGAAGTCTGGTTCCACAGCCTGGAGTTTGTGAGTGGAGGCCATGATGCAGAGATACCTTCCTTCATCCTGCATTCATGGGCTGAGTCTCAGATCAATATTTTTTTCCTAATAGGTTCTCTAACATCTCCCTGAGATCTGAATGGGAGTTTCCTACAGCAACCCATTTCAGCCATTACGTACTGATACTCTGTCTTAACGTCTGCAGAAGATGCTGCTAATAACTTGCACACTCTCCTGGGTTTTGCTCAGCAGAAAAGAAAAGAGTAAAAAGATGCGCATGACATGTTTCTCCAACGGAATTTGCTCTTGACTTTTCATTTGCAGTTCCTCCCAAAGGAAGCAGGAAATATAAAGTGAAATTAGCCCTTTGGGAAGAGATCAATATATTTAATTTGCACTCTAAGTAACAGAATAATATTCCTCCACAGAACCTGTGCTATTCGGGTATATAATTTTTGCTCTTATAAATTCTTCTTCTAACAAAACTTTAAAAAAAAATAAATAAAACTTTCAAAATGGCAATTTCAACACAAAGCTCCTATAACTAATATGAGAAATTGCAGAAAATCATAGCAATATTTTAAAGCCCTTAACAGTTTTTCACAGGAAACCTAAAAGATCAGTTTTAATTTCACTGACATATTTTGTATGCTAGCAGTGAATTCTTGCAAAAAGTAGTAATTGATTTATGTTTTTAATCTATATACAATGAGTGTGTTATGGAAATAGTAGAAGCTATTGGCTACTCTTAAACACACCCTTAGTAATGGTAATTTAAAAAAACAAACAAACAAACAAAAAAACAGCCAGCTTCTGTTTCATCATTTCATGTGAAATAGAATGAATACAGTGAACGCTGGTGATATGATGAAAAGCCATCTTAAATCATCTAAAATAGCAGCAGCAGACAGAAGATATTTGCTCACTTTATTTTTTGTTTGTTTAGTATTCTCTTTCTCAAAACGTTTAAAGCGTCCAGTCAGAACGCAAAAACATTATCGTGTAAAATATGTGACTAATCCAAAACTAATGAACGAAAATGAAAGGGTTGGATTATCCATAAGTAAAAATAAATAAATAAAACCCACCTGTTTCCTGTTGCAAAGAACCTCAAGTTTTGCTGAAAAGAACATTCTGGAGAGGCTTAGATACCTCTGCACCATTCACAACATGAATGGAATGGTTTGGTGATGGGTTGTGAACAGATGGAAATGCTTTTAGCAGGAGTTGGTGGTCATCCCAGTATTTAGTCTGCAGTCATGAACAAGTCATATAACCATATAACCAAAGACACAGAATCATGGCTACAGAATATAACTGCAAATTAGATGAACAGGTGAGAGTAATAGCCAGTGGGTCACAAGAAAATGGAAAAGATATGTTAGGTGGGACCTACTTTGGTTTTCTTATGTCTGGATTACCTAGCACAAATGAATTGAACAATGCAAAATACAATCCCACCACTTCACATGTATTTAATTCCAGTCTAGAGAAGAGATAGTGGAAGTACAGTGAAAGACAGGTTTAAGATTTAAAAGAAATAAATAACTAAATAATAAATCATTCAGATTAAATAGCTGAAATAAATTTACAACCTAATAAGGATGAGAATGAATTAATGTGATTCAGTAAGAACTGCTAGTGACTCAAAAATGAACTGACGAATAACTGGTACTTGGCTGGTGTAAAGGGAATGGCAACTTGAAAGTAATCTGGCACAACTCAATGAGGTGAAAACAGCAAATTCAGTACAGAGATATATAATCATGAATGTTGAATACAAAAGATTCAAAGTAATCCTCCCAGTGTGCGCAGTTCTAGGCTGGACCACAGTGTGTTGGCTTTCATGCGTAATGCTTTTGGAGAGCTGTGGACTGACTAGAGAAAAAGTAGAAAGCAGTAAGAGTGATCTGAGAGTCGCGATCTTGGAGAAAAGGCTGTAAGAACTGGATTTGGAAGTGTCTGTCTGGGATGGTACTTGTACTTTGATAATTTGAGGATTTGTTTCAAGTAGATGATTTCTTGAGTATCTTCTGCATTTTCTATGATTTTAAATTTATGATAGATTGTATGGTATATTGTATTTACAGAGTTAGATAAATCCATCCATACACGTCTGTCTCTTTTGTGAACAGGATGAGTCTCCATACTGTTACAAAAAATCAGCTATGACAACACTATTCGTTTTGGTCTTTCACTTATCTATCTTGACTGTATCAGGGCAAAACCCAGACCTTTAAAAAAAGCAAGGAAATACAAGAAGGAAGGAAAGATATCACTTCCTTTCTGCTCTGAGAAAGCGTCCCATCAGTAAGCTTATGTAAAAAAATATATAAATAAATAAGTTTCAGTTATGACAAACTGGCATGTTGTGATGACAAATAATGTTTCATAGAAAATTACAAACTTTGTTTTGTATTGGCAGGTAGAGGAAGGAACAAAGCTCAATAAATGTCTTCTGTGACTGTAGTCCATAATTAAAAAGAAGATTAACAAAAACCCTGCAAGCCAAACTGCAGGAGAAAGATTACTCTCAGTTTCTTTGCCAGGAGATTTTAATTTTTAGATTCCTGCTGAGAAAGCTGAAGAATCATGAAGGACTAACCATGTTGAATGCCTCTTTTAGCTGTCTGAGTTGCAAAAAGGTTAATAATGCAGGCCATGTGACAACTCCAAAATGGGGACTAATTTCGTTATTAGGTTGCCACTCCTGGAGATATTCCAAGGAGCCCTGTGGCTTTTCATGATCAGCAGAGAAAAGAAAAGAGGAACTCCAGGCTGAACTACAGTCAGCAGATGCCCTCCCTCTGGTGTTTAATTTAATTAATTGATGTTTGTTGAAATAAAGCCAATTAACCTGGCTTATCTCTTTATCAATCTTTCTTCTGCTTCCAGCTGGAAAAATGTCATCACGTGTCTTATGGCAGACAACAGGAACAATTAAAACCAACCTGTGTTGCATTGCCTGCAGCAGGCTTTGCAAGGGGAGATGAGAAACACTTTTTGTTTGTTTGTTTGTTTGTTTGTTTTTGATGTAGGACAAAGCAGTCAGGCTTTTCACTTCAGTTGTTTTCTGCCTCTGGATTCCCTTTAATTCATTTTAATATAGGGGAGAGGAGGAATTGAGGCATAACATAGTCAAAAGTTGCAATTGCTTAGGGTCTCGGGAGTAAAACCTGATTTCTGTTCTCAGACCCCTGTTGTAGTTAGTGGGAAGCACATTGTACTCCAGTGACAACAGCCATCAAAGGATGATGTTTCTGGTTATGTGCATGTTGTTGAAGGCAACAACATGATGTTAAGATATATAGAACCTACTTCTTTTCTATCTAAAAGGCTTGTTATCTGTCACAGGATATCCTCTACTCTGCCCTGGTCAGGCCTCACCTGGAATACTGTGTCCAGTTCTGGGCTTCCCGGTACAAGAAAGACAGGGATCTCCTGGAAAGAGTCCAGCGGAGGGCCACAAAGATGATACGGGGCCTGGAGCATCTTCCCCATGAAGAAAGGCTGAGACACCTGGGTAAGTTCAGCCTGAAAAAAGAGAAGACTGAGAGGGGATCTCCTCAGTGTATATAAATATCTGAGGGGTGGGGATGTAGCCAACATCTTCTCAGTGGTTTGTGGGGATAGGACAAGGGGCAATGGCTGCAAGTTAGAGCACAGGAAGTTCCGCACTGACATGTGAAAGAACTTCCTCACGGTGAGGGTGACGGAGCATTGGAACAGGCTGCCTAGGGAGGTTGTGGAGTCTCCTTCTCTGGAGATATTCAAGGCCTGTCTGGACGCCTACCTGGGCAGCCTGCTCTGAGGAACCTGCTTTGGCAGGGGGGTTGGACCTGATGATCTTTCGAGGTCCCTTCCAACTCCTACAGTTCTGTGATTCTTTGATATAGTTTTATATCACTTGTTCATGATAAAGACTTCCTGATTATTTGTTATCCCCTAAATATTTGCCAACAGATTGATGTTCCAACATTTCTCTAGGCATTAAAACTTGCATTTCACTAGTTTTACCTTTTTTAAGTAGGGTTTATCTTTGCCCATTTCCAATCTTCTGGAACGCAAGTCACTCCAAAAAAAATTCAAAAGTGTTTGTTTAGAGAGTGTTGAAGGGACACAGCCCTTGATCTCCAAAGTTTCTTCCAGTACCAAAGTGCCTGAAGAAATGGACCTTTCTACATGGAGAATGTCCTCATGCAATAGAAGATGTGTTTGATCCACACTTCTGGGTAAATTGTTACAGTCTTCCCATCCGCTCCTATGAATTCTGATCAGGTCTCCTATATACCTTAATTCCTTACATCATACACTGTAGAGAATTTGAAAATGATAGTAATTATAGCAGTGAATCTCAACACTTCAATGCACAAAAGCAAAGAAATTTGCAATCTGTGATCTCTACTGCGGTGTTAACTCAGATGACTTACAAATACATTTCCTCTAGGTACAAATTAGTAGCATAAATATTCAATCAAAATCTCGTTAACTGTTCTGTGGCCAACTTTGATGTAATGTTTGCCATTATGTGTACAAAAAAAGATTATTTCCAGTCATTTAACTCCAAGCACTATTGTTAGGGGTAGCAGTACAAGATCTATGACACATCCCCATGTAGTTCTGATTCCGTACTCAAAAATGTACATACTGAATATGCACCCGCATATCAGCATGGCCTTTTTATTTTGCCTAGCTCCATCTTTACTGTGCTTTTAACGTGTTTGCACTGTAGAGAGGAGACCCGTGTCTATATGTGGAATAGTGGCTCTAGGATAAGCTCAAGACTGTTGTTCTCTACGTGTGCACTTTGTTTTTCTGTGACATTTTTCTTTCATTATTGTTTGTCTGGAGAGTTCTCAAAACATCTCCAGCTCAGGTATAGGAGTTATACACAGTATCTCTCCCTTCTAGAAAGAAGACGGGGACTTGTTTGTGCTTCCAGCAGCTATCATATTTCTCTAAAGTCTTGGGAGCGAGGTGATGATGAATGCCAGCTTTTCATGTTTATCCATCTGCACCCTAGTTGCATTGCTAATAGAAGCACTTGAATCTGTGTTAATAAGTAGCATAAATACAGTCTCTCATCTAGACCTCAGCTATGGCTTGAAGTGGGCTAGCAGCCAATCCACTGGGTTTGGACTAAGGCAAGATTTGGTGCAGTCATGACCAGGCCTGGAGTACAGTCTGCAACCAGAGAGAAAAATAGTGGATTTATTTGTGATATTGTCACTTGGTGTCAGTTCTGTAATGGTTAATCTTGTCAAAGCAGGATACATACAGCAGCCCCTTGGTTTGCCATTGATTCCATAAGTTTTTCTAAGTTTAAAGGATTTGAAATCTTAGCAGAAATTCAGTCAATAGTTGATATAGTTGGGAGAAAAAACTATGAAAAGAACATTCCCAGTCCCTAAACTAGGCTGCCACTACACATAAGCAATATTTTTGACCCATAAATATAACACAGGCTTTTCATCATGACCATGTGTCTTTGGAGTTTCATCATAGCCAGATCCAGCATGAGAAAAGCAGAAAGCAGATAGACATGCAAAATGAAAACAAAACACTATGAACTTAATTTCTCTCTATCATTGTTGTAGGCAGTCACTGGCCTCACAAAGGGACAAATAAATATGGTTGCACATACATTATTAAATGTGATTGCATTGTTACTTATCGGTTTAATTAAATACCTAGGAAAAAAATGTAATAACTCAAGGCACAGTACAAGTAGCAATGACTTTAACCCTTAATAATCATCTTTTGCCTTCACACTGTGGTAATGACCATATTAATTAGTAATGAAATGATTAAATATGAAGAGTGTGAACAATGCCATGAATCTCTGTGCATGGGCACCTTGCGAGGAATAGCTGCTCTTGTGTCAAGCACATCTTGAAAGGTGCAGTCAGAGAGTTTTATTATTGCTGGCTGCAGCCTCTGGGCACTGCAGGGATTCTGCAGCCAGGAGGGCTAATGTAATGGACTGCTGTTTTGGTAAATTGAATTATCTAAAACAAATACAACCAGGTTGTGCTGCCATCCTGGAAAATGCTATGACCTTGACAGCCCTGCTCCCAGCTAAACTCTGTTCCTTGCTCTTTGGAGACCAAAATCTCTCCTAATCCTGGAGATCACATATCGCCAAGTACTTGCAATCTTTTTAGCGGTCTCTTTAAAGGTGTATGCACCTGAGTGCAGCTTCAGAGTTGAGAGGGGTACCCCAGACTTAGGACATGCCAGATGTATGTTATGCTGTACTAGAGAGGAAAGCAACAGTGTATGCTGCAGCATGCTCTTCTCACTCCTCCCAACCAAACACAGACAGTGTTTCTCATCAATCTCTCTACAAAGGTTGCCATTGAAGGCTGCTGCCCTCTTCACCATAACAGTTCTTTTCTGAAGGAGTGAAGCTACTTTGTCTGCCTTAAACCCTGTCCCTTTAGAGGGGCTGTTCTCAGAGGTTTAGTGCCAAAATTAACCAGTATTAACTTTGCAGGGGTGAGGGAGGGTGGGGGGCACATGAATTGCTCCAGAGAACACTGACATGTTCCACAGAATGGCTGAGGTTGGTAAGGAACTCTGAAGGTCCCCTGATCCAATCCCCCAGCAGGGCCACCAAGACCAAGTTGCCCTGGACCATGTCCAGGTTGCTTCTTAATATTTCCAAGGAGGGAGTCTCCAAAGCTTCTCTGGGCACATGTGCCACTGCTTGGTCATCCTCACAGTGAAAAAAAAGTATTTCCTGACACTCAGGTGGAGCCTCCTGTGCTCTAGTTTGTGTCCATTGCCTCTTGTCTTGTCACTGGACACTGCCAAAAAGAGTCTGGCTCTATTCTCTGCACACACACACACACCCCTCCCCGTAGGCATTTCTACACAGGATGTTTCTGCACATACAGGTATTTATACACTGACTTCTGCCCCTTTGCATGTCAATCTATATAGCTTGGATCTCAAAAAACATTTGGTGACTAATCCTCTGTAGTTCCACACCAATCAATGACACTTGCTATCAGTAGGGTGTTCAGTACAAGTCCTGCATGTTGCAGGCACATTCTGCTCTTTGTTACCCCTGAGCAATCTCAGGTCATGGTTCTGTCATCAGCAGGAGGATGCCAGATTTACTCTAACATAACTAGAAACAAGTTTTGGCTCTAGGAGGAGGTAATGTAAAATCCTCCCCATTCTGCATCATGTTTTTTCCCCTCCTAGGAATCCCAGGCTGTTCCGTGTCACCCAGTGGAGAATAAATCCTTACAAAGAGAAGAGAGAATTCATAGATCCCAGAAGTGCTTTTGTGTATTGCATTCTCTCATAGGACTGCCACAAGTCCCACTGCCTAATGCCCACTGAAAATCAACAGCAAAAACTCTTTCCTCTCATTACAGACACAAATGACAGGCTTTTAGAATGATTAGCTGGAAATTGCCTTTTCCATCAGATACAAGCCCAGAGGAAGGAGGGTGCCAGAGAAAGAAGATGCTGATATGGGTTTCTTTGTAATGCAAATGTAGGAACATGCTTTTTATCTTCAGACAAGTACAAGTGCTTCACAAAGATTTTATTTAAGGCCTGTGTTCTCATGCATTACAAAAGTGAAGCAAAGAGACATGCCAGCATTAATGAACTTCCAGGAGCTGTATTATTAGTTCCTAGGAAGAGAGAGAAAGCAAAAGAGATAGAGAGAGAGCACATACGATTTAATGTCAGGTTTATTAACAAAGAGACAAATGCTATTCATGCGAGGAAGATGGTAGAATTGAGTCACATCTCTGTTTACTCTGGGGACCTCATATAAACACAAAAACAGTTCTATCTCCATCAACAGCTAAATCATGCCACTTTGTCCTTACAGATCCTTTTTTTGCTATTTTTCTCACATTTCCATATCACAAAGGTCTGATAGTCATGGTGACAGGAAGATGGAGTTTAAGGGAACGCATATGCCTACAAGGCACTTTCTCTGCTGTGTGCTTGCCTGGCATTTAACAATGATGTAAGTGCATAATGTCATGCCTTCCTTTCATTCACTTTTATTTCTGCTCAGAAACATGTGCAGACTGGGCTCTGCAGAATGGGCAGAGCTTTGCAGGCAAGTCAGGAGAGGTGAAAAGAAAAAAAATCAGGGAAAAAAAAAATCATTCCATTTGTATCAGCTTTATTCCCTCACACTAGCAGCTAAATCTTCAGAAAAACAGAAACAAATGTCACGTCCCAATATGTTTTGTTGGTGGTGGTGGTGGTGGTGGTTTTTTTTCCTATACTTCTCCATCTCTGCTTTCACAGCTACCCTATTAACTCCTAGGTGTTGGTTTCCAACTAGGTGAGAAAAAGAATGGCTAACACACATCTAAGAGCATCCAGAAGGGGAGGTGAGATAATGTCTTTCCCCAGATGCTCTCTGAAGCCCCAGTTAGCCAAATAACTGACCCCCATTGCCCAAGCAAGTACAGGGGCTCCAGCTGCACAGCTGGGCCAGCTCTGGACTCAAAGGAAGTATTAACTGACTTTTTAAGATCCTTTTCTTTCTTATTTTCACAAATCAGAAATTATGTGAAATTGAAACTGGAATTGACTTATTACTAATAAAGGGAGTAGGAAAGCTTAAGATCTTATATCAAGGTAATTTTTAGGATCATGTGAGTCCACAGCTCTTTGGTAAGGAGCTACATATTATAGCAGGTCTCACTTTCCAAATGTACCCAGCAAGGTAGAACATCTCCCCTCTTTGCCCATCATCAGAGGCTGCTGCACAGCAGGCGCAGCACTTGTCCTCACTTCTATTTGGCCATCCTTGGGAAGAAATTGATAGGCACACCTCATTTAGGTGTTGGCATGGAAACCTTCACTATAGCTCATAAAACTGATTTTCAAAAAATGCTACATTTTGAGAAGTCCTACTGAGGGAACAACTTTAGCTTAAATTAAGGCACCTCTCTGAAAAACTTTGGTTTATATATACTGCTATTAAGTCTTTTTGCGAAAAGCCTGTAAGGAAGGAGATAAAAGGGCCACTTTACTGTAGAAAGAACTGTTAAAGGATTTCTGCAGCCTGAGAACCTACTGATTAGAGGGTTTCAAGGCTGCTCATAATGGTGCATACCTGTTAAGCCAAAAACAAAACAAAAAAAAAAAACCAACAACCAACCCTTCATTTTACTAAAGATGGAGATGACCTCATAGAAGCTAATCATTCATGTGCTCTCTTGGACATGCTGTTTCTTAACAGAGCTGCTATTCCCATTTACCACTCCTCCTCAAACACACACACTGCGAAATGGTTTCCAATGTAGCCGAGCAATGCACACAGCCCTCTTCAAAATCTCTTTCATATGCTCAAAAACAGAATATTATTCTGTTTATTGCACTGGTAAGTGGTCATAACTCTAGGTATTCCATTCAGATGAGAAGAAAAAGGCAATGTAGTTTCCTTCCACCATTGAAACAGAGAGGGATCCATTACACATTCAATTCTGCTTCTCTCTGAACACATGACTTACTCTGCTTTTATGACATGAAATTCCCCAAACATGGAACACCCTACTCTATGTCTTCAACAGCTGATAAAGCTCTCAAAGGCAAGAAATTTGCAGTGCTTATGCCCCTTACTCCTTTGACACCAAGCCTTCCAGTCTTCCAAATCTTCCAAGATCTTTTCAATCTTCTTCTCAACTCCCTACCCAGCTTTCAGCACTGGTGGGCTGATGACCTTTCTGATTCTGTCATGCACATTTCACAACTCATTCATGGTGAGACTTCCTTCATCTTGCCTTCTGGTCTTCCTGACTGTGCCAAGAAAAACAACTTTTCCCTTGGTAGCTTACTCCAGGTATTATGCTTTTGCTCTTTTCTTCAACCAGTTGTCCTGCCGCAGAAGCTGACTGTATTGCAGAAGCCAGGCAAGGCATATTGCACCTATTAATGGCTGTGAAATAGCATATAAGGTGTGGAAATAAAAAGCAGAGGTTGCATAATAAAGAAGAAAATAGTTTCTTAAAAGGCTGAATAATACAAAGGAATCATTCCTCACCTTCCCACCTTTAGAAGGCACTACCTGCAAATGAAAAAGTCAGGATTCAGAACTCTTGCTGAATTTATCTGCTGAATAATTTATGAAAGCCAGTTCTGGGTATGCTTGAACATCTCTGCTAATCACCAAGGCTTATTTAGATATTGCCCAGTGGAACACAAGTCGGGAAAAAATATATTAAAAATGTAAAAACCTTCAGAAGAAATAAAATATCTGCTTGCAACACGTGGCTTCCAAGTAATTGGAATGACCTCTGCTTTTGTTCAAACTCCATCCTATGGTCAGAAAAATCCCACCTTTATTGCAGAGAAGGAAAGTCTTTTTTTTATCTGGGCTCATTGCCATTCACTGAGACTCAGTTTCCACAGCAGGAAATCCCCAGCAGCGGAATGGCATTATAAAGCCCTGGGTTGGTACCAAGAAATGGAGTGAACCGTCAGTAAAGGACTTGCTAGGACATTAAGACTCAGACTGGAAATGAAGCCTGTTCTAGTCATTGATTTGGGCGATTGATCCTATCCATTCACCAATTCCTCCCATCTCACTACACATTTTCAAGACTGTCTTCTAACACTTCAACAATACATGATAAAAGATCTTTGAACAAAACAAGATCTTTTGATTTCTTTCTTTGCTTAGTCCAATATTTAGGAAAGATATACTTTCCACTGAATGAACACCAATTGTATCCTGGCTTCTGTAAGCCATGCCTGGCACATCGGGACACCAGTATGTTATAAATGGCTCGGGATTCCTAACAAGTACATCCAGACTTGGAGAAGGTGCAGCAGTTACTTCTACCAAGCCTGCCTCTCAAAGTGCCGAGGCATCAGAAATTCCCTCTTGATATGATAGTCCTGGCCACTCTATTATGAGATGGATGAGATGTAAAAGCTTAGTGACCAGGTCAAAAAAATGCTGTCCCCCATCTCTCCATTATGGGAGATGCTGGCATCACTGTCACCAACAGAATGTTGTTCTTTTGAACCCTGAACACAGCGCATTCTGCAGTCATATTTTCTCGGATGGCTGAACTCCTGGTGACATTACAGTGAAGCTAGAAATGTTCAAATGGCTGTAGTAGGGGGTGGGATGTTATATTTCATGCCTTGATCTCAAGTGACCAGCTATGACAACACGTTGGAATATGAGGACAATCACCTCAAATCTTAATCTGGCAAGTCTTTTGCAGAAGACATTTGGAGAAAGTTTTTAGAGATAGACACTGTCCTGGAGAGGTGGGAGGTAGAAACGGTCATGTAGAAGTGGACGTGGGGTTTAAGAGAAAGAACAGACATTAGGTGACAACACTCTGGCAGAACTCAGAGCAGAACTTCAGATCAACCCAGCAGTCTGCAAGACTTCTTCCAGTTGTGTGCCTTCCAAGAGAACAGACTGTAAGAATTCATCCTCACTGCCCACCAGATGTGAAGGACTATCAGTAAAGATTTAATATCACATCTGATTTCATTTTGTCACCAGAGTATCTTTAAAAATCTGCAACCTAAATCTGGGGTCTAAATACCATTAAAATCCCATTACTGAAATTCTCATTATGTTACCAAGGAAGAGAACATTGTTAATGCTGCAAACTGAAAGTCTTCAGAAAATAATAATAATAATAATAATAATAATATATATATATATATACACACACATATGTGTTTATTGGTTTATTGCTTCAATCACGTCCCTGCTCAAGATGTGATGGGAGGAAGAAAAAGATAGGTGAAAAGAAAATTGTGAGTGATACGCAGTTGTTCTTCATTTGCTGAAGTGGCCAGCACATTTCTTTCTCTTTAATTATAGACTTTTACAAGTCTTAAAACCTCCCTAAAGAGGTTCATATTTTCCTGTCTATGAAGATTTAATATGCTATTAAGCAAGAGGTGATTCTTTTTTACTTTGCTCCAGTGTTCCTCTTTACCTGTATTGAAACTGTGAACAAGAATTATATCAGTTAAGTTGAGAGGCAAACCAAAAGATTCTGTAATCTACGGAATTGAATCCCTTTCTTGGGTATTTGTCCACAGAAGTAGGAACCACTTTATTGTCAGTGTCAAGAACACACACCAAACTACATAATTCTCTAAATGGCTTACATCTGAGAATCAGATTTATTCTACAAGGAAAGCTTTCTCTTATGGTACTATTCCCTTCTCTGTTTTTTTACAAACTCAAAACTAGTAGCTTGGATTTTGATGCTAATAGCTCACCGAAATGTAATCAAGCCCAAGTAGTGTCCCCAATTCCCTCTTGAAGATTACTGTACACTATTTATTGTTCTTTGACTGAACAGAGTAGCGTAAACAGATGGATCATCAGCAGGCAAGACTGAAGCTTATTGTTGCACTGGGGTATTTTTATGATTGTGGCAAGCTGATATCATCTAACAGCTTCGAAAGTGAGCACATTCATATAGCTGCAGCTGCCTTTCCTAGAGATGAAAATCAATACCTTCTCACCTTCAAAAGTATAGTTACTTTACATTTATCTCCTTGCTATGTCTTATCTCCCACAAGGAAGAAAGGAATCCACAATAGTATTTATATGCAGATCTATAGGTGCAGATACAGCAGTATTACTCCCATACTCTGCCTTCGCTGTACTTAATTCTTGCTGGTGGAAGGACAATATATAGAGGAAAAGAGAAATAATGAGGAAGAGTTTATTGGTTCAGCAAGGTTTTGGCCATTCCTCTGAACCAGGACTGTCCATTAAAGTGGTTCAAAGGCACTAATGGAATGCATGCCCAGGACAGGGCCAACTGCATAATCAACTATAAGAATTTCCACATGTTTTGACTTAGAATTGGTTTGAAACAGAACCTGGAGGCAATAATCACTCAAGATACTCACTTCTGAAGAGCTACAGTGTTTGAAAAAGCCCACAGCTACAAACTCAAGTCTAGTATTTTACCACCTTTACTGTGTACCACTCCAACAACACATGTGTAGTCATTTACATGTATATAGCAACATCAAAATGACCAGTCTGGAACCAAATGTTGGACTCCAACGTGACCTCCTCACCTGGCAGAGGACATTGACAGATGCTTCAGAGTGAAGACAGAGGCTCTACAGTGCATTTATAGAATAACTAACATTGACCGGTCAAGGAAAATTAATATCTTTACACCTTCTATTGCAGTGAGAATTATTCACATTAATTTCAGTGTCAAAATGAAAGTAGAAGAAAAGGAGATCTCAGATTCTACTGATGTCAGTCTTCTATTGCTCCTAGAGATCAGCTTTATTACTTCAAGTTTCAAACCCCAGAAAACTGAAGAAGGTTGTATTGTGCAAAGGGAGCAAGGCTGACCCTTGAGGTCTGCTTTATAAATGAAGCAAATTGGTCTTTAAGATAGGTATTATATCATCAGTGATGATGAAGGGCAAGACCCCATCAGCTGACTGCAGAGTTTCTAGCCCATTATTTATTTACACAGATAATTAATTCCTCTGAAGTACAAACATTTATCAACAATTCCATTACCTAACTCTTCCCTCTTAGTTCTTTGTGAGACTAGGCACACTGACAGCTTCAGTAACCACCATCTAATTAAAGTAATTGTTGGACTGCATTTCTTATTCTGTTTCATGTATAATTATACTCCATGGGAAATCTTGGGGGATTTGAAACAGACTTTTAATCTATTCCACATGAATCAAAAACAACTCCCAAGAAAATAGCTTAATAGCCATGTTTAACAGTGTGCCATTTCATTTGCACCAGAGATTTCGCAGCCTCAGTGCTATTCACAAGCCTTTTCAGTCATACAGAGACGACAAAAGGCTTTTTCAAAAAGGAAATTCTTTCTGAAATCTTTGTACATTAATTAAGTCAGTTTTAAAGGAAAATCTTTGCTGAACTGTTTGGACAAACTCTCTTAGAGTAACTGACAATTGCTACTCCTGAAGTTTTATGTCCAGTTGTACTTTTTGACTATGTTCCTTAGATTTGTCATGACCCATTCACACCCTCAAGAACTCTCCTTCCTCATTACCTGACACGAGATTATTACCTATTTTGATTCAGTGACAGCATGTACTTTCACTACTAGTTTACAGCAGCAGCTAGTTTCCAGATGTCTTATTCTGGCACTGATATAGCAGTTCACTGTAAAGTGTTTCTACTAAAGAAGACACACAAAGAAGGAACTTTTCTAGGGCTGTCACTTTGGTGGTACTTTCATGCTCAGAGTGATGGAGTTTGGGTCTAGACTAGACAGCTTCATTGGAAAGGAAGATCTCTGGGGTTACCTGTAGTTACTTTTAAATTCAACTGCTGGTGTGTATTGTATCAGGACACCGGCACAACAGTGATCTAGTAGACCTAATGCAACTCCAGAAACACTTGTCATTAATTTCCTTTATGTGGAAAATAGCGCACAGGAACAGCTGATGAGACTCAGGGCTCAACTCAGTATGGAGCAAGATGCTGCCAGGACCAATACTTTGACACTTGAGCAAGAAAGCATTCCTGTGTCCCTTACATTAAATGTGTCACACAGAGAAGATACCACTTTTAATTAATCTGTGAGAACCTTCAAATCTTTTCTTGTCATTTGAATAAAAGATTGTTCAAATTGCCCATGCCATATCAAGAAAAATCTCCAAACACATTTTTCTTAGGGTAGTATTCAAAACTGTACATTAATTGATTACGGATACACAGCTTTACTTTATAGAGGCAGGCAAGGTGAAGCTGTCTAATCTTCATGTGTGCTATATATAATACACAAACACTTCAGACTAGGAAGCTTTCAGATATCTTTGTTTCTCCTCCTAAGTGTCAGTAGCAGTGCCTACACTTATGCTTTAGAATAATAATCCTTGCTATTCAGACTGAAACACTGTAGTTTGCCTTACTGGCAGGTTTTCACATTGGCTAAAATTGCCAGATAAGTGGATCTACAATGTTCATCTTTCATGTTTATCTTATCACACTGTCTTTCTGTGATTACAATGTATTAAATCAGGAGTGGTCATTAGAAATAGAGCTTGCCAAGCTATTTATCAAATTGATTAATTGAGCCCTTTTTCCTGCTGTCTTATTGATTTGGCAGCCTGAAGACAGTGGACAAACAACTTTATAGACATGTTTATTACTGTTTTAGGGGATTATGTATGTATTGAACTTTACTATCGTGTCATCTGGGCCCTATCTTTGTGCTAGCCAGTATTTATATAAATGGCAATAATTTTACGTAGGCGGATCTCAACTGCCATACAGACTTCACATTGACTCATTACAGAAGAAGGAATTTCATCCACTGAAAATACTCAGTGGTTTGTCTGATATTAGCTGATAGGGTTTGCAGCTGACCAAGAAGCATGTTATTTCTTCTCCCTGGCTGGACAGCCAAAGTAGCATTGTGTGCCATGGTGACTGCACTCAGAACACATATCAGGCTTGTATTTCCTGTCCAGACAGCTGCTTACTGCAGGCCTGGGACCTCTCTTGGGTATTATCTGCCACCTGGCCAGCAGAAGCACCTAGCCAACATGCAAAATCAGATACTGTATTATAGGCTGAAAACAGATTTTGTTACTATATCCCAGATCTACCTTTCTGATCACTTTGTGAAGCTTTTCTAATCTAAAACTACAATGATCATACTTGTTTATTTGTTTGTTTTTCCAAAAACTATTGGCCAAAAATGAAATTTTTAGAAATCACTTTTTCTCAGCATGATTACTGTGCCTTCACAAAGAACAAAATTCTTTGTCCTCTGATATTTCTATATTACAAACAAAGCTTTTCAGACTATTCTCTTGTGTCTTTGTAAGCAAATACCTAGCTGGTAACCCAATTAATTGTGTGTAAATGAATTTCTATCGTAATTCAGCATTAAGAGTTAGTGGTACTTGTTAAATGGTTGGACATTTTGAAAGGAAGAGAATTAATGTTATAGACAGACCACAGCAGATTTCAAAATGACAGCAAGGCCAGGGTGAATTTCCTTAGAGGGTCAGATGCATCAAAAGCATTTAAAAAAAACATTCTGTTTTGCAAACACTCTTGTTTATAGAGCAGTGCATTTGCATGGGGTTTTCTTATCTTTCACCAGTCTTTATTTTCTGTAACCTCTGAACCCCTTGTAATCCTGAACAGTCTGTTTGCTTTAGGTCTGTCTTCATGCTGTGCAGGCCAGCAGCTCCCAAGGCCTGCGAGTGCTGGGAGCTGCAGCGTCACCCAGGCAGGAGCGGGGCACCAAGACAGCCCCAGCTCCAGCTCCAGTCATCTCCATGGGATTGGGGACAGGCCAAGCTGGGACATGGGTCCAACTTGGGCCCAGCTTGGCAGGGCGCAGGGCTGGGCAGGGCTTTGGGTAGCTGGAGACAGGCCCTGTTGTGTCCGCACCAGGCGGAGGCTGATGCCTCCTAGGCCTGTGCAGGCAGTGCTCTGGGGCCTGGCAATTTCGCTCCATTCACTGCCTGCAGAGATGATACCCGACAGGTTTTTTTGTTTGTTTGTTTGTTTTGTTTTGTTTGTTTGTTTGTTTTTTTACAGTCATCTGTGACTAAACCCTCTATTGGATCTGTTTTTATGAACAGAAGTCATCCTGTGCATGCTGTGCATCCTCACTTACTATCCAGTTAGCCCTAACTAAGTAGTGCTTCAGCATGAGATCCCACCTCATCCTCAGCAGCTTCACAATACATCTCCTATCAACAGAGATGATTTACAAGTGCCACACTCGTTTTTAATCCTCTGTTGAAATATTGGAGTAGTGTAATTTTTAAAAATGCTGAACCCCAAACATTTTCTCGTTTCCTGTGAGCATACCCTGCTATCCAGCTCCACACTTTAGAAAGTGTGATAGCTACATATACAAGTGACTAAATTTAGTAATCTAATTGCTACTACACACCAACCCGTGAAGAACTTCAGTGGGCTTTGCAGACACTTATTCCTCTGAGCAAGGTTTCTACAACTCTGTCAGTGCTGGGAAAATCAAAAGAGGGTGACCAAAGGCACCTCACAGTGTGTATTCTCTCAGTTTAGTTGTATATCTGTAGTGAATTAGAGCTTCCAGAATGGATTGGCTTCACTGAATACTGACAGACTAATGAATTGTGATGCAAATCCAATGCATTTCAAAGTGTCAGACACATTCTATGTGATACAGAGCTGTTTTCCCATGATTGCTGGTGATCCTCCAAGCCCTAGCCACCTGACACACAGAAGTGATATAATACTACTTTACTGGTAGACAATCTAAAAGATTACAAGAACATGAACAACACAAATTACATGATTCTTAAGAAAATAACTTAGAATTTACATTCACATAACTTTTTTTTTTTCTTATTATTACAATTCCAAAGCATCTCCAAAGGATCACAAAGGATCCCACTAACAGGAATCTTAATCCATGTTGCTGGAAACAATATTTCTGGCATGAATAATAACAGAACAATTGTCTAAGATAACGTAGATCAGGAACCAAAATATAATTTGACAAATTGAAAATTCAGGGGAAAACTGAAGAGACAGAATGCAGTGGTACAGAATTCTTTCTAATTTACATGGACAAATGTAGAATAGTGAATACAGTTATAGAATATGTTGAGTGTATTGAGAAGATGACTACAAGTAAAGGTCATGAAAGAAAATCCCAAAGACATTTTAATTACTAGATTTAAGTTGGCTTTTATATTAAGTTATATATATATGTATATATACATTTATATACGTATATATATATAAAGTTTTAGTGTCTGTCCACTTACATCTCTCTGGAGTCTATTTTCACAGCTGACTCAGAAGGAAGAGCACTGTTTCTTACATTTGCAAGCTTTGGAAATCTGTATACCAACTGCAGAATAAATAAATAAACAAAATAAATCTTCCCTTCCATATTCAGATTTATTTAAATCAATATTTTCCAGACACAGCAAGACATCATGTCTTTCTGCAAATTTTCAAACCACTCCTCATCCCTACCTGACCTCCTGTCATCACTTGAAGAAACAGGGTGTGAATACCAGCATGTCAGGATATCTCACACTAGCAATAGAAATAAAAATTATCATTTCAAAAGATTCTTTTAAATAAGTATTGGATTGAATGGGCAATAGCACATCTCATCCACCTACAAACTCATACAATAAATATAAATGGTAGGTGGAAATGCACCTGCAACATCTTTAATGCTTGTTAACATTGCCCAATAGAGAAGATGGAGTCAAGTTGAGATTCTGCATCATTCTTTCTTCTTAATATTCTTTATTTCATCCATTGTTTCTTCCAGTTTCCCCAGGTAGTGAAGGAGAAGGGGGGAAAATATCAAAGGGCTATTGCGTCTTAAGGATGTATTGTGTTTGGTTGCTTGTTAGAGCAGATGTGATATCTGCTAAAGCATCTTAAATATATTTGAGGAATGTGAATACATGATTACTAAGTTATGGAATGGTCAAGCACTGAGGTTCTGTGACTGAAGCACAATCAGTCACACCAAGGGAAAAGTCCTGATCATCACCACAGCACTCTGGGATATAGAATCATAGAAACATTAAGGTTGGAAATGACCTTCAGTATCATCTGGTCCAACCATCACCCTGCTACCAATGTCACCCACTAAACCATGTCCCTGCGCACCAGGTCAAACCTTTCCTTGGCTACTAAGCAATGATCCTTATGGTTCCCTTCCAACTCGGGATATTCTATGATTCTGATTTCCTTGAACACCCCCAGGGACGGTGACTTGACCGCTTCCCTGGGGAAACCGTTCCAATGCCTGACCACTCTTTCTGAGAAGAAATGTCTCCTAATTGTTTTAATTGTGGAAAAGTTGTACTCTTTTTTTAAATTTCTTTGTTTTAATTGTGCTTGCTGACATTTAATGGAAGTCATGGCTAATCTATCACTCTTGTAGCTGCATGATCAGAGCTTTTGCTGCTCCAAAAATCTCCTCTCCTTTCCCATGGTTGCCCATCACACCTTTAGACATGTTATGGATGTTAACAATGATGTTATATCCTCCCGTGCTATAAAAATCAGAAGGAAAAGTATGTATTTGTAGACCATACTAACAGAGTAACTAGTCCTCTGCCATACAAAGGATCACTTACAGTATTTTTCTTCACAGGAAAGACCAGTATAAGACCTTAAGTCCAGGAAAATCCCATTCTGATGAAAAAGACACGAGAATTTTGTGCATCAGATTGCAAAAGGTATCATTAACTTTACTAAAAATGTAGTTGAACGCTGTATTGAAAATCAAAATGTTTTGCATCTTTTTTGATGGGCAAATTCTAGTCCCTAGACATGATTATATTTCATCTCAGAAAAAATATTGTCAGAAAACTATTGAAAACTAAAAGAATTTTAACTGTATGGGATTTCTACAAGGGCCCTTGGAGCTAAGCCTGTTGAGCATCTCACTGGCAACAAATGGGTCAAAGACAGAGAACAGAATTATTTGAGTGTATGCAAATTGTTTTCAGAATAGCATTTTACCTTGCTAAAAAGTCTTATTTCTTTCACCAACACCAAAAAGCAGTTTAACTTAACAAAACTTCACTGCTATTCCAATAAATGTCATCTTCCCCAGTGGCAAACTGGAGTATGGAGAGCATACATATGAAGTAACATGAGTTGACTTGTTGACCTTATTTCTTTGTAATCCAAAATCCTGTCTTATAATTTTCCCAGTAAAAGCATAGTAGAGGAAAAGATGATCCATACCACATGGCTGGAAAGTAATATGACACAAGGTCATAAGGTCTGCGGCATTAGATGATTCTTGCTGATGCAGAAATTACTTGAGAATCCTCATCAGAAACTATCTCCGAAAACCACGAAAGGGAAAGAGATCACAACTGGTTCCCAATAGGCTGCCAGAGGCCAAGGTGAGGCAAGGGACAAGTGGACCATATAACAATGCAGCTGTTTATGTTCTCATTCTGAACTATTATGTACTATTCATTTGTAATGCATTTATCTCCATAAAAAGAAAACAACAACAACAAAACAAGTTAACTCATCGCAACTCATAGTTTTCTGATACTATTGTCAAAAAAAAAGAAAAAAGAAGAAAAAAAAAAAAAAGACAGACTTTACAGTTTCACAGATATAGGCATCACAAATTCATGCATGTCTCATTCTGTGCTCCCTTTCTGATTTGGCAATAAAGTCAAGTTACTTTAATGCAATGATGCCAAGTTTCTAAAAGCTGAAAGAGCTATTGCAATATCTAACATCAGTGGAAATGCTATGATGAAATGTGTTGCAAAATGGGTGAGCCATTTACTTTTTAAAGAGCAATATTTTTCTTCCATGGAAAATAACATTATTACATTTAGAGAATTTATCAGGAAGGAAAACCTACCATAAACAAAGCTGAAAGTAATCTCTTTCATAGTTCATACTAAATTGAAAGAAAAATAAATACAAAGAAAAAAAAAAGGAAAAAAAAAGAAAAAAAAAAAAAAAAAGAAAAAAAACACAACCACCCAGTAAGGCATTACTCCAATATCAGTCCAGCATACTGTTCATTCTACAGGCAAGATCAGGTGTAAAATTTATGTTGGATGACTATCTTGACAGAGTATTTTTAATGCACTTTTTGCATGGTGAAACTAACTCATAACTTGGCCAAAATGTTTAGAAATAATTATTAATTTGATTCCTCAATATTATTTATATAGATGTAATATAAGCTGAAGTATGTAGTGCTGCTATAATCAGTGCTGTATGTTTCAGCTGCTTCCCCATCCTGGAAGACCACTGTAGTTCATTCTCCTTTGCTTGGCAAAAGTGTTCATCTGTGTTAATCATGTTACTGGTCCTGTCCCCTAACACAGAAACTCAGACTATCCTTCTTAAGCTAAACAGTCTGTAAAGTATAACCTGAAATTGTTTTCAGCGTGTTTTACATGTAGTCATGATTCTGCATGGGAACATCAAGAGGCATTTCCAAAAAAGTTTGGATATTTCACACTGTACAGTAGGAGAAAGTATTCAGGTCCTTAGAACTTTGGACTGCAGAACTCAAAATTTTGGTCAGTTTCCTTTTGGGGGGGCAGATAGGGGGACAAAAGCAATAATTACATAGTGCCAACCCAACTACTGCATTACTGGAAGGTGCTGAGATAGTACTGCATACATTAAAAATATGTTTGAAGTTGGCAAGAATAAATTCAGGGTTATTATTGGTAGGATTAAAAAGAGAGCATACAAGTACATGAGACAGTGCCAACAAAGTTTTACTTGTCAAAGTTTGTGGAGTGAACCTTTGATTGTGTTCCTGAAGCCTTTCCTTTTAAAATTTCTTTTTGTTTCTAAATTCTGTGGCTCTAGCTGTAAAACTGCTACAAAGAAAACTGGTCTTAGAGCATTTCCAGCTGCGCCAACAGTTGGAGGAAGAAGATATCTCAGGAGATACCTGCAGTTGATTATCCACATCAAAGGAATTAGAGAGAATTCTGAACTTTCTTTGCTTATCACACCATATCCTTGGCCTTTTCCAAGATATAGCTGTGAAACTGAAACTGTTTTTCTATTATCTTTGCAGAGTCTTTAAACAGGAAGCAAAATCTACCTCTTAATTGAATGGGAGTTTCCATTTTGTGTGTCAACTGAGACAATCTTCCAAACATAGTCACTGTAACTCACACTGTCACTCAAAAACCCTTAAGCATTTTTTTTTCCTTCTCACAGAATAAAGTTTAATCAGAACAAGAACATGCCTTGCCACTGAGACAATCAGAAGGAATTTAATTACTATCTTTCTTTTTTTATTGAGACTTTCTGAGCTCAACCTTCAGACTGCAAAACCTTCTCCTATTTTCTCTGTTTTCCATAGTATTGAGCACTCAGCCAAAGACAATCTATTTAACATTTAGCAATCTTCATAGAAAAATCAGTTGTGAGAATGGCTTACAAAGAACAGTTCATTTGCTTTGAAATTCTAAACCCTCCTGACAATCTTGGGATATTTTCAATTTCCATGACAACTGGGTCTTCTCCCAGCCCCTCAACTTCCATTTTCACTGAAATTTTCCTCCGATCAGATATGTCTTTAGCTTTAAGGTAGACTTAAATATCAAAAGAACCATCATAAAATGTCAGAAATTGAAAGCACTGTAGTGTTAAATAGCTAATAAACATTTGTATCGCAGAAGACTCCATTACAGACCTACAATCAGCAGTCTCCAATGTAGCATTAGCTTATCAGTGGTTGCAAACTCTGTACCAAAGCATATCTTTCACTTTGGAACCAAGGTAATGTTTCTGGAACTGTGATGGATGGCTTAGCTATACCTCAGCCAGCTTTTCTGTTTGTGCATCAGAACGGATGGCTGGAGATGGATGCAAAGGATGGCAGCATCATTCACACTGTCAGTGGGCACTGGGGGCTCTGGAAGGTAGGTAGCTCTTCTCTGCTGCCATCCCACACTGGCTCCATTACACAGAAGCATTCCCATGTCCCTGAATGTATCTCCTGGCCTCCTACTCAAGCTGTTTATAAGTCAAATATAATTTGCTGCAGTGTACACACAGCATGTAAATGGCAGCAAAAGTCTAAAAGCTTCCCAGATATAAATACTGTGGGAAAGGTTTCCTGGACAGATATTGAGAACTTGCTGATTTGCATTCAGTGTGAGGTTCATGATAGTTTTATTCACCATCATGCTGGAGCCTGACTCCCAGCTGTGGTTTCTACAGATCTCATTTTGGAGGTTTACAAGACCTCTGAAAGAAGAAAAGGTGTTGTAAGAAGCGGGTAGGAGTGATTTGAATTGGTAAGTGTCCATGGGATCTGGTACTAAACTAAAACTGCAGAAAAACAAAGAACAGTTTGTGTGACATGCTGGAATGAGATATAATTAAGTGCTGCTGCAGAAATTCAGCCATAGCTAGTCCCTCTAAAAAGGATCCTGGCTTGATTTTTATTAGAAGTTGAAGGTCTAGGTCTTTATCTGAGTGTGTTATTGTACACTGCAACATTTGGATCCAGATGGAAGAGCTGGTGTTTCTTGATCAGTCCTATGTAATGTTTTCTTGGTAAACCCTGTTCAGCCGCAGAAGTCCAGTGAAAGTAGACTACACATACCCCAAACCAGTAAAGATGATGTTTTCTAACCCCTGTCAAAATCTAGCGCATGGAAGAGTTTTCTAGACAAGAAAGCTTCTCAACAGAAGAAAACACAAATAAGTCTATGAGTGCATATCAGGTCTTAAGAAACAAATTTTTTGGACAAGGTGACATACTTTCATTGGCAGCCATAGGACCATATACTATAATTCTGTCTAAAGTCAGTGCTAAAAATATAAAATAAAATAAAATAAAATAAAATAAAATAAAATAAAATAAAATAAAATAAAATAAAATAAAATAAAATAAAATAAAATAAAATAAAATAAAATAAATATAAAATAAAAATCCTCCAACAGTTCCAGAAATGTGGTTTGTTTTCTGGGAGAAAATCTTCCCAATTCCTCCCGAGTCTTTGGTCCCGCATCTGTGACCACATAATGGTCTGGCACAACTTCCTCTGAGTTAGGGTTAGCTAGCTCAAAGGTTTACAGAGAGATTACATTGTGATTGCAGCCCCTTACACTATCATAGATATCTTTCATTTGTTGTTAGTTTTCAAGATAGGTCTGCTGCCATGTAGAAGTCCTTTCATTGCACGGAACACAGACAAAAATGTAAAATAAATAAACAAATAAAATAAAACTCATGTAACAGTGATTTATTAAAAAAAAAAAAAAAAAAAAAAAAAGGCTGTAAGATAAGACAATCTTGAGACAAAGAATATGGAAATAATAAAATGAATAGAAGATAGGCAAAATTGCTAATTTATCACTTCCAATTTTCTAAAGAAAATTTTGACATGCAGAGAAAAACATTGAATAAAAGCCACTGATTTCTGTCTCTCTCCTTAAAAGGGTACATGTTTGTATGCTTAAAGCCAGCTATAACAGAATGTGATTAATTTAATCTTTTATGTTAATAAGAGAAGGGCAAGAGATAATTAGTTTACCATCCTTAGATACCCTGAATAACTCCAGCTTGTGACAAAATGTCAACATTTATCAGAAGTATAAATTTTAGTTTCAAATCTTCAGCCCCACTAGTGGTTGTTAAAATGACTATTTTCTGAGAACAAACAAACAGGAAAAGAATGAATTTCAGCATAAAGTTAGATTTTCTTTACACAGAAATTATTTTAGGAAAGAGGTAAAAAAACAAACAAACAAACAAACAAAAAACAGACATAACATACTGAGTAGGACACTGAGAGATGCAATAGACATTCATTCCCCTAATAGTGTGTTGTAAACACATGTTATTAACATGAAGATAGATAAATAACAAGCACAGGAGAGAGTCCCCTGCGTCTACAGCCTCCCCTGTGAGAAGGCTTGGAATTAAAAAACAGTTTACTAACATGATCATGCCATGCATTCAGAGAAAGAAACTGGAAGAGTACAAGGAGGAGCAGCGAGATCACAGCTGGCTTAGGAATAGAAAGTAATATTCATTGAACAATATACTTTGCCTTTCAACTCCTGGTTATTTTAAGTACATATGTACATATACACAGAAAAATATATCCCTCTCCACGGCTTTAGGTATACAAGAAGAACATTTAGATATACAAGAAAAACATTTTTAACCTTTTAAAACAGATAAGATGCATAAAGCCAGTTTGTGAACATTTCCAGTTCTAATCTTCTGTCTTAATTGAATGGCAAAGAAAATCTGATAGATTGTCATGGTTTTGGCTGGAATTGAGTTAATTTTCTTCACAGAGGCTCACGTGATGCTGTTTTGGATTTTTGATGGGAACAGTGGTGATACCATACCAATGTTTTAGCTGTTGCAGAGCATTGCCTGCACAGAGCCAAGGATGTCTCTGCTCCTTGTGCTGCCCTGCCAGCCGGCAGGCTGGGCGTGTGCCTGGAGCTGGGGGTTGGGGCGGACACAGCCAGGACAACTGGCCCTAACTGACCAAAGGGATGTCCCACACCACGTGGAGTTGTGCTCAGTGATAAAACCTGGGGGAAAGAAGTAGAGTAGAAGAGGGAGACATTTAGAATGGTGGTGATTGTCTTCCCAAGAAACCGTTATGTGTGATGAGAATTCATTTCTGCTTTAATTAAGGACACTTTATGTAATCTATCTGTAGGTCTAAGACTAGAATAACAGAAGAATAATGAATCATATCACATATATGTTGTAAAAGTGTAATCAAGTAACATTGCTGTGTACCTGTTTTGACTCTGTCCTACCTTCAGGTCAGAACAAGACCAGGGTACAAATCTGCCCTAACAAAAATGCAGATATTTAGACTGAAAAAGAACTTTATCATACTCCAGATAGCCTCCCAGTAGAGACAGTGGGCAGAAATGGAAAATACCAGGGTAAATATCTGTTCCTCATCTCAGGCTCAGATTGATTTCCCAGGCACAATTTAACATAAATAAAATACAGATGTCTGGGAGAGCATGACCTTGGGATGAACCACAACATGAACCAACAGCACGAAGTCAAAGTACCCATTCTCCACAGTTGTCTGGGCTTCCCAGTGAAATACATCAATCTTGATGTCCCTTTCTAGGAATCAGTTATTGTGTGCTTGTAGTTCTTCTTTACCTGGCAGCCAGACACAGCAGGTAGAGATCGAGAGCTTGGTACACTCTGCAATCTGAGTAGACAAGCCATACAACAGGTGGAAGACAGAAAATATTCAGGGTAAAAATTCATTTCAGGGTAATAGATGATAAAAGCAACATTTATATATATATATATTTATATATATATATATATATATTTGTAACTCCAAAATCCCAAAGCATTCAAAAGTTAGGGAAAATTAGAGTTGAAAATGGAAACAAGACTTTTTTTTTTTTTCGGTTGGGTTCAATACTCTTTTATGAGTCAGACTCCCTACCCGTACAACATGTCTAAGGAATTCTACATCCAAAGATACCTATCTTATTAAGAAACAAGATTGTAGCCCAATGACATATGCAGTTCAGACAGTGGATTACTTCCAAAACTGATTTAAAAACTACAAATCTAGATAAATATTAAGGATGTAAGCAATCTGTCAATTTTAACCTCAGTTTATGGGTTAAAACTGCAGGTTTTAGGGAAATTCTTTGGGGCATTGCCTGAAATATGTATTTCTGATTATATACCAAAGGGTCAAGACTTTCTACAGAAACATATTTAATGTAACTTTTCTTCCTCCCACGCTTATTGTCTTTTTCCTTAAAGGAGAAAGTACAAAAACAACCACACAAGAAAACATTTGATCAGCCTCACCCTCAGACAACAAATTAAAGTCAAGAGGTGTTATAAAACTTGCTTAAGACACCTCCAGAAGCCTAAATAAAATCACAAGCCTAAATTCAAAAGATAGAACACACAGAATAAAAGACATCATTTTAACTCATGATTGCCAGTCCTAGGTAAGGCACAAAAGCAGAACAGCACTCAGAAAATGCGTTGACTATTTAAGCTTCAAAGACACTTGGGATTTTAGATAGACAAATCCTAGTTGCATGATAAGTTTGAAATTCAAGGAACATAATAAACTTGTCTTGGGTTTCAACAATAGTACCTACAAGATTAATTACCCTTCTCAGCTACTAGAAAGTTCAAGGACCCAGGAGAGGAAATGTTTAATTAGGATGGATAATCTATCTGGGAAGAAATGTGCATGACTAGTTGTCTTCTGCATTAGGAACAGAGGCAATGCTGACTGATTTCACTGCACTGAGGGGAATTTAAGAGATCTCTTGTGTTGACAGGATCCCTAAGGCCCCTAGGGGTAGGTATAAAAAGCACAAGAACCTCGGATAAGTTGGTCTGTTGCCAATAAACCAATAAATAATTATATATTAAGGCATTCAAATCCTTCTCATCAATTCTAGAATCGCAGAATCACAGAATACCCTGAGTTAGAAGGGACTGATCATCAAGTCCAACACCTGGCACTACACATAACCACCCCAAAATCAAACCCTATGTCTGAGTCCAAATGCTTCTTGAACTCCAACAGGCTTGGTGCTGTGACCATTGTAAACAACATTTGCCAGCTTACAGTCAGCTGGGACCTCTCCAGATTCCCAAGACTGTTGGAAAATAACAGAGTTTTCACAATAACATCAGCCAGGTTTTTCAGTACCATGGAATGAATCCTATCAGGCTCCATAGACTTATATGCATCTATGCATATATGCACCATGGAGAAGCAAATTCCACATTAGTTCAGAGACAACTGGGAGTTTATTGTTCCCACAGTCACAGTCCTCCAACATCATTAGTGTTGAAGACAGAGGTGAAGAAGGCAACCCGTTCCAAACCCTAACAAACCTTAACTAAGAAGATGCCTGCTCAGCCAAGCCAGCCACCTGCTTAACTTCCAGCACTTTGGAATCACCTGTTCCTGTACTCTTAAGAGATGGCTCTTAAAAAGTGACCAGCACTAACGGACCTCAATACCTTCAAAAGCAGATTCCCAGGGTACATTACTAATTTCCCTGAAATCTGCTCCCTATATCTAAGGATGAAGTTTAGCTGGCAGTTTTCTTTTGCCATTTTCTTCATTGTTATACTAGAATCTGGGGATAATTCAGAAAAATGTGCTGTGACTAATGCTCAGCACTTCTTTTTCTTAATGCTTAATATTGGTTCTATCTGTACTATATATCTGATTATCAGTGAAGAAAAAATACGGTCCTAGTTCTCTACTTTAATACCAGTTATCGTATCTTTGTGACATAAAGCGAGACACCCATTCATGGCACTGATATTCTTTATAAAAAGCAATATCTTAAGACTCAAAACAACTGTCTAAAGTGTTGTTCTTGATATTAGTACGGGGGGAAATTATTTGCTTATATTTAAATTGCACATTCATGTCCAGCCCGGAAAAAGAAGCCAGATCTCCTGAATACTAATCCTCTGATATAATAACAGGTTGTTCCTTTAATTTTAATTTCTTCCTCTCTCCTTTCTCACTTTTATTTTTTAAAAGCGTTTGGACTCTACCACCAGTGCAAATTTTGAATATGCATTGGAAAGCTCACAGAGACACAAGGCATCAAATCTGGACTAAGATGTTCCTTTTACTTGTGTAACTTCATAGCTATTCTTTTATCCTGACCAAGTATTTCACACCTATTTCATTAGTATTTAGAATTACCTTACAGGCCATATATCACCAATGCAATATGTTACAAGAATGTTCCCTGTAGAGAAAAGTCACCATTGAGAAGGCATTAAAATTTATTATAATTATCAAATTATTATCAATCTTAAACTGAATATACAGCCAAGCCTCTGACCTTGCTGGTATCCGGGTTTGAGAACTGTTACACATAGGAGTCCCAGTTATTATTATAACAAAAGCTATGTAGTCCTTATGATATTGTATAAACTCACTTTAGGATAGAATAAAACTTGTGGTTAAAAGTTAGCAAGGACAAAGTAAACGACATCTTGTTATCTGTTGACCTTCTGTTATGTTTAAGCATCTTGTTATTTGAAAACATCCCGTTATCCTGTTAACCGTTAGTCAGGCTGTGACTTGAGATAACTTGAGTCAACTGTCCGTTATGTCTTGTTAACTGAGACATCCTGTTATCTGCTGACCCTCAGTTAAACCAAAAGCCAACTCAGCATTTTTACAGCTTGGAAAACAACTGATTAAGCAAAGGTGAAAAGTGCATTACGAGGAAGACCTACGGCCTTCCTCCCAAAGACCACTGCCCACATCCTGAAGACCCCGGCCCACAGTTCTTGGAAGGCTTTGCGCAAGCGCAAGGACTGATAAGCTAATTAGCATACGAAGCGAGAGTAGGCGGGGTTAGGTAATGAATATGTATAGGCGCTAATAGAATATTCATTGTTTCACTGTATAAATATGAGATAGTTTGTCACTTCGAACATGCACAATAGGCGGAAGGATCCCCCGTGCATCCAGCGCTGCAATAAAGAATATACCACTTAAAGAAATTTCGGCTTTGATCTTTAAATCACTTAGAGGATCACAGCATTTTGAAGTCTTTTCTCTGTGGATCATCTCAAATTTTGGTTCTCTTCTTAAAGAGGAGAACTATTTATCCTCAGTAAATTTGACAAGAAGGGAAAATACAATCACATTTTCTAATCAGCTTAGCCTATAGCATGCTGGCATACTGCACACTACCAGCTGAATGAATCCTGAGGATGACTGAGATAAATAACACATCCACAAGACTTAAAGTAGTTACAGCTATATGATATTTAAGGAGCAAAAATTCAAGTTTTGCACATTTTCTTAGAACTCCCAGCTTCAGCTCTCACATATATCTCTCTTCTGGTTAATGAAGTGGAAAATGGGTCTACATTTTACACAGGTTTTAAAATTTCCACAATAGAAACAAATTAAATAACTTTTATTTAGGCCATCCTATCAGTTATGATTTCTCCTGTTCTTATTCCTGCTTTGTCAGATTCCAGATTCTTAAATGCAAGGCAGCCAACAGCATCCACCTCTCACATCCTGTCATTATCAATCACTTGACCAAGGCAATCTATAATTAAAGCTGAATAGATTCAGAGAATGCCTTTGGGAGAGTTGGAAGCCACATGAATTAAAATGGAAAGCAAACAAGTACACAGTTTTCGCAGGCTGGAATTTCATAAAATAAGACAGAATAAATAGATTTTTTTTTCTTTTTTTCTGAACAATGTAGAAAGAACTTCTCAGGCTTCTATTCCAGTGCCTAAATTCACCATTTCCTCCACTGTCTGGTTCTTTGCCGGTCTCTGTACTTCCCTCATCACCCACTTGTAGGAAAGGGAGATGGACCCATATAGAAGTCCAAAACAAACATTTGCCAAGGAAATTCACATATTTCAGGCAAGCAGACAGGGAGCTGTTTCCTTGCTTACCTTACTAAGAAAGAAAAGTACTGTGACAAAACTGAAGTTCTCACAAGAAAATTTGAACTTCATTAGGAAGAATTCTCACACAAAATTTGTGTCAGAAAATTGGGAAGATTCCCATTTCCCTATATTCATCTGCTCTTATCTTTACCATAAAATGAGCATCACAGACTACTTGAAAACTGTTGATTTTTACCAAGATGGAAATTCTTCCCTATGCTTCTGTTACAGTATTTTTTCCCCTTTTTCTGGAGAGTTCCTTCTCAGTTTAAGCATTTCTCCCTGAAGCTCTGACATCTGTAGGACATCTCTGTTTTCTGACACTGTTTTTTTCAGCTATTCATAGATAACTTTATGTTCTTCAGATCTCACAGATATGTTCAATACCCGCTTCAATACAATCTTTGTCTTCTTCAACAACAAATTTTTTCAGATCTAAAATTCACTTTCTTTTTTTTTTTTTTTTTTTTGAAGATCAACATTTTTGTTAAAACAATAAAAACTAATACTTTTCTCGTAGACCAACAGCCAGAATTTTCTAGGACATTTAAGAGTGTGGAAAATATGACATTTAGCCCTCACTGTTGACAAACACTGCCCCCACCCCCAATCCTGAAAACACAAACTGCAAGATTCAAAATATAGATGATGAGTGGAACTAACCTAGTTGCTGTATTGTAATAAAACGTTGTTTTGAGACTGATCCCACAAGTTCTGATGCCCAAGACATTTTTTTTTTTTAATCATTTTGGGTAAGACATACATTTTGCATCCTCTGGAGATATTTTGTCACTCCTGCTTCTCTTTCAGGTTAGAGGGATCCTGCTGCATGCCCTGCCTGCTTCTCTTTCAGGTTAGAGGGATCCTGCTGCATGCCCTGCCTGCTTCTGGTAGCAGCACTAGAGCAGGCTCACATGTGGCGCCTTTATTGTTTGTAGAGCACACAGAGACCCCACAGCAGCAGAGCATCCTGGAGCCCAGCTGAACATCTGCAAGCATGTGCCTCCCCCTAAGGGAGGTGGAACCTTTTCCCAGCCACTAGCTCCAGCCAGCTGGAGAGAAAGAGAGAAGAAATGCTGACAACTCTTCTTTCTGCCAGTGCTGGTACCTGCCTCAACAAATCCCAGAGCTGTAGAAGACTGTTGTGATGTGCTTTGGTACCAGCAGTGTTGTCATGACTCCTTCCATGTCCACACCAGTGCAAAGCACAAACATCTGCTGCAGTTTTTCAAGCTTTTCTCTGCTTTTTGATGCCACAAGTGTTTGTCTTGTACAAGAAGCACATGGCAGATTGCAATTTATCATTAGCAGCTCTGGGCTTCTAAGTCTGAAGCTTCTCCTCTTTCAATCTGCAACCCCAGGCTGACTTGCTGACAAGAAGTAATGAGGGACCATGTGAGTTCTTGTCTGTTTCAGCTACAATAAATCCTCAGCAAACCTGATTTCCAGGCACTGCACACAGCACCATGACAACCTCTCTTCACAAAGGCATGTCTTCTTAGACTGGAAGCTGTGTCCTTAATAAGATATGTCGATGTGGATGTCATTTTTGTCATAAGAGGAAAAGATTCTTTGTCCAGATAAAGACAACTGCATCGTCTCTGAGGCAGGCTGTATCTGGGAAGCAGAGTAGAACTGAACTCCAGTGCTCTTAACGACATATGGGAGTTCCTGTTTTCAGCACCAATGTGAGTGTCATCATTATCTGTAGCTTTTTAAGCCCTTGGGTCCTCATGCTAAACTGCTTCTCCTGTGGCCGGGGCTGGAAGGCAATTAGATCAGCAGTCAGTGGGGAACGCAAACCAAAGCTCTCTGCTGAAAGGTTCAGCCCTTTGAGATCCTTGACACAAAGTGGCAGTGGAAAAATTAACAAGCAGAAAAGCAGAGCTGCCTGCCTCATGCTTTTCCCCCTTTCTACTAAATAGTAGTAAATAAGATGTACAAATATCAGCTGTTTCTTTTTTATTATTTTTATTTATTTTTATTTTTAGCTTGGAGTTATTTTTTGTTTGCTTGTTTGTTTCCTAGCTTTACAGATTTTTTCATGCTTGGACAGATTTACAAAGTAGGGACTAGATTCTGACCTAGCAGGGAAGGACCCGGTTCCAGGTACAAAGTGGGAAAGTGTGGATGTGCTTTCTGTGTTGCGAACAACCAGAATCCCAAACACTTGACCCTCCTTCCCCACGTAACTGCTACACAAAAGAAGGAGGATGGGGCAGTTTATTTTGTTCACAAGGGTCCCCTGCCTTCTATCACAGATGCACACTTTACACCAAGCCCCGAAAGACATCAAGTGTTATAAAAGGAAAGCCCAGCCCCACTTCTGATTTTCATTAGCAGAAAGATGCCAGTTTCTGTGTGGTGCTTTCACACTTCTTCTACTGCATCTAAGGTACCTAAGGCAGAATCCAGCTGTGTGTGAAACACCATGGATTTCACCACAAAAATGCAGTCAGCTCTGGGATGATGCAAAGCAATACTACATGTCCATCTAGGGTAATTATGAAAAAGAACTTCACAAATGAAACTGCTGGAAAAAGAAAATAATAAATTCTTGGTATAATGTGTATGCTGTGCCAAATTTGGGATATTTACATCCACAGTGGTAAGGAATTAATGCTAATGCATCTTCTCTGAAAGGTGGTGCTATACTTTTTGTTCCTCAGTCTGTAATGCTGTTACAGCCCTGGTAAAAACACAAATGTCTCCTTTTTAGTTCTCTACCAATACAAACAGCTGAGAGTAAAATCTAAAGCTGTCTGAATTCACCCCTTCTGATGCAATTTTTTTATATGCTTATCAAAACACTGTTCTTAGTATTGAAAATCTCTGCAGGATTGACTGAGGATGAAGCTAACGAAGTTTTGTAGAAATTAAAACCAGTTCTGTATTTCTATGGAATCAACAGAACTGTATATTCCATGCCACAGAACTGCACAGCATCAAGGTGTTGGTGTTGTTTCTATCAGGTTGTTAAGAGGAATAGCAACAAGTTCTCATTCTCTGCCATTTACTGTAGGTAGTGGTCTAGGAAGAAACGGAGGATAAGTCAGATAGCAAAGAAGGAGAGACTTCAAGACAGGAACATGGTTGTTTGGTATAATATACTGTATAAATATAAAGATAAAAGTGTATCTTGCAAGGTCTCCATAAAGGTTTCACCTTGAAGCTTTTTATTGCCCCCAGAGAACAGTTATATTTCTTCTCATTACAGATGATCCTATGATGCTAGTCTATAAATGAAGTGAAAGAGTCTGTTTCTCATGTTCCTTTGATTCTGCAGTACCCTTGGTATTGTGTGGGTTAATTCTCACCTGAGGCAGCCTGCTGCTATCTTTCAAAATCTTTGAAAAACAAAGCTATTTTCTACCTAAAGACTCTAAAGCCACAGGCAAAAGTTATTAAACAAACAGCAGCACATAACTTTTCAAATACAGACTCAGGATTGTCTACATATTAAATACTCTCCTAAAATCCAGTGTGAGCAAATTTTGTTATAAGCATGACTTCTTTGGTTTGTTCTGTCTCTAGGCTCCTGCAAAGAAGCGGTGCTTCCCATTCTCCTTGCTGATTACAGAAGGTTGTTAGGCCTTGTTAGGGAGAACAGATAACTTGCAAACACTTCCTAACTTAGAATTGATATAGATCTGTCCACAGAAAAATAAATAAAAAAATCATACAGCCCCATCCATTCAATCTACTGGGCAGGAACTCTGAGCTAGTGTCACTAGGGGGGAACATTAGGGATTTTAATGACTTTGGGAGTATTCTCTCAGGCAAAATTCCCCATATCAAACTCTGCTTTGTAGGAAGAGAAGGAACTGCAAGGAAGAGAGGTTGGGAGCACCAAAGCTCAGAATATCCTATATAACAGGCTTCTGGACCCCTCTGGAGGGTCCTGAATTGTCTGTTGTAAAATAGGCTAAAAAGTTATATTTACCTGTATATCACAAAGTGTAAGAGGCTGGAAGGCATTTTTTCCTGTTGATTGTTCCTTCAGCATGCTCAAAGCACATACACAAGTTCAGTCCCAGAAGCAAAGACAGGCAAATGGATACCTAAGCACTTATTGATACCTAAGCACTTATTGATACCTAAGCACTTATTTAAATAAGCATAAGTATACAAGCATGCACAGTGAAAATAACAGAAATGTAGACATCTGGAGATTTCAAGGCTAGGTCACAAGTAACTGCCAGAAATGGTTAGAATTTAGCAATTGGTTCAGTTAGGAACATAACTTCCTCCATCCTCTTTCTTCTTCTAATATGAGGAAGGTTTTTTTAATACTCTGCCAGTTGTGGACAGTTCAAAAAATACTATTATAAGAATGTCTACTGCTGTGGTGATCATTATAAAATTATTATATACAGCCAGTAAAACTACTGCATGTAAGCTATACATAGGTGAACTATTTATCTTTTATTTATCAGCTCTGCATAATATAGAGCTTTTTAGGTTTTTCAAACTCAAGAAGAAATACAATAACACCACAGAATCAAAGATCCAGCTTAAGGATTTACTTGTACACTTCTGAGGCTGCTACAACATAAGGACAATTAAAATACCACCGATAGGAAGATAAATTAGCATGCCAACTTAACCATTGCCTATAACAATATTTACATAATCCTGGTTTGTTAATAATTTCCTCTTTTCACTTTCCATGCTTTTTCTTTTCTTTCCACCTGTATCATAAAAACATTTATGTATGTGAAATATAAAGGTGTTTTGTGTTTTTTAAATGTATTTATTTATTTATTTTTATTCTCACTTTCAGAAAACATGTCAATAAGTCTACAGTTTAGAAGAGCCAGAACTTGATGATCTCCTTTGATCTTCTTCAGAGATCAATGGGTTCACTACAAATGACCACATGAGAGCAGTAAATGTGTCTGAAGAAGCCAGTATAAGCCCTAATGCTTGCTAAGGATAATTCACTTGAATCACCCAAATGCTGCTTGGTCACCAGTTCCTGAGACATTTTAACCTTGGTCACTTCCAAAGTACTTGTATATGTATACACTCACTTTGATATATGTACATCTACCCAGCTTAGTTATTTCCATTCTATTTCCATTTCAGACTTGACTCAAGATCAGTCTGCAATACTTTCACAAATACTCAGTAGCTGAGGATCAAAATTCACTCCAACCTGTTATTTCTATGTCAGTCCATTTCTTCCCTACCTCTTTAATTTCTAGTCTGTAATCTGTAATCAGTCTTTAATAGCTGACATATCCCCATTGCTTACAATAACTCATATGAGTACCATTTCTATTCTTATATTTGTGAGTTGTATTGAGCTATCACCTAAGTGAAAATTTCCACTTCAGAGCAAACTGTTAAATTAAACCCTAGCTTATTTCTCAAGAAATTCAGAAAAGTAGAGCATGTGGTCTAAAACACAGGCTTCAAGGTTCTCAAGGGCTCACTCTGCATTAGCAGATAGAAGCTTGGTCAGGCTGCACTGAGACAGAATAATATCCATGAATGAAAGAAGGTTTATTTGCAAAATCATTTCTTTAAAATTGTAACCTTTATCCCCTAATTATTTTTCCTAATAATAATTAGATGCAACATGAAAATAATGAAAATAGAAAAATAATAAAAAAAATAAAAATAAAAGGAAAGAAACAGAGAATATTGCCCCATGATTTTCCAGATCTTACCACATGTCATTCCACCACATAACTATGCAAACCAAGAGCCAAGGTCATTAGTACCAGTGTATGTTTCTTTCAAAGCTCCTGACTGGTATCCATATGGCAAAGAACACAAATCACTTTTCTGCTTCACTTCCCTGCTGCCCTCCCTGAAGGTAGTTGAGGTGATGGCATGCACAGTATCATTAATTACATGTGACGTTAATAATTGTATACTTCCTTTATTAGTCAACCCTGAAGAAAACAAAATACAGGAAACCTTATTATAATTTCTTACACCTCAGATTATCAGCACATGCTCTTCTGAGGACTGTAAGGTTTTAACAGTTAAAGAAAGAAAGAAAGAAAGAAAGAAAGAAAGAAAGAAAGAAAGAAAGAAAGAAAGAAAGAAAGAAAGAAAGAAAGAAAGAAAGAAAGAAAGAAAGAAAGAAAGAAAGAAAGAAAGAAAGAAAGAAAGAAAGAAAGAAAGAAAGAAAGAAAGAAAGAAAGAAAGAAAGAAAGAAAGAAAGAAAGAAAGAAATCAGTACTGACATCTTTCAGGGCATCTAAGAGAGAATAATGATGTGCATATTTTGAGACCAGAAAACCATTTCTTACAACAAGAATTTGCTGAAAGTATTTTCACCTTTGCCTGACCTTCCTCCACCAAGTCTTCTGTATTTCTGTGTTTTACAAAGATTGATATGGTATCAGTGGATTCAAAGGATGAGCATGCTATACTCAGGAGCTCAGTGGGTGTTCTCCTCTGCAGTTGCTCTGTTGTATACAACTCAGCAATGTTGTTTACAGTCTCTATATGCAGGGTCTCACTAGTAGATGCAATCTACCTGTATATCCTGTAAGTATTCAGGAGTATATTTAAGTGTTTTGCATTTAGACAGATCATATTCATATCAATGTTTTTCTATTATATTCAGAAATATGACAAGAGAAATCCTTGTATCGTATAAATCAGATTAGTTTTGACAGGTTACACCAGACAAGAACCGAGGCCAAAATGTATTAAATCCTATATGCATCAAACCTCCTAGGCTCTGTATGAGTCATTGCAATTTCAAAACCTCACTCTGAAAATAGGCATTGTTTTCACAAGAACTCAGGGTTAGCTAGTGGAACTTGCCCAGCACAGTAGGAAATCTCCAAGCTGCAATAAGTTTTAAAACTACACTCTTGTTAAAGCAGACATAGTTCACCCCACACTCGTCTGGTACCTAATCTACATAACTTGTGTGTAGTCTCAACACAACTGTCTGAATACATCCATGCTGCAACTGTACGCTGTCTGGATGGAGCTGCTTAACACCACAGTAAAACAGGTGTCTCATGAGTAGCTGTACCTGGTCCATCTGGCAGTAATTTAACAATTATGCTTTTATTATTATCAGTCTATAATCAGCTCATTTTGTGATTGCCAGCCTGATCCCCCTGCCATTTTCCTGTGTGTATGTTTGCATGTTTTCATATTTTTGTTATGAAACCAGTCTTTTGTGCTTTATGACTAGTGCGCACAACACAGACTTGAAGAATGGAGGCACATACAATGGGCCAAACAGCTGGCTTTGTGATGCCTTAGTAGAAAATGTCTAATTACAGCAGAGTACACATGCCACCATTGATGATAACACATTTGTATTAAATGCCTTTGTTCTGGGTAGAGTCCTATCATTTATCTAAATGACTATTATTTTCCCTTTTTCCTCAGAGCTTTTATTAAATCTCTGAGCAATTTCAAGCCATTAGCCCACAGATACAGGCTTTATTCAACAGGAATGCATTACTAGGAGAATGGCTGTCTGCCTAGCTTTGTCTGGCACTAGCTAGTCATGTCAGGAGTCTCACATCCAAGGGGCATGGCTCTTCTCGCTTTGATTGATGCTCCACTCCCTTAGTTTTGCTGCCAACTGAGGTTGTAATTCATGCCTGGATTATTCTGCTGTCACTTATTTCTGTATACAGTGCCTGTCTTTTTCTGTGTGTTTTTCTTAATTGCTGGGGTTTATTTCTGCTACTGCCAAAATCTGCTTGATGCTGGAGAGATTTCTTCTCCACTACAAACTAAATGAGAGGAATATCTAAGTGGAAAAGGATCGGGGTGAGGAGGAAATTGGTGCAGCCAACATATATACATCCCTCTGTTCTTCACCCAGTGACTGCTGGTGACCAGGGCACATCTGCAGTCATTTCTTCTGTGGGCTATGCTCTTGTCAACCTTCCTTGACAGATAAGATCGATCACATCATCTGCGTTCTTCTTGTCTGCTTAAATTAAGCTATTTGGGCTAGGGACTGCTTTTACCTGCTTGTATATACAGCATCAGACATAGTAGGCCAAGCATAATGACACTGCTAAATTACAAATATTCATTAATATTTTATCTTATTAAATATTTCATGGAATGTTTTTGAAAAACAGTGGCAGCAGGGCAGTCACAACTTTTTTCAAATCACAACTGTTATTCAAAGTGTCACGCTTGCTCACCATTGCTACTCTGAACAATGTACACCAAAAGAGGAGGATTTACTATCAATCTGTTCTACTAATTTTCTTTACACATACATACATCTCTGCAAACATAATGGATAACTTAATTAGATAAATTATATTTACTACCCTGCCCCCAGATAAGACAATCTAAGACATGCATAGATGCACTAGGAAAAAAAAAAAAATATATATATATATATATATATATATATATATATAAACAAACTCAGTTTCCTTTTTCAGTTTTACACTAGTCTGATATTCTTCTTGGATCTGCAAATAACAGAATAGGCAATTGGCCAAAGGTTTAAGCTAGAGCTCAGAAGTCCCAGGCTGTGATCTGTTCAGTGTCAGAGACATCCTGTATGACCTTTCATCTTCATAGATGAAATGGAGAAAGCAACAACATCCTTCTCTCCAGAGATGGTTTGGGACACTCAAGTTAAAGTGCAATGGGGGACATGAAACCACCTAATAGACTGGAAAATTGAATAAAAGCCCTGACCTATCCTTTCTTTGACCTATTTTAAAAGATCAAAGCAGATAGCTTTCAAAAATTTAAGGGGAAGGTGAGACATGCATAGGAATAAGTTTTGCATCTGTAGTGAGACTAGATAGAAAAAGATTTTAATGGCTACAAATTGCAGTTATCCCAGACTTAGAGATACAAATGACTCCTTCCTACATTATCTGGTATATCCAATGACAGGATTTCCCATGTAACTATTCTCCAATGTCTTTATCCAGCATACTTCTAGAGTCTTTGTGACTTGAGGTAGAAGGTGATTTCCAGATGAGGTCATAAATAAATTTTTCCCTGTGGCACAATATAATTTCCTGAGCATGTCTGAATCAATTTATTAATTTCCAGCAAGAGACTCTACCATTTTTTTTTCCACCAATTTGAAGCAGATGGCCTCATCTGAAAGCTAGTGACCTGAAGATACGCATTTTTCCCCTCACAAGTCAACAACTCATCAGTGACCTTGAGGAGAAAAAAAAATCTAACTGAAAGAATTTTCTTTGCTAAAGGAAAAAATTAAAACTTTTAAAGTGACTGATTCAAACTATCACACTAAAATTACCATGTAACCAATTAGGCACTTAATAATGAAGCAGTGCTCCATGTTATCATGCATTACAAGGGATTTCAGCCCTCAAACCATCTGTAGACTTATATGTCAGTTAACTCAGACTGTAGCCTGCTTCTGGATTCTCTTTCAGGGGTCTCAGTCTGAGCAAACAGCAGTTTGTAAAGCAGGATTGTTTTTTTCTGAAGACATGTTGCTACCTCTCCCCAAACATCTTTTTCTATGTCAAGTGTCTGTGTGATTGTAAACTGCAAGAAAGGCTGAGGGGCCCAAGAGGTAGAAGAGCTCCCAGGCACAACCTGATCCTGCATTTCATCGCCTACTAGTTATCCTGCTCCCAGGAATCAGAGAAAAGCAACAGAAAAAGTTGCAACGGTGAGGAGGCTGTATGAATTATTTTACTCGTCACATCCCACAAATGCAAACCATCTTTCCATGCCCCTGCTAGCTGTACACAGGCCTAAATACAGTTGTTGATCTGCACATGAGGAGTGCAACTAGAACAGTTCTCACCTGGCTTTATCCCAAATGCAAGGCCACTATCACAAAAATCAGGTGCAGGTTTCTTCATTTTATTCATAAGGACTTTTTTTTTTTTTTTTTTTTTTCTTGAAATCCCTGCCTAGAACTTCCTTATGTTGTGTTTTACCATCTTGTGCTGAATCCCTCTGCAGTGCTGAAGGACTTCATTTTCATATCTCTGTCTTCCATTTGTAGTCCATGGTGTCACTGCTGAGGAGAGGGTTTTTTTTGTTTCTTTGTTTGTTTTTCCTGAGTTTATTCTAGGCTACTGGTACAGATTCTCAGCTTCCTGAAGACCCCAAGAGCACATGAGGGCTTCCCATTGCATTGTCCAATTCCAGCTGATCTGATTTGCAGAGCTGTTTATCCAGCTGTTTGTTGGAAGACACATTGACATAGGGCATAAGAAAGGACCGTCTCATGAGAGGTCATAAAAGACAGGAAAGAAGAAGTAGCTATAATTTGATAATTTTTACAGTAGAAAGATAAAATAAGTGGCCCCAATACCTTTCAGGGTATTCATATAAGATGTGGAACAAAATTGCCCAGGGCAGTGAAAATAAGAATTGAAATCTAAGAGTTGCAGAGGGCTCTTAATGCTAAGTAACTGAGAAACAAAGCATCAGGTGAAATTCAATGTCAGTAAATACAATCTGAAGCACAAGGAAAATATAACTTTAGTTAGACATGTACAGTGTTGGTCCTTAAGTTAACATTTACTGCTAAAAAAAAAAAAAAAAAAAAAAAAAAAAAAAAAAAGATCCTGGAATTCATTGAAAGTGATAATTCAGTGCTCAGCATCAGGCAAACAGTGAAACTGCCTACTAGAAAGAAGTGGGAGAAAAATAGTGGAGGGAAAAAGACAGAGAGAGAAAGCAGCATTACTTGCTATAATGCCAGGGAGCAGTTAAATAAGGCCAACGAAAGATAAGAAGAAGATTTCAGATGAGGACAAATTAGAAGGTCAGAGATCTCAATACAGGAAAAAAAAAAAAAAAAAGACGTAGTAGATCCAGCAAAAATACCATGACTGGCATGAAGGTGAACAGAGAACATTTGCCATTTCACACAATGAAAGGGCTAGAGGGGACCCAATGCAGTGACTGAGCAAGAGTTTTAAACTAAAGGAAGGCAGTATTCTCTTCACATTTCATTGCTTCAGGATATTACAGGGATCAGAATTATAAATAGTTAAGAAAGTAAATAGATTTATTCATGCAAGAAAATTCTTCAAGGAGTATTAAACACAAAGATGAGGTTATAACACCTGTCTCAGGAAATTCTTATACCAACAATTTCCAGAACCTGGGAATAAGAATGGGAGAAAATATCATTTTATACTGTTTTGTTCGTATACTTTTTCATATTCAGTGTCCACTGGACACCACGAAGAAGAGTGTACTAAGCTAAGCAGACTGTTAAATGACTTGATATGGTTCATTTACCTAGTGTAGCTATTCTTAGGCCTGAACACCTTAGATTTCATCCACTCCATTTTGATTTCATGGTTAGCAGAGAAGATTTATCAACCAAAGGATCCCATGTTGAGGCCAAATTCCTTTTTGCAGTCCATCATACATTGTGGGCCAGCAGTTCAGCAAAGGTGAGTATACAAAGGTGAGGGTATGGAGTTATATTGCATGTTCCTGAATGAAGGCTTGGCATAGATTAGCTGGGGTCTCCACTTGGCAAACAAGTTGTTTTGGAATGTATATTTGACTAACTCATAGTTTGCTATTAATCGTCTGTTTAGTATGTTCTGTTTAGCAGTTTCACAAAGTAATTGAAGTTCTTGGTTTCCGTGGCAACATGTGATCCTCACCTGAAATTGGTTATATGCTCTTGAAAGAACATTGTCTTCTTACACTTTTCTGAGGAGTAATGTTGCATGCATCTTCGTATAAAGTACCACTGTTTAAACATGTAACATATACCGTCTTGTTAAATGGCAAGTACTCTTCTTAGTCTATCGATACGTCTCGCTCTCACTAAATAACACTTCTCTGTATGAGAATTCTCATTGTCTGTTCAGGCAAGGAAGTGCTATTCAGCACCATCAAAAGCAGTAAAATCTGGCTTGGAGTAAATATTAATGGCACTTTACAAAATAATAAAAATATTATTAGAACCAGAGCGTAAGATTTTAAATCTAAGTGTAAGCTTCAGTAAGTATAACTCCAAAGTGGTGTTTTATTAACTTGAAAAGGTAAACTGAGTAAAAACTGGTTTCCAGTCATCAAAAATGGTAAAAAGACCTGTTTCAACTACTTAGGTATTTAGTTTGTCATCTTTGTTGATTTCAGTATGTGAGTTTGATGGATTAAATAAAAGATTCAGGTAATATTTGAAAATATTTTCAGAGTTTATTTTCTTGAAGAGCTAAAGACTAAGAGTTATTGGCATGTAGTGCTTCATGGAAAGTTATATCATTACATATTCTCCTAAGGAGTAGAAAAAAACAAAAACAAAAACAAAAACAAAAACAAAAACAAAAACAAAAACAACAACAAAAAAAAACACATCAAGTTACTTTAGATGTTATTTGCTCACTTCTAAACTATATATATTGAAATAAATAACTAATTCTAGATACGATCCTCAAAAAAAGTAAATCCATGCTGGAATCAGTACCACAATATTCCAACATAAATTATGCTTCCATTGACATGACCACCTTATCAACTTACATAACATGAAGTAGCTCCATAAGGAAGAGCATGCTTGTAAGGCTTTACTCCAGCTGAGGATCTTCATCAAAAGAAAAAAAGTCAGGAAAGAGAGAGAGAGGTAAAAGAAGGACTATTCCACATTTAATCTCATAACAGCCAGAAAACTTCACAATACTTCGATGTGCTATTGTTAAATACTGAGGAGAAAAATACATTGTGTTGCTGACCTTAGAGGCTGCAATTTATCCACTTACTTTTCTTGCTACATTCCCCACTACATGCGGCTCAACAATTTACTAAAGCGATTGTTACTCTTTCACCAGTGGGCATTCTCTTCAAACAAGCCAAGTATTCATGAGTGCAATATGTCCCTTAATGTTAGTATTTGGCCTCTTATTTATTCTTAGCCTCCTGTATCTGGAATGATTTATGTTCATAAGCTTCTTTGTAGCCTTTTCTATCCTCCAGGCTTGTACATACATTTCCATTGCATGATTGCTTCCTTACATAATGGGATAATAATTAACAATTATTGACAATATTTCCCTTTTCTAGCTAATTTGCTTCCTGATCACAGTGCTGCCATCAGGAATGTTCAGGTGCCGAAGGTTATGATACTAGTTAGGGCTCTGAGGTAGGAAATTCCCAATGTTTTTAATGCTGGTAGGTGTCACATCTGCTGGAGGTGTCCTTTTCCAGATGCAGTAGGAAGCCAGGATTTGTGTTACACTGAGTTGCTAGAAGATGATGGTGACTCCATATAGGTCATTCTCTACTTCTGATTTATCTGCAAAATTTCATCCACAGATTTAAGTAAATCTGACATTTGAAAAGTTAGTATGTGGTACAAACAGCTATCTTCTGTGCTACAGATGAAGTAATGAAGTTTGTACCAGTAACATAAAAGCAGGTCTCCTCACTGCCACAGCTTCCACAAGTTTCATTGATGAAGAATTTTTCCATATTCATTTGTGTTTCATCCATATGCATTATCTTAATTTTCTTATATCATGATAGTGCCTAAAACTGAACACCTGTCAGCTGAAGCTCACAAAACATTTGATCTACAGATGTGCAGATGTCTGAGAGTTCCAGTGACCTTAAAACCACAGGCAAGCCTTACCCTTCCTCCCCCTTCCCCCCCCCCAAAAAAAAAAAAAAAAAAAAAAAGACAATTCCTAAAACTGAAACTTCAGGTACACAAAGTTATAGTGTTAAAATAGTGAAAAAAGCCTTATCTGGAATACATGTAGCTTATACAGCCTTAGTCACCCTTACTACAAAAAATAATAGTAAAAAAAAAATAAAAAAAAAAAATGGAACAGGTGCAAGAAATGGATGCTAATGTGATTTAAGGGGATAGGAAGTCTATCTTGTAAGAGAGTGCTGTCCTTCCTCACTGTAAACACACTGGTAGATGAAAAGTTTCCACACTTTAATTCTTTATTATTTCTCAAGTCTCTTATCTGTTTAAATAACTGTGTCTGGAGCAAGTTTTGTCCTTGGTTACATATTTGAGCAAAGCCTTACACATTCGGTTGATGCTTTTGTAAAAGCCTCAGCATGTGGTAGCCTGCTATATGCTGTCCTTTAACTAAAGAGAAAAAAAGAAAAAAGGTACAGGAGACCAAAAGACCTTCAAATGCAAAGTTTTTCACAGCACCCAGAAAGCTTCCATCTCCATCTGATATTTGTACTACTAGTATCTGCTTCACTCTCTAGGTACAGAGATTGATACAGGGATTGTGTCAAACTCGGCATTAATGTTGGGCAAAATTAATTTACTTGGGTATTGCTGAGTCAATAAATTAATCATTTTTGTGTGTGCTGACTTTCATTTACAATGGGGACCTGTCATTAATAAAATGTCTGCAATCAAAAATGGTATAATTATTTTATTTTTGATCAATGGTAATTTTGTTTTTCATAAATATAAAGATCCTACTTCTAAAACCCTTAATTCCCATGACAGCTTCTATAACAATAATGTTGATGGATTATCTTGCAAATTATGGTCATTTGTTTCCAAAAGACACCTTACAACAAACGACTGTGGCATTAGAAAGAGGCTTTTTCCCATGAGATCTGATCAACATCCTTGGTAACTTTCTTTGTAAACTGTTGTTCAGCTATCTTGAAGTAAAAGAGCCATTAGTCTTGGAAAAGAAGTAGACTGCACACAAGAGGCTATCTTATACCTGCAGAAACAAAATAGATATGGTCAGCAGAAATTCATATTTTAGGAGTGGCATTTCTTATGCTACCTGGTGGATTACTTCATTCATCATAAAGCACTTTATTATACACTCTGGGGGGAAAAAAATCACCAAATAGTCAATTGTGCTGCCAAACAATACGTCTGGACTTACCAATGAAGTGTGTTTGAATGTTATGGTTAAATATATTTTATCTCTCTCTCTTTTTTCATTCACCTTAATAAACAATCTACAGGATATAACTGGAACTTGAGGTCAAGATAATGGTAACAAAAGGTACCTTTAGTTAGGGAGAGGTTGCATTTTATTTCTTATCAGCACACTGAATTATATATTAGAGTGGAATATACTGACTTTTTGGAGATTCTGTTTTGTACTGGGAAAACACATAACCTACTTCTATACTTGTAATCTAAAGTCAATGGAAAAAAAATAGAGAAATCAAAATGACAGTTAGGAACTGTTTCAAATCCTAGAAGATCCCAAAGGCACAGTAAGGGGAGACAGATAAAAATCAATTTAGGAGAAAAAAAAAAAAAAAAAAAAAAAAAAGTGAAAAAAAATGAAAAAAAAGAAAAAAAGGGGGAAAAAATAAAAAAGAAGCAACTGGTCATAAGCAGACACAAATAAATATAATTGTGGTTTTGTAAATGAATATTCTGTCTGTGTAGTAACAGGAATATATGTCTGTGTAGTAGCTGAAGAAAAGTAGAGGGTGGGTAATTAAAAGTATATATTTGAAGCTATTATTTGTATAAATGAGCATATATTAAAGTCTTTTAATTGTATTAAATTTCCAAAATTTGATTTCAATCATATGGCAGAGATTTCTTCTGAAAACAGAGTATCAGAAACTCAGGAGCCATTTTCCAAAACAGGCAAGAGGCAACAGAAGAGAGAAACCTTCCTTTCAGCAAGCAGGTGATAAGTGCTCTGTTTTATTTAACCTTCTATTCAATTTCAGCTTCAGTTTATATGTGAGCACTTGTTCCAAGGCGAATCTCAAGAAAAAGCTCATCAATAGTATCTCTGTTTCCTTCTAAGGTAAATTTAAATTCTGTATCACATTTCATTACTAGCCACATCCTCTGGAAAAAAAAAAAAAAAAAGGACTCCGATTTTATTTATAGCATTAGCACTCCTTTCTATACTTCAGAGCTTAAAACCTCCCACAGTATAACAGTTCCTGTTAACATGTGTTCCTTCATAACATTAGAGAGGCCTCTATTCTAATCCAACCCTTAGTATCTACAGCAGCTACCAGAAAGGGAGATGACAGTGCCTCTCCTCCAGCTTTAAGTCTGTGAAGTGAAAAAAGGGAGAGAAAGACTAGAGAAAGAGTAGAAAGACAATCAAAGCACCTGTACAGAACTCAATACAGAACCATCTAGGTTTGAAACCATCTATCAGACCTGTGTTGTGGAGTCTTACTTCACACTTCACTTTTTTGCAGCATAAAGCTGTGATCTCTTTCTCTTACACACTTTGGAATTGCAGACAAAAATGTTTTAAGATATAGTATGAGGGGATCTGGGTTTCCTCTCTCCTCAAAACTACATAGTCAGTGCGCAGATTGCAATGTGATTAGGGTATGAGCATGGATTTCCTGTCCAAAAATTAATGATTCTTTAGGACAGGCATGAATCCAAATGTGAAAACTGCAGTTCTTGGATACATAGGACACTGGACTAGAAGAGTGGGTACAAAATCTATAGAATTGCACTGCAACTGAGAATGTTACTTCTCTTCCTCAGTGAGGGTCTTTCACTCACAGGAGCACCAGTAGAAGGCCTCCATGAAAGAGAGGTGACATGCAGCTGGTCTAAGTGGAGCTCACACCTCTGCCTTCAAAAAGTTCACAATTTTTCAGGATAAATGTTGCATATTTTAGCATATTAGCTCAAAGTCTGTTTCTGTGAATTTCACCCTGGAACAAAATCTTTCATGTGGCCTAATGCTTCCCGCAACTTCACAACAGGGAACTTCAGCTCTGTTTCACAGAGGTTGCGGAAACAAACGTTTCAACAGTTTGACTTAGTTTTAGTTATTTCCCTTCTACTTCTTTTTTCTTTTCTTTTCTTTTCTTTTCTTTTCTTTTCTTTTCTTTTCTTTTCTTTTCTTTTCTTTTCTTTTCTTTTCTTTTCTTTTCTTTTCTTTTCTTTTCTTTAATTCTTTTTCCTAAGATTGCATAATTGTTAGAACTGCTTTATAACAACACTAGTAAATGAGAATAAGAAGGAAAGTCTCATTACTGCTTAAAGTAAATAAATAAATAAATGCTGTCTAATCTTCCTCTTTGCTTTTTGGTGTTTTTCTTTGGTAAAATTGAACAGCATGCTGTATCACAGGTGGTTAAACAGCAGTGCTGTTTATTTATCTGTAGACTAGAAATTGTATCCATATTTTTCAGTTTGAATTCCCAGAACTCCTTACAGAATAGAAACCAACAGGAGAACTTTCCCAGACAGCTTCATTTTACTCCAATAAAGAGCTATGAATCTGGTTGTCTGCAGGAGAATGATGATGTAATACCTAGGATCACCTATATCAAATTAGATTTTGTGCACCTGCCTTAAAAACAAAACAAAACAAAGAAATAACACCACAGACACACTCCAAAACACAAAGAAGCCCTGAAAGGGTCTGTGAAGCTGAACCTGGGACTATCAGTACCAGTCTTTACAGCTCAGCTGAAACATGTTGCATGGTTAGCTGTCAAAAGCAGAGTACTGTGATATGTTTGTGAACAAGTCAGTTATGAGAAGGTGCTGTGGGCACTGTGCATCCAGCTGCATCCATGTGATTCCTGTGTTGAGAAACATTTGCACCATCAGAGGAACTTAAATTTCTTGGCTCAGTGCTGCTGGGAGTGACTAGGTCCTGCAAAATAACGTGGGCAGGTAGAGGTGGTAGAGGTAGGTATAGGTGGCAGGAAAGTTTGGCATATGGAAGAAGTAGTTGGAGGACACGTGTCCCTTTCCACCTCAATAGCCTAATTTCATGCTGAAACGGCCCCTCGATGGCTGATGGCTGGCAGGCAGCCTGTGTTAGCTGAAATCACCCTGTGAGATCATTTGCTGCAGTGAGTCTTCCAGAGTACCAGAAGACACTATAACCTGGAAATGAGGGTACCTCCATTATTCTTTGACTTACACAGCATTTTGCTAGTTGTTTTTTTTTTTTCTTTTTTCCAAGCAAGATAGCTTAAATAATGTTAAATGCATTCGAGTAGGCTGATAGTCAGTGTTTATCGAGTGCCTCAGAGAATCATGTGCAAAAGCTGTTTACTGACATAACCACCTCCTCCACAAACATTACCCTGTAATTATTTCAGCCTTAGCATTTCTGCACTGGAGCATAAAGCTCTCTCTCTAAGTTCATAAGTCAGATGCTCCATGGTATTTCTTCTTCCTTGCCTATTGCAATAATATTAATATTGATTAAATGGAAATCCAAATGTTTAATCATTCCCTCTTGCATTCTGTCTTTGCTTTGTCTGCCTCACATAAAGGGGAAGGTGTTCAGGGCAGGGTTCATCTGTTTTCTGCATCATTTGCTTCCATAAGTAAATTATATCAATAGAAAAAAAGAGGAATGAGTATCAGTGGAATATAATATTCCAATCAGTGAACATAACTTGTTCTAATAGGGAATTAATTTACTTAATAAGACTCTTTTCATCTGTAACTACTGATCTGAGTCTGGCTTCAGTGAATTACCTCCCAGGAGTTTTTTGGTTTTTTTTGTCCTGCCAGCAAATCCTCAGCCATAGGAGAGTTCATCTGGGATTTCCAAAGCAGCCCTGTTGAAGGAACAGACCTGCCACAGCCAATGTTCAACACAGAGGTAGAGAAGTGGAGGGTTTTTAGCTCAAATTGGTAGTGATGACCAACAATGCCTTTTTACCTCCACTATGAAGATACTAGTAGTAGATCAAACAGTAGGGAAAAGGAGTATCAGTGGGTTTTGTGAATAGAAGACTACTTTTCCCACTTCGGGGTTTTGTTTCAAGTCATCCAAACGAGGTTAGAGGCAGAAAATTGCCCTCTGAATAGGAGGCCATTCTGAGCTCAGAGCAAAGATGTATCTGCCATAAAACTATTCCTGAGAAAAGTATTGTGCAAATAAAAAACAATAGGCTCATCTGTCTATAATTCTAGCCAGGACCCATCAATACAATCTCTTCAGTTTAAAATCCATTAAACTATTAAAGTAACAAGTGCTACACTCTTAACTTTCAGTCATGCTCTGCGTAGTTGTCAGCACAGGTTCCTGTGTTGTCCGTCTCTTCATGTTCAGAGGGAGACAGAAAGAGACTGACAACAAACACATCAGCATACTTCTTCACTATGGAAAAGAATGAACAGTTCCAGCCTTCCGTTATCATGAAACTATGGTCTTGCACCCCAAATACAGTTCTGCAAACTCTTTTTTATATTATTTATTTATTTATTATGATAAATCTCAGAGCTCCTTAGTGCTATCGGCTCTTCAGCTGACCTTAGATAATCACCTCTTGATGACACTTGTAACACAGTCCTTACTGCTTAACTCAACCCGCAGAAACAGGGGACCAGGTGAGAACCCAAACAAAAGGAAAAAAGGAAAACATACATAACACGAAACTGTATGGTAGATCACAGCATTTTAAATTGCGTTCATCTCTGAAAGCAGATTTCTGTAGTAAGCAAGGAGCTCCAACAGCAGCCAGCAGAACTGAGTTTGAGTTTAGTGCTATATATGATATATGTTGTGCATTACAGCACAGCAGCTGGAGGTACCCAGGGAGGGGAACAGACCTGATTAACCCACAACCTGAATAAAAAATTGCAGAATCATGGTCAGTAACCTGAATGCCATGGTGTAGGATATGAGATACATAACCAGAGGGACCAGAAGTCATGTCACTGGTGTGAGTACACTCTAGTTACATCTTCTGAGGCATACATAAAAAAAAAAAATTAAAAAAAAAAAAAAAAAAAGTCTTAACACCTATCCCAACTGCTTATACTTTGAGCTCAGTTTTTTTTTTTTTTTTTCCATTTTAAATTACATCTATCCATCTGAAAATTTGTAGCAGCATAAACACCGCATGCTTCTGGTGACAGTCCAGTCAGGATGGACAAGACAAATTAATTCATCACAATTTCTTCACTAATTTCAATGATTTCAGTGCAGTCTGACAGCTGTTTTCCGGTGGTGGCAGCATCTTGGTGATGTGTTACTTTCTCTGACTTAATATTTTTCTTAATGGAAACATTAGAGGGAATAGAGCAGAGATGTGAAGTTGTTAAAGCAGAATTAAATGTCATCTGGGAACAAAGATTTAATCAAAAAACCCTCAGTTTGCCTATTAAGAGTTCAGGGAAATCTTGTCAAATTTAACAAAAGGCCAAAAGAATAATAAATAATAATAATAAAAAATGATAATAAAAAGCAAGCAAGTACAAGGAGAGAGACACAGACAAGTCATAGGAGACTGAAACTACAGATTTTGTCTGAAAGCAAATGTAGTTATTGGCTTTCTAATCATTCCATTGAGATTTCTGTGGCTTCCTACCCACTGGTGACTGTGAGGAAGGAAATTTAACAGGGAAGTTTACCACCTTTAGAAGTGTTTGAATATAGCAACTAAAAACACAAAAAAAGAAATGCAAAACAAAAAGAAAAAAAAAAAAAAAAAAAAGAAAAAAGAAGCAATGCAAAAGAAAACCAATTTCAATTAGACAAATATTATTGTAAATTGAAAACTCTCTGAATCAAATTTTCATGATCATTTTTCCCTGACTTCACACTGACACGTGCAGTTTTAAAATAATTGCACGGATTTCAGCTATGCACCTTTCGTTAGTTCTTGTGGAAGGCTTATTAAGTGTCCCCTTGAGATTCAGAGAAAATTTGGCGTGCTGTTTTGTTTTGACACCAATATCTTTCACAATTGTTGGGGTTTTAATTGTATTCTCATGAAAAATTTTATCTGCTTTCCTTGACTTTCATTGAAGTTGTCACCATCTTGCAACATTGTCATCACTTTTAAGAAATTCTATTACTTCTGAAAAGTGAAGGGTATTAAACTGCCTCTCCCCAAAGGTAAAATGAGATTCTTGACTTTGCCTGTTGAATTTTCATTAATGCTCTCTGTAGCTCTAAGCAGGAGTATTTTTTCAGTTCTGAATGCTGACATGGAGAATTGAAATAATGGTCATTATTGTAGTCATCAGTCACTTTATTCTGAGCTATGCCTTAAGGATGCCTCATATAGTATATGCCAACTGTCCCTTCCAGGACATCTGAGTCTGTGCTGAATTCTAATCACAAACTCTAATACTTGGAAGTTTTTTTTCCTTCTTTCTTTCTTTTTCTTTTTAATTGCTACAGATTCATTTTTCCTTGCCTCTCCATCTTTATATACACCTCTTCTCCTTGCTCACTATTTCAGCTTGTTGAAAATCATAAAAAAACACCTTCAGAATTTCTTAGAGGGCCTTGCAGATTTCTCTTCTCTGTTTCCTGTATAGATCTTGTCTCTTCTTTGTAACAGTAGGAACTAGGGTGGGAAAGATCTACTGATCTGCTGCATTACCCTAGAGTGGGACTGAGTTTTGTGATGTACCTTCAAGATTTGTGCCTGAAAGGAAACAGCAACCAAAGGCTATGCAAGGTTTATGTTGCATCTGACATGCTATAAATTGTACACAGAACAGGCCAGGTTTCAGTGCAAGCAGACTGCTCTGTCTCTATTAGCCCCAAATGAGGACTAGCTCATTTACTCACATTGAAGGTTTAGTCCACTTTGAGACACCATCCCTCCTCACTCGTCCTGCTTGCTTGATTCAACAAGACCTTAGCTCTTGACCTAGCTCTTGACAATCACATATTCACCACGTTATAGATATGTATATACATATATTTTAATAGTAATGAAAAAGCCTCACATAGTTTAATATTTTCTTCAAAAGCCACTCTCCCATATTCACAGGAATTTATCACCCCTGTACCTTGATAATGCAAGTTTTGCTCTTTTGTTTTGCTTTGTTTTAAATGGGAGAATAGTGTTGAACACAAATCCATTCTAATCTCAAAAACTAGAGGTAAAATAATAAAGCCCTAAGGCACGTTATTATTACGGTTTAAAAATTCATTATTTTTAAGACTGTCTCATCATTTTCAAGGGTGTGACTCATCATTCTAGAATGCTTGGAATTAACAATACTGAATGACAGTAAAAACAAAGCTCCATCATAATATAAGCCCTTAGGCAATACTGTAGCAATAAAACAAACACTATCATATAGCTATGAAGCTATTTCTAGGTCCCTCTGGGTGTCAGCAGGACTTAAGCAGAGCATAAAAAGAAGTGAATTTCACAACGCGTCTAAGCCTTTGCGATAAAACAGCACAGCTTCTGTGGAATTAATTCTGCTCACAAGGAGAAAAGTTTCCACCTCTACAGTATAACAGAAGTATCTAATGAACAGTTTTATTATGAAGCAACTATCAGGTGAGTTTCTATGCAGTGTTTACACTTCTTCTGTTACTGTTGTAGCTGTAGGCATCCCCTCCCCAAAGAGTACATTAGAGTTGTGTGCATTAGAAATACTGAAATATAATAGAAAGCAGTTTTACTGCTTGACAAACTAAGCATCATTTGAAGCTTTTACAGTTCTGCTTAAAACCTCATAAACATGTGTTTGTTTTGCTAGGACAATGAAGTGCTGTTTAGCTACTGAAATCCCAATTAACTAAAATTCTATGCTGGTGTTACTGATGTAAATCAGGCTATTAGACAGGCAGTGCAAATGAAGATGCAGAATTGGTTCCAACCATTTAGGTGCTGCTAATTGAGATGAAACGGAAGGCAACACATTGAATTTAACATTGTCTGTATAGACAGTTTAGTAGTCTTTTCTCATTGCAAGAATTTATGGACTGTGCAATGATAGCACCAATGAAAACATGACAATGTAATAGCATGACGCATTGTAATGCTTTATCCTTTATTGTAAAGCAATTGGGAAATATGAGAGGTGACAGAACATTACCTCCCACATTTTCCAGTGAACCTTCCCATACTACTGTATCTCATGGGACTGCAGAAGCAAAAAACTATGGTACAGTTATAAGAAAATTATGGTCACAGGTGAGGGGTCATATTATAATTGCAAATAAAAACAACTAAAGAGTACAGACTTTCCCAGAGGAATCTCCATGTAGCAGTATTTACCCCTCCATCACTATTTTGTAAGTGGTTTGCCATTTAGGTACAGATCAGAGCAAAAAGGCCTGCGTAACACACAGGAAAAGAAAGATACCTAATACTTAATTCAACAAAGTTGATAGCACAACTGAGGAAAAACAGAACTCAGCTGAGGAAAAAGATGAAGGGAGAAATTATTTAGACTCTACATCTCAAAGAGATTTTAATGTCTGAGCTGAAAGGCAGTACTTCCCCTGACTTGTGTTTGAGAGCTGTAAACTATTCTATAGAGTCCAGGGCCTATGCCCAGGCAGTCCTTCATTTTAAATAAGAAAGCTACAACATCCACCATATAAGGAGGTGCTTACATGCCACCACATGTAATTTGAAGTACAGTTTTTTCCTTCCCTCCCACTGAATCCTTCAATTTTGTAGCAAAAAAAAACAAAAAAATATTGCATCAATGAGAACATACAAATGACTGAGGAGACCAGTAGTTAGAGTCATAGGTAGATAAGGTTCTGCTTCAGTAAACAGTTTAATATTTCCAGTCCAAGAGTCTTAAATGGGAAGCTTCAGAGCACTTGACATCAGAACATCATCAATCTAGAGTGCTCTAGGGTTAAGATACTCCTCTGAACAGTAGGAGTCCCTCTTCCAAATCAAGATGAGGAAACTATTGAACCAAATAAACTAAATAGTCAGTAGTACGTGGCAGGTAACAAAGACCTAGGCTGCCACACAGATTATTATTTTTCTTTTGTTTTACTACTTTCAACAACAAACTGAATTATGATAGGAAAAGCTTTTCTCCTAGTATTCTTTAAAAGGACAAAAAAAGTATGTCTCAATGGGTATCTAGGGATAAGATTAAATTAAAGGTTAGGCAGCCTATTTAACATTTATCCCTACATTCCTAAACTCTTCTGTTCCCTTGCTGAAGGCTTATGAATGTAGGTCCTTCCATAGCTCAGGAAGGGCCCTATTACTTGACCATGCATTCTTTCTTAAAGTTAGGTAAGGGGACTGAGGACAGTAAAGGAGCCAAGGGAAAGCACAACCTCTCAGCATCTCTAGCTGAACCTACACCAAGCCTATATAAAGCCTAGGAGATTAGTCAGTCACTGAAGATAAGAAGAGGAAATCTAAGTCTATTATCCACTTCAATAAAGCAAGCCTTTTGTCACAGCAGATTATTCTGGCAAAAGCTGAAGTGCATAGAGATTTTAGGTGGTAACTGAGCAGGTCTTTGGAGAATCACAGTTTTCAGTGCAGTGCCTGTATGTTCATATGTACTTTATTTGTAGTCTACGATTGTTTCCCAGAAGCACTTCTGTGACTGAATTTCTCTGAAATGAATATTTCATGCAAAATATATATTACTGGCCTGCATATCTAAATGATTGAAAGTAACAATTTTAAAATGTACTTTCTTCATGCATTGACATTTGAAATGAGTTACAATCAGCCAATCATAAAATGAAAACCCTATACCATGACTCATATGATAAAACACATGACAGCAACATGGTTCCTAGTATGAATATCTGAATTGCAAGACAACATTACTCATATGGTTGAGCTGCAGAGGAACACAGCACATTCAAGAACAGCACCTTAATGCATTTGTGTTCATTTCTTCTGTATTGTGACATTCATTCTTTAAATTAGATTTTTTAAACACTGAAATTATTCTTGTCATAAAATGAATTGGGCCTTGACAGGAGTCTTGCCTCACCTGTACCTATGTGTTCCTTCTGGGCAAAACTATCAGGAACAAAAATGCCATAGGGTTCATACAATAGGGTAACAAGACTTCTGGCTGAAATATATGTTTTATGAAAAGGGATGTTTTCTTCTCTCTTTAAGAGTGTTGTCATGAAGAGTTGAAAGCAAGAGCCTGTAGTTTTCCAAGATGTCTGCAGTTTAAAAATAAGGACTTAGGATAGCGGATGCCTGAGTCTGAAGAAAGAGCTCAGAAAGCAGAGGGGTGTGCCACTGCACCTTTTGGAGATGTCTGTATTTTTCTTCTGGCTCAAGACTGGAGTTTGAAGCAAGAGTGAACAAACTTCTACAGAGTCTATCCCATACCTTGCTGTTAAATATCAGATGTTCAGTATCAGTAACCAGAACCTAGGATAATTACACAGACACAATAATAATAATAATCTTGAAGTTTGATTGTAGTTTAAATATATCAGTTTGCACTCTAAGTCTGAGCCTTTATGGACAAATCTTTACATTTTCTAAACTAGAAAACTACTGTACACTAGAATCTCAAAGGACAGATTGGCTTGTCAGTTGTTTGCTTTATGTTATATGTTTCTAGGAGCAGGCAGGAGCCTTAAGAAGAAAAGCTAAATATCACTGACCCAAGAGCTGGCATTATGTTAGTCACATAAAGTAGGAATGGGGACAGTAGAAAAAAGGGGAAAAAGGCTTACAATAAGACTGTGTATTAAGGCAGACTGAAATACACTTAAAGTACAAAAAAGGACCACCACTGGAACTTGATGATAAGCGAGACAGACTAATATTAAGCAACCAAAAACTACATTTTTGCACTAAAGAAAGTGAAGCTAGAGTGGGACACGTGTACCACACACAGCTGGTCTGTGCACTAAACTGTCCTACCAGCAGCATAGATGGCATATCAGGAAGAAAATGGTGATCAGGTAGAAAAAGGTGATAGAAGCATATCTGGACACCAGGAAAATTACTGTGATTTCTGTTAATGTCATTTCCAGAGATACTTGAAACTAGAATTGATAAACGTGCGTTTATATTTTCAGTAGGGTGTGATTGCTGCACTGCAGTGGAACATATAAACAGGCAGTACTGTAGTTTAATCCTTTTGACATCAAACTGAATGCCCCATTGACTGCAGTGGAATTTGAAACTGGTCCTCTGAGGGTAACTAACCTTCTCCTGTACATTGTATTGAACTACGCAGAACACTTGTGTGTGACCCTTCAGAGAAACAGTGGTGGTACTTCAGGCAGGGATTATACTTGTTCTTAAAAAAATTTGTACGTTATTTTTGAAGTAAGGAAGAAGAAACCTTTAATGACTCAAAGATCTCTGCTCTGAAAGAACTTGAGAAGAAAATATGGCAGACCAATTCTGAAACTGTCTTATTGGAAAAGCTCTTTGAGAAGTCAAATATTTCTCTGTACCTCAACTTCTTTGGTCTTTAATGAGGAGGGTACATATGTTGAAAGCACAGGGAGAAGATATAAGATCCCAAAAGAACAATACCAGATGATCTGAATACATTTGAAGTTTTCCTTAAAAGGTGACCTGGAATATGACATAGCATCTCAATGGTACATCAGTGAAAAATGTTTTTCAAAGTTTCTTTTTTTTTTTTCTTTCTTTGTGTCTTGAGTGATGTCTCAGATGCCTCAATTCAGTTACTGTTGTATTTCCAGGAAACTTTAAATTTGTATATAGCTGGAGTTCTATACAGGCCTGGATCTTACAAAATGTGAATATGTTACATTGTTAATATGTTACCTTTGGGAATTGAAGATGCTCAGAATATAATAAAACAGGCATAAAATGATAGAACAAAATGGGCTGTGGACACTTTTTAGCTATTACTTGCAGACATTGCAGAGTCTCAAACAATTAGAAGAGTTATGGTCATCTTAGTTTCAAAAATAGCAGGTCTTCTAGTAGAAATTCACGTTTGATTTTATGTTCATATCAAGCACATTCAGAAGAAGTGATGAGTCAGTTGCAAATGTATCCTTGCTTTGTTCTGCTCAACACTTTCTTTTACCCATCTCTCTGTCCTTCTGCACTCAAATATCTATACCAGTGCCAGTGAGAATAAAGAACTACAGGAAAGGAGAGGAAAGAGGGCAAGATGAAGCCCACATCCATTTTTGTCAATCATATGTGGTCTTTTATAGCAAGGGCTCAAGCAGGGACTGAAATGGTGAATATAAACTGGGTTAAGTGAATAGTACACATAGAAAAAAATTTACAAAGAAACAAAATTAAGTAGAGGGAACAGGGGAACATGTACCTGTACATGTACACTGGGAAAAACAAACAAACAAACAAACAAAACAAACAAACAAACAAACAACAACACATGTAAAAGAAGAGAACACTCAAAGAACAATGTTAAAATGGAAGAAAAGAAGAGGCCGACTATTGTAAAATGGATAGTTATGTGCAACAAGATATAACTAATATTTTATAGTGCTTTATGAGAAAGTTCTCTTCTTAAACTGTGAAGTTCAACATTCTTGCAATCTGCAGGAGCAGCTATCCTGTCCAAGTACAGTTGATATAGTATCAGCTGTGAGGATAATACACCTTGCATTTATAAACATTTAAAAAAAAATAAAATCATGAATTGTCATATAGCACTAGCAATCACAGCAAAACAGCTTTGGGTAGAGATAGAAATAGACCCCAGGCTTCTGCTCAAAATACAGAGCATTGCAATACCCACTAAAACTGAAACTATCATGTAAAAAGCAAACAGCAATGGGATTCAAGAAGATTTTAAAATTAATAAGGTTAGTGGGTAAGCTTGTGACTCCTCAAGTTGATCATTTTCTATGTTTATTGAGGATAGAGAAGCTTAAGAAAAACTTTCTTAAGAAAGGCAATTCATATTTGTTCAGTGCTTCAGTGGAAAAATACCAGGTAAGAAGTTTTCTGTCTGAAAAATAAATAATTAGTTTCAAAGCAGAAAGCACAATAAAGGTCAGACAGATTCTATTCTAACATTCAAGAACACCCAGTATTTTAAATTAGAAACTCTCTAAGTCAAAGACCGTCTCCTTATCTGTCTGTCTGTGGTATGCTTCCCCTGCCCTTTCCACAGATGGATGCTTGCATGCTGCTACGCTTAAAGTATTTGAAATAGGGTGACTTGGGATCCCAAGTTTAATCTTCCTAAAGTGAAAAGTTTTCTGAAGATTTCAGATGTTTCCTTGGGTGATCCCTTTCCATTTGGAGTCCCTCTCCATTTGAACCTGTTGACTCAGATCATTGTCAAGTTCAGAATCACATTTCCCATTTTCTTTCATGGGTCATGAGTAGGAATGGAAACATAGAAGATTCCAGTCTGAACATGGATTAAGAATTTGTCTATTTCTAATTTGGACACGTGGCATTTAACTTCTTTTTCTGCCAAAAACAAAACAAAACAAAACAAAACAAAAAGTGGGCATGATTACTGACTTTTTTATATATGAAATGTGATTTTCTCCATTTTTCCCATTATACTCCATTTTTTAGACTGTGCAAAAAAATGCACAGTTGAATTGGACAAGTATTACAGAATATATAATAGATTTTTCAAGTACGTATGCATGTGCTGGAAGAAAACTTAGAGCAATAGGGCTCCCCTGGAGACAAAGAATGTTTTTTTCAGTTATTCTTCTCCTGGAAAAACCATTCTCTTATTACAATGGAGTATCCATTTTAGAGAGTTCCTTCACATGTATCTCACCAGAGTCACCAGAGCTCATGACAAAGATCTGTCATGCTAACAGATATGATTCTTTGTGAACATGTAGAGAGATCATCGGGTTCAGCTGGCTACAGAGGAACTTCCTGGAGGTAAGGCTAGGATAGTGTAAGGAGTTACTTGGATGAAGTTACTTTGTCAAATATTTCAATATACATGTATATATATATATATATATCACACTATGTTTCTGGAGAGGTAGTTCAGTGAAAAGAAAGAAGAAAATGCACCATATTTTAATGCACATCCATTTTAATGGTATCAACTTAGGCCATATTTATTTGGAAGGTTGATTCATTATTCGCTGAAACACTGATATAGAAACATTCAGCAAGAGGCTGCAGGGGTGATAATATCATTTCTGATTAATAAAAGTCCTACTAATGTGCCTTAATTAAATACAATATGTGGTTTCTATAGCTCAAAGGTCTGGCTGTTTTAAGCAATTTATTGCCAGTAAGGTCCAAGCCAGTGCCCCTTATAAATCTAATTCATTAAAATGGTATGCTTAATGAGAAAAAGGTTATTCTACAGAATTCAGACTGGGCACACATATTAAATTTAGAGATTGATAGACCTTTTATAATCTTTCAATAACTTTTTAACATTAAATTCTCTGCAACGTATTCCTCCATATTCATGGCAGTTTCAATTAAATAAAAACACAAATGGAGGCAAATCAGAAGTAAAGCACAAACAGGTAAGTCTCCCTGTTCTGCTGAAGGGCCTTCTAGAATGTCTTATTAGAAGTAGTAAGATGTGTGTTTATATATATATTATATTATATATATATACACATATATTATATATATACCATATTATATATATTATATTATATAGATTATATAGATTATATAGATTATAGATTGTATATATCAATATATATTAATACATATATTATATATAATATACATGTATATACTATATGTTATATATTATATATATATGAAATGAAAAAAATAGCATTATAGAGTATAAAGATAGTATTATGGAACATCAAAAAATATGCAAAATTGAAAGCCAAAACTACTGAATTGTATATTAAATCCAGAAAGGATGATTATGATTATTCACCTAAATCACTGCATAATATATGTCATAGAATTAGACCCAGCAAATCCTGGATCAAACACAAGTTTTTCTTCAGTTTTGAAAGCTGGTCTTCTATGTAGTTTCATTACTGTGCCAAAATAAAGATCCATGTCTTGGGTGTGGAGCCAAAGTGATGCATAAAGTACTCAGTAAATATATTTCCATTCAGTGATACAGCTCCAGATGAGGCCTAGTCTGTTCCGGACCATTTAGAGTTTTATAAATCATGTGTGCTTTCCAGCAGAGAATGGGTTAATAGTAGAATAGCCAGAGAGTGAAGTACTAGGTCCCTTTCCCAATCATGGATGGACAAATGTCTTTCTGGCATTGAAATAAATTTTTGTATCAAGAATCAAAGGAATCCAAAAACACTCTCGGGCTGCAAAACAGTTTGACTTTTGGGAACACAGACTGTCAATGCATACAAATGTGGCAACATTAAAAGGCTACCTTCCTTCTTCTCTCTAGCACCCCACTGGATGGATTTAGGTTTAGCCAGTTGCTTCTAAGCCACTTGCTGATTTTAGCCAGACAGTGAGACACTTGGATGACAGAGAGCTGGGCTCTGCCATAACAGATTTTCACACAGACAGCCAACAGACCCAGGTGGTCATACTTTGAATTGGGCAGCAGAAACATGTCTCTAATTCATCAAACTTACTGGATTCTGACCACAGTCACAGAAGACCTAGATTGCTATCCAAATGTTTTCCTTTTGGTAGCATTTTGTACACTTTTTGAAGGAGACAAGGTAAAGCTGAAATCCAGAGGAGGCTAGGCAAATGTACAAGTGTATGCAACCTGAAAACATACTACATCTGCTGCTCATGAACAACTCAGTCCTGGCACCTATGAGACTAGCTCTGAGGCCATAGGAAACCCAAGAGCAGAAAAAGATAGACTAAGTAACACTCTACCCTGTCTCCCCACTTGACTGATTGCAAAATCTGTTTTCACCTTGTGATCAAACATGCCTTAGTCAGTGTCACTGTATTTCTCATATGTCCTTATATCAGGTCTCAGTCAAACATGAGAAATAGATAGACTTTAACATGACCTTTACATGAGATACCGATTCAAATAGTGTTGTGTATTACATTGGAAGACAGCTTTCTGACACTCTTACGCAGCAATGGTCATATTTTAAAGGCATATTTTGGAGATCACAGTTGCAGTATTTGCAAAAGCACACCTGTGCATCATTTCTAGATCTAGCGGAAAATAAAAACCTATTTCTGAAAATCTTGCTGGCACCTAAGTACCTTGAAAAACATGGCTTCATTGTGGCAACAATCATCCCTGTTTTCTCCATTACATGATTAACAACCTGCAGAGCCAGGAGCTGACAAGGAACACAATCTCTAAAACAGATGTCCTGTTTATTGTGTTGTTGCTTTCTTCTTAGTCAGGGTAATTTGGGACAGCTGTCTTTTTAAGAGATCTTTTGAGAGGTGCCTGCTTTTATGTTCAAGCTCTGTGAGTTTTCTAAGAAAGTGGAAAAGCTGTAATAGAGTGTGAGTCAGGTTTCCTCTGGGGTACAAACAGAAACCAGCAAACTGTTGCTTTTAATTAGGCTACAGCTGAAAGAACAACTTCCTAACTCATAGGTTCACTTGATGGTACGTTGCACCATCCCTCCTTTTGCCCTCTCACATTTTCAGCAGGCATTGTACAGGTTGTACTTATTATACTGAGGTACCTAAGAACCGTAAATCAGTCTTACCACTTGAAAAAATTAACAGTTTAATAATCTGAAAAAAAATGATGGAATGTATGGTTGTGGTGAGAGACAACTGTGGGGAGGGAGAGGCTGGAGAAAAGAGGAGATGTTTTAAAATAATGCTTAAGTTCCTGTCTTTTGTTTAGCACCAGGACAGGACTAATAGGAGGGCTGTAATTCGTTGATGTTCCCTCAGTCATGTCCTCTGTCCTGCAGCCATTTCCTTAGAGTCCTGTAAAGAGACTGTTCTCTCCCGTGGTGGAGAGCTGGGTTGCAACTAATAATTTTTTGTGGGTACAAATTTATAAGTGAGGAACATCAAGACAGGTGGTGACAGAGCACATATACAAGAAACAATGTTTATGCAGACAGTTGGCTCAGATTACTTAACCTTGTAAGGCAGAATTCAGGCTAAAAAAAAAAAAAAAAAAAAAAAGGTAAGTAAGAGAAAAAGTATCTGTGTATTATAGCATTCTCCTGAATCAAACTGCGAACTGCAATAAATTAAAACTTTCCAAAGACCTTCATCAGACACTGAGCAGCATTTTTAAATGATTGATAAACAAATATAAATCTTCTGTCACACCTCTAGTATCATAATTCAAGTTGCATGCCTAGAGTACTGTTTAAATCAGTGGTTCGTGGCAGGAAAAATAAGTCTCGATTCTCATATGGCATTGGGTTTTCCTTCTAATTTCTACCCAGAGAATTTTCCCTCATCTAAGTTACCACAGGCTAACAAGCCAAGCAAATTCCTCACCTACAAGCTAGAAGAAAATGGCTCTTCATCTTGCCTGGATAATCGCTGGACACACTCTCTGGTGGGGCTGCTTAATTGTTGTTCACAGGTGCTGAATACCCCAGGGAAACCCTTACCACTGAAGGGTATTTAGAACCAGTCTCCTGATGAAAATATTGACATCTTCTTCCAGGGAACCATGCAAAGAAACATGACATTTGGGGACTAATATTTATCACTCAACAGCAGCTGGCAAATTGCTCTCATCTGATTTGGCTGGCTGCTTCACCTTGGAAATCAATAGCAGACTGAAGATATTTCAGTCTATTAGGTACTAAATATAGAAAGTATATATATATATATATTAATTATATATATATATAAAAACTGTCATTAAAGGCAGAGATTGCATAAAAACTTCATTTGAACGTGGGTGGTATTCTATAAGCCAAGTTGCAGCCCAGTCATTACTTGTCTGCAATATATGCATAACTGCTACAATAGGTGATTAAGAACAGTCAGCCAGCTGTGCAGCTGCTTCTGTAATTCTGGAAACTATTGGGGAGTTTTATTAGTTAACGGGTTGTCTGATTAGACACTGTAGTTACCACACACAGGCATCAGGGGGCAGCACGGATAAAGAGACCACATGCTGTAACTGAGCTGTCACATGTTCCAGCGATATGCAGCGTGGAAAAGAGATGGGATCCAAAAGCTCTTTAAACAAATCTGCCCAAAACTCAGAAAAGTTAGTATCTGGCTCCAGTAAAACAGAGAGGGTTTGAGGATGAACAATGGAGCTCTTCTTTATAGTTCAGGAAAATATCTGGTAGAGCTGTTTTATAGAAAAACTGGGAATATAACCAAAGTTTTAAACCAAACATTGTCCCAGAGAAAGTGGAGGCCTGGAACAACACAGATTTTTGTGTCTTCAGACAGACAGACAAAAACAATGCTGGACATTTCCTAATATTCTCTAACAGGGCTGTTTTCAGCATTGGTGAACACAAATGAGATAACACAGGACAATGTGGAACTGAGGGGTGTTGGAAGAGCTCCATTGGGAACAGTGCCTGAAATACCGAAAGCTAAGGAAGGTTAGGATTAGGGAATTTATTGGATTGATTTGTATATGATTAAGAAACTTGTGCAACCTCTATCTCTTCTCCATTGTGTAGTTACATATCATTACTTGACCAGGATGTCACCTTCTTCACAACTTGTTTTTTGTTTATATGTGTTCTTCTGTTGTAAGTCTCCTAACATAAAACAAAGACAGAAAGACAAAGGTGAACCTCATGGTATTTCAGACTGCTGTTATTAACAACAACAAATTCAATCAAAAGACATCTCCCTTTCTAGAACTCTACTCTTTCCTGTATTCTCGCTTGCTTTTTGCTTCTTTTCTGTGTAGTTTGCTGATATCTGAGGTTTCTAGGAAATTGACTTCTGGGAAATTACTTGCTTTTATATTGAATATCTGTTAATGGCCACTGTGATGACCAAAGATTAGGCTAGGCAGGCAGAAAATGAGTTGGCATACTAACAACTGTGATTTAACACCATATGCAAAGAGCACTCTTTTCATACAAAGATTTGATCATTTGGAATAGCTTCGTTTTGAGTTCTGGTTGCATTTGAATATAAAGTAGATGCAAAATGAGTGTTTTCCAGTGATTTTTTATATAGGTCATACATCTTTCTCCTTCTTCTAAAGTTCTCGTATTCTTTCAATGATAAATGTATTAAATCTTTCCTGAAATCAGCAAAAGAGATGTGGAAATAGGGAATACATCAATGGCTTGAATAAAAGAGACATTGGATGTTACATAGCTGATTTTATTTATGTTCTGACCCACTATTAAAAATATATAATTAAAACTTGCATTGGATAAAATTATACGTGGGCATGCCTCTACAATAAATTCAGTAAGTTCAACTAACCAAACAAAAATGGCTAAATAAACCATAAACTTCATAAGTAGAAGTGGAGAGCTATAGTTCATCGAAGTTTCCTATGCTGTCAGCTGTCCATTCTGGGCTCTTCTAGTCTAGATTCAAACTCTTAGAAAGTAGGTTTGAGTGATCCTTTGTCCTTTCAGAGTAGAGCTTGTGTGCTTGAGAGAGCCTTTGTGCACTTTATGAATATTTTGGTAAACAAAATTAGAATGAATTTTAAATGTGAGTTTGAGATTATTTATTTTCAGCATAAGAAACCTTGAAAAGTCCCTAGTGGAATGTTTTATTGGCTGAAAATTGACAGTACAAACAATAACGGAAATCTAAATTGGAAAACACAGGCTTTTAAGTACTTCCTATTTTTTAAGTAGAAGGAAAGGGAAAACATCTGGAAAGGTTGAAACTGATGAGAGAGGATGTCATCAAACTGAGTGAAGAGTTTCTAGATTAAGTAACTTTTTACAACTTGTGTGTCTCTAAAGGATGTATAATGATGTTGAAAGTGTCTTTTTTTTTAAAAAAAAAAAAAAAAAAAAAAAAGATAGTCAAAGAACTTATTCAAAAGTGGGAAAAGTGGGATGAATCCAAAGTAGGCTGTCTTCAAGAAGATTTTAATGCCTTTATACTGCTTTGGATTCAAAAATAAAATAAAATAAAATAAAAAAGGAAAAAAAAAAAAAGGAAAAAAGAAAAAGGGCAGAGAAGGAGAAGAAAACGGAGGAAAGGACCAAGAAGCAAAAGATGACTTTAGAGAGCAACTCACCACCTTGCAAAAGGTCCAGTCACAGAGAGGTTCAGAAACTCTATCATGAGATGTATTCATTTGCAGTTCAGGAGTTTAATATTGGTGAATCTTGTCTGAGGATCTGAGAAATGGTTGGGTTTGCTCTGAAAGGTGCAAAGTTATCTTCACTAGCCCAGCTCCTCAAATTCTGTCAATTTTGCTCAGGTTCTGGACTAGCAGTTGGGGAAATCCAGCTGGCATCCAGCTTCTAAAACTCTAGAAAACTTTTGGTTTTGATCTGTGGTGGTTTTACCATGCTGGGCAGCTAAACCCCACAACCGCTCTCTCACTCCCCCTCCTTTAGATGAGGAAGGGGAGAAGTAAAGCAAAGAACAACTCACGGGTTGAGATAAGGATAATTTAATTAAAGGGAAATAATTATAATAATTAAATAAAGACTACCATGAACTAAACAATTTAACTAAGGGGAAATAAAAGGGAAAGGGGAAAAAGGAAGGAAAACAAACAAACAAAATAAATGAAGGCTATATGGAAGTGCAGAGGAAAGAAATTACTCTCTACTTCCCACAAATGAGCGATGATTGACCACGTCCTTGAAGCAAGGCCTCAACGCACGCAGCCGGTGTTCGAGAGGAGGACCGACATCTTCTCAACGAGAGCCCACCCCTCCCCTCTTCTTCCTGTTTCCACCTTTTATTGCTGAGTGTGACACCACATGGTATGGAATATCCCTTTGATTGGTTTAGGTCAGCTGCCCTAGTGATGTTTCTCTCCTCACTTTTTTGCCCACCCCCTAGGAGGGTTAGAGAAAGGCCCAATGCTGTGCCACTGCTGCTCAGCAGTAGACACAACACTGGTGTGATAACACTGCTGTTCCAGCTACAAGTACAGAGTACGGCACTGTATGGGCTGCTGCCAGGAAAGTTAACATTCCAGCCAGACCCAGTACAGATCTAACATTAAATTTCTTACTGTTACTGAAGCAGTAAATCAAGTACCCCAGGTCAGAAAACAACAGTATGCTCAGCAACAGGTATTTGTCACAACTTGTGGTGGTTTCACCCTGACGAGCAGGTGAGCTCCACCAGAACCACTCTCTCACTCCCTCTCCTCAAAGGAAGAGTGGGAGAAAATACCATGAAAAGGGCTCAAAGGTTGAGATAAAGATAGTGTGATCGCTCACCAATCACATTCATTGACAAAACAGACACAGCATAGGGAGATTAATACAATTTGTTGCCTATTATTAACAGACTAGAGTGGTGAGAAACTAAAAGCAAACTAAAACCACATTCCTTGCCATGCACCCTATTCTACCTCCTCACCCCGAGCACTGCAGGGGAACAGGGAATGGGGGCTGTGGTCAATCCCTAACATTTCATCTCCACTGCTCCTTCACGGTCACTCTCTGCCCCTGCTCCATGTGGGGTCCCTTCCCAGGGAAGGCCATCCTTCCCAAACTGATCCTGTGTGGGCTTCCCACAGGCAGCAGCTCTTCAAGAACTGTGGAAGGGCTTTGAGGTTAGATGGGGTTTTGAGCCACCTAGTCTAGTGGCAGGTGTTCCTGCCCATGGCAGGGTATTGGAATTAGATGTCTTTGAGATCCCTTCCAAACCAAAGTATTCCATGTTTCTATAAACTGCTCCAATATGGCTCTGCACCACAGGGTCCATCCCCCAGGAGCAAACTGCTCCAGCTTGGTTCCCTGATAGGCAGCAGCTCCCCCCAGACCCCCTGCCCCTGCATGGGCTCCTCCACAGGCTGCAGCATGGAGATCTGCTCCATGTGGGACCCATGGGCTGCAGGGGGACAACCTGCTCCACCAGGGGCCTCTCCACAGGCCGCAGGGGAACTGCTGCTCTGTGCCTGCAGCACCTCCTGCCCTCCAGCTGCACTGACCTGGGACTACAGGGCTAGTTCTGACTCCTCACTCTCCCAGCAGCTGTTTTGCAGCAGGTGTTTTGTTTTGTTTTGTTTTCCCTTTCTTAAATCTGCTCTCACAGAGGCACAAACACTGCTTATTGGCTTGGCTCTGGCCAGCAGCAGGTCCTTTTGGAGCCAGGTGAAACTGGCCCTTATCTAACATGGGGCAGCTACAGAACTCTTCTCACAGAAGCCACCCCTGCAGCCCTCCTGCTACCAAAGCCTTTCCACATAAGCCCAATACATAGCACTAAGACAGGTTTATTGAGTTGATACACAACAGTGTATTCACACTTGTAAGATTTTTGAGCCATAAACCATACATTCCTGTGTGCTTTGTCCACACTTAAGACATTACTGTCATAATAATAGTTTTAACAATAATAGAGGATTAAAAGGGATAAGCTAGACCTTTCAACAGAGTAAGTCAAAACAATAAAGCTCCAAAGAAAGAGCAGCTTTCAGCCCTCTTCATGCCTCACAGATTTTGAGTTGTTGCTCACAGTGATTCTTAGAATAATCCTGCCTGTCACCACATTTGTTCCACTAGTTTTTAAGTCTCTGACAAGTGGTCTTGTCCAAGCACAAGTCAATGAGTGTTTTAAAAATTCAGCCAAGTAAGTAGAATTATTTTAACTTTCCAAGCCCCTTTGCCTCTTTCACAATCCCAGATCATGGGGTTTTAGAGCTGTAAAGAAATCACAGGTTTCAGTTGGGTATGGGGAAAGTGCCATACAATCCAGCAGAGTCCTGTTTCATGGGGTTTTATATCAGGCAAGAGTCACCATTTGTTGTTGGTGGGTCTTCTGGAAACACTTCTTTCCCTCAACAGAGTTGGATAGTTTTAGAATTAAAATTTTAATTGGACTGACATTTCCTAGACCACATGTCTAGGAAATGTACCACAGCAGCCCTTGAGTGAAAGCAAAACAAGATGAAATGAAACAAAACAAAACAAAACAAAACAAAAAAAAACAACCCACAAACAAACAACAACAAAATAAATTTGCATTTAGATGGTAAAATTATTGTTGTTCTTCTTCTTCTATTTTCTTTTGAAGAATGTAACAAGAAGAAAACCATGATAACTTCCAATTTTTGAGATAACACCCACTTGGAATAATGCCAGCCCTGATCAAATTAGGGGTCTGCCTCTTATTTAAATACATTCTTCCATCCCAGGCACAATATGTTCCTTTCTTTCAATTTTATTCTTTGCCTGTAGCATGTGGCAATAGAAACAAATCAAATCAGCTCATTTTGTGCTAAATGCAAAGAATGAATTGCTTTCAGTTATACACCCACACTTCCACACTTTAAACAAAAAAAAAATAAAAAAATTGTTGGCCTCACGACTTTTAAAGCTCTAGAACATTTATTTTGTTCATTAAGAAGCAGTCAGCCCTAAAAAGGTATTCAAATTGTATTGTCAAAGAAAAAAATCACTTAGAAGCAAAATGATGACGCTGTAAGTGAAATGATTCAATAGCTGAACTGTTAAATGTTTAAAGCTGGCTGTCCCAGGAGGAACAGCTGTTCTACACCTTCTGAGACTCAGGTTAAAATGAAGTGGAAGCTCCTACCCACTGTGCAATCACACCTTCACTTATGGTATAGACATAGACTAGGTTTCCTATCCATACCTGACAAGATTCTTGGGGTCTACAATCCAAACAGAACACAAAGGTGTTAGGTGCAACTGAAAAGAGCTGATAAAGATTCCCCATACTGGCAAATTCTTATCACATAAAGAAAGAGAGGGATAGGCTGACCTGTGGTAATTTCCAAAACTGTGAAGCATTCAGGAGCATAAATTCTGTGACTCTCTACCCACATACTACACCAGCTGATTCCTAAACCAGAAACTAATTTCCAGGAATGGGGATTTCCCTTCCTTGACTAGTTTAGAGTAGGAGAAATTAAAGTGTAAGAGAACCAGCACAACCTTCCATCACCATGCAGTTGTGCCAAAGCATGAGTTAGTGTCAGCATAGCTATGAATGTCTCAGTATGGTAATTTTCAGGAACTCTTTGTGGCACTGGAACCTAGATACGAGGGTTCAAAGTGCTTAAGGGCAGTCTCTGCCTAAGTCTCCAACCACAGTCAACAGAGTTTGTATCTGAAACAACAGCCTTCCCAGTTCTGTTGGGTGCACAAGCTTCAGTCCTGTGATGAGTACTGCCCTTTCCAAGCAGCTAGTTCACAAGGGAAAAGATTATTACAGTACATTGCTAAGAAAGACTTTTTTTTTTTTTCAGTACTAAAAGGAGAAAAGATTAAAAGTGTTCACAACACAAATATAATTCCTTATAGCAACTACTTAATCCTACAGTTTATTTCAATTTCCTCCACTTATCCTGTAACTAAACTACATTTACTCTGAAAAATTTATTCTTGACATTGTTTATTCTCCATTCTCCTCTAACCTCAACTCTCAACTTTAACTTTGACTCAGGTTTTCTAAATACTTAGAACTCAGTACGTAGAAGGGAATTTTTGCTTGGTGTCTCAATTTGCTTTGCAAACATTAACAAACTCAGTCCATGGTATTTCCAGAAATCTGGTACTACATGAGTTGTTATAGAAGTTTTTGACAGAGTCTGCAAAACTGCTCTCTTCACTTCCAGAACTTGTAATGCCCCCTTATCCCCCCGCCCCCTTTATTTAAAATAGGGTAGAGAATATTTTGTTCTACAAGAGCAAAATTGCACTAAATCACCTTGCTCTTGTAACTGAAGTGAAACTGCATACTACTGTTAATCAGAAACAGTTCAATCGTATTTCACTGATAAAATACTATCTTGTCTGTTCTAGAATGTGTTGATTTTGATTGAATTCTTTCTGTAGTAAGCATTTTGAAGTGATTTGATGTAAAAATGTGGTGTCTCATTTTGATTTTCTAACTTGGTTCTCTTCTGACATTTTTTTGGACAGAAGTGAATATGTTTAAAATACATGTTACTTCCAAAATACAAATTATAATGATTTGGTTGTTAACATGCTTTAATACAGACTTTTTGAAGTTTAAAAAGAATATTTTTTGCTAAATGTTATCACTTCATAATTCATAATTTATGCAAATCAGGGAAATATCATTGCAAAATTGGAATTTCCATTGAAATGCAAATTCTAGTTTTGTGAAGACTATGTGCTCATTTAATTTTTGGAGGGCCTTATAGTCAGGTCCAAATTACAAGCTTTAGCCTATTGTGATTCTAAGCCCATTGCTTACATTCATGCAGCCACCATCTCCATTCTGCACAGAATGTCTCCTCCACGGTCTGAAGAGCCTTTCTGACATCCCCAATACAAAAAGAACTGAGCCAAAACAGGAAGAGGTTGCAGAAAAAATTTGAAAATGTATGGGTTTTATCTTCCAAGTTAATAAACAACTGATCATCTTCTGTAGTCCAAGTAATCATTTCCCAATGGTATGTACTGGATGATATGTAATTCTTCAAGAAGAATTCCTAACAAATGTAACATGTCTGTAAGTATTGTGTTTCTATAGACATATGCCAAAATTCTGTAGGCTGCCATCAAGAATAAGCTTCTATGTATTCTGAGACTTTCAGTAGAGTTGCTTCCAAAACATGGAACTAAACTTCTTTTAGGTTATTTAACAAATATTCACATAATTGTTATCTGATGTTATTTGGTTTTATATAATTTTTATATAATTTGTCAAATGCACCTGATTTTAATGATATGCAATGAACCAGACCAGTACAGGTCTAACTCTAGTTTACAGCTACTAAAACCTTTGAAATGTAGTCCAAACTGGAAAAGTAATCAGTCTCCATTACTCTTTCAACCTAAAGTGGGAGATATGTTGCTCCATTCTCTTAAAATTCCTACAAAACTGAAATGTTAATTTATACTGTGGCAAAATAACAGTTATTAAAAAGGAGGTGTGATCACTTTAATTTCATATCCATGTGATGGATTGGTTGGTACAAAAGGAGCATAGCACACTTACTCATTCAAAAATCAGTAAACAAACAGTAGGGCACGCAAGTTAAAAAGGAAAGTGGCTTGAGAATGTGACTGGTAAATATGGAAATAAACAGTGCTGTCAGCCAGTTGAGACATCTCTGGAAGCAAGTGGGTCAGACAGCACCAAAACATATGGGATCAGTCTTAAGCATGAGGTATTTATAATCAAGTAAGACATGAGCTTCACAGCACCTCCCATGTTCACCAGGGATCACAGCGTGACTGGAACTGACACAGTGATTCTTAACAGTTGGGTAATACACAGTGCATCAAAATAAAGCAGGTACAGATATGTGTGGGGAGAATGAATGCAAACATAAATGGTGTAATTTTTTTTTCCCCCAAAGTGCTGAATACTCACAGATGTCCCTTGAGTCAATGATGCTGAAAAGCTTGGATCAGATAATGAAGGCACCTGGCTTTATAGGCAGAGGAGTGTATGCCTATTCTCTAACAATTTCTCTGATGTTTCTGCATACATATTTAGAATATAGAAAATGCACAGGGAGTGGCCCATCCAAGCTACCTAAATATATTTGCACATGAGAGGATGTCAGAAATTTTCAGCCCAAGACCCTTCTTTCTACAGTCATCCTTCGTACGTTTTGTTGGTTTTTTATACTGACAGCTTTAAAATCAGAATGGCCTTTTCTCATTTAAATTCTTATCCACTGTAGAATTATCTCAAAGCTCATTTTTAAAGGTCGTGGTTTATCAGATTAGCATCATGAGGACACAGTCAGACATGAGGTATCCATAGAGAAAGCATCACCAAGGAAAGGTGAAGGTTTCCTTTTTAATCCTGATACCACGTATTAATCCCAGCTAGAGACCAACTAATGCTCAGGTAGGCATGTGTGGAAGCTAGCAAAGTGCACAGACTCAGCAGAACCTATGGCTGGGATACAAGACTCATTTTAGAGCTGAAATGCTGTTTTTTCCTGAATAAAGCAAAGACTAAAGGGGAAGATGGGGAAGCACAGGAGGAGAACAAACAATATTTACTTGGAGCTGTGGAGAGTAGACTTTTATTCAGGCACTAAAAATGAATAGAGGGAATTGAAAGAATAAATTCCAAGCAATAAATAAGAAACCAAATGTGACTAGTTTCTTTTTGTGTTATCTTGTTATCAAGCAATATGCATATCCACTGAGCTTATCACCCTAAAGGATGTTTGGGAGCTTGTGTGCCAATTTAGGATATGAAGGCTTACACTGTCAGTACAAATCCCTGTGCAAATAATCAATGGTGCTCATAATGTCCTTTAATATCTGTCAGTTCTTGTTCAGATGTTAAGGCAGAGATATGAATATCCAAGGGTCTCTTTCATGTGCCCTCAATCCAAGAGCAATAAAGTAAGGAACAGTAGTACATATTACCTGAAGGTATTCCTGAGGTCAGTGTGAGCAGATCACTAGCACAGTCTGCAAGGAATGGTTCTTCCTTTTGCAGAACATAAAGATAATGATGGAGAGAAAACTCTGCTTTGGTTTTGTCTCTAGAGCTCTTCTGCACTCCCATAACACCATTCATTGGTCTGTTGTCAATAGTGTTCCCATATAATTGACAGAGGAAGATTACTTCAAGATGAAGAATATCATTCCCATTCAAGAGAATTTTTAAGTCTTTGCTTCTTTCTCTGGTGGGATCTTAGTATTGGCTTTCTCAGAGACAATCTTAATCTGAAGGGTGTTGTGAATGTCTTGAGAGATATCCAGATAATTTCAGCCTCCAAGAGAGAAATTCTTTGCTATCAATGCAGCATGAATAGAAAGACTAGGGAAAAGGGGAGCCCCATTAGAAGAGTTTGATTTTAATAAGAGGATGATGAAGTTAATTAAAGCTCAGTGCCTGTGAGCAAAGCAAAGGAGAGAGTACTTTGGGGTTTTTCCTTTTGCTTTGCTCCAGCTGTTCCTATCTCCAAGCCAAGTACGTGAGCCAAAATGATACAAGCTGGCAGCTTTTTATAGCAAAGGGGATCATCTGTTAAATGGTTAGGTTGGTTTTGTTTTTCCATAAGATGATGGGGAATATAGTTTCAAAGTTTTTAACAGGAATTTAGCCAAGCGGTTCTCACAGCTTTTTAGCCTCTCTTTTCATTCTCCTGACTGTAAATTATACAATGAAATCCCTTTCCCTCAAAGCACCTCTCATGTCTGTAGTTACTCATCAGTTTCTCCTTTGCCTGTATCAACTTTAACCTATCTAAGCATTTTGTGAGTTCTGTGCTTTCATTTATAAGTTGATTATGCATTAAAAAAAAAACAACACTGTGTCCTAGCAAAGAGGCATTTGGGCATGCAAATTAGCTAATAATTGGCTAGGTCCTTAAAGATGTTAAGGTACAAAATTCTGTTGTTTCTCACCTTTGGCTTGTTTCTGAAATAAATCCTCTGGTTATCTAGCTTACAATAGTTCTTATTCCTATGGGCAGTGGGAACACAACATAGGTGACTCCCTCCAATGGCTAGGTCAGCTGGGCCCATGTTGTCCTTTCAGCTAAACCATATCACAAACAGGCTGATGCATAGACTGGTATAGACTGAAAGTTTCAAATTTCTCGATGTTTAAAATCTGTTTCTCCAAAGTGATGAATAATTTTAGAAAAAGCTTGAATGTGCTGAGACTTACTTAAGAGAAAGAGCATTTTGTATATTTAGCTTTATCTATTAGCTATTTATTTAGCTTGTAGTTGGTCCCATAACTGATTTGATGCCAAAAGAAATTATTGACATCAGTAGACTTGCTGCTGTTTTGCTTTAAAGTATATAAAAGGCAAAGCAGGTCTGTGCTCTGTCCTGTAGTCTTTTCTCTCATAGTTATTCATCTCTGTCTATGCTGTGTTTGGCCAAGACAGTTCCATCAAAAGTTGGAATTCAGTCAGCCCCTCACTTTTCCATACTTGCCTTTCCTGCTGATTCCCCTCATTCTTACACATTCAAATCAGAGTTTCAGGTGTGCTAAGATAGCCTCTAAAAACTGCAAGGAGGTATTTCCACTGGGCTGTACATTCAATACAAACTGTTCAATCATCACTTGTCCTCCAAGGATCCAAATGAATTTATATAGTGGCAACATGTCAGGATCTTTAAGCTCTGCATTGCACAGTGAGGCACCTAAAATGATCTTGACTGGGAGAGTTCACCAAGTTATTAACAGGAATTAAGGAAATAAATTCTTCTCCTGGCAGTCCTCAGCTTCAATAGAAGTCAACAAACTTCAGACTAAGAAACCAGTTGGAGGAAACTAGAGGGATAAGATGATTTCAAATGGATGGCAATCAAGAAAGGCAGTTTCTGGTATACTCAGCTGTAAACAGCCTAGCTAGCAGATTAGTTTGCAGTACAACACAAGAAATCAAGCAGTTTGTCAATGTCCCTTTAAATATCAGAGGTCCTAACATTTGAAAGCAATTAATGGTGATATTTTGTACGGAACTAGAAGATACCTTTACCCTCCATAAACTGCACTGGGACACATTAGGTTTCTGGGAGAGGAATGACTAGACAGCGTTGCTGAAATGGCAAAAAGACAGCCTGTGCACTAAATTATCAAAGCCTTTGGAAAAAGACACTGAAAGCAGAAAAAAAAAAAAAAAAATCTTTGCAATGCTGAATTACAAAACATAAACACACACACAAAAAAGCACCAACAACTGGGATCTGTCCACCAAAGTCAAAGTGCTAAAAGACAAGGGTATAAATAAGGAAGATTGTTTTTTTGTACTTTCACTCTGTGTTTTTTTAAAGGCAATTGCAAAGCAGGCCATGTTTGCTGTCTTCTTGTCCATCACACGTGACCAGCCTTCAAAACCAGTGTATGTTGCAGTTCTTCAAAGGCTTTGTGCATTGGTTTTTGTATGATTGGAATGTCATAATTCACTCTATGTCAATTCCTAGAAGTCCTTCTGAGAGGACAGAACCTTCCACACATAACTATTACAAAGGTTTCAATTAGGCCGAATTGCAGCTTCCTTTAGAGGACATCAGACACTTCGGGGTGTTGTGACGATATTACTTGTGGCAGCTGGATTAATTAAAGTATATCATATGAGGCTGACAGAGTATCTGACTCCTGAAGAGTCAACTAAACTAACCATGTTGTCAATTTTTTCAAGATCTGATCTGTGTTATTGTACAAGTCCGTCCATCCGTCCGTCCTTCCTTCCTTCCTTCCTATTAGAGTGAGTCCAGAGTTGGGCCACAAGACGGTCAGAGGGATGGAGCACCTCTCCTCTGAAGACAGGCTGAGGGAGGTGGGGTCGTTCAGTCTGGAGAAGAGAAGGGTCTGGGGAGACCTAATAGTGGCCTTCCAGTACTTAGTGTAACTGCACTGAGTTTGCACAGTCTGGAAAGACAGGCTTTCATTCAATTTTAGGGTGGAGTTTGGAGACCATTGAACATCATCATATGGCAAAATCTGCTGGGAGACTAGAAGCTGTAGTTCCACTCTTTTAATTAACATATGAAAACTTATTAGAAAGGTCCAAAAACACATCACATCCAAACATTAGGTGTGAAAATGCTGAATATCTTTTGAATAGTCAAATCAAGACACTATACCTTTTTATTTTACATACAGAAATGTCCAAATAATTAGCCTGACACTGTGAACATCAGGAGCCAATCTTATTCTTAACCATTAAATTTCATTGTGATTTTATGCAGGCCATTTTTTCTTCCTGAGACCCTACTCCCTTTTGTAAAATGAAGATTATCATACAGTGCCATATCTCTTAGAAGGTGAGACATGAAGATAGCACATTAAAAATTGTGAGGTACTCAGGAATCATTCTAGATGGAGTAGATGGAGGTCTAGTAAAATATTTACAATATGTTACTAAGTCCAGCACATTGCTGTTTTTACAGCAATGCTCAACCTTTTCAGTAGTAAATTAATCATCTACTTTACAGTACTGTAAAGTATTCCAGGCAGTTATAAATAATTTCCTCCACCAGATTCTCAGATCATACAATGTCATCAGGACCAGTGACAGATTGGGCTGGTAGTTCCTACCTTAGAGAACATAGAGTCATTTCCATGACAGAGCAAAGGACTGTCCTTGTCTCCTTGATCCGCTAATCAAGGAGATCAGGACAAAGAAAGCCAGATGAAAAATAAATAACTGGGGGTTGCTCTCATTTTTCTGTCATAATTATTAATGATTCTTTAATCTTAACATTATGACAGTGGAGAGTTTCATTCTGTATCAGTCTAATATGTGCTATATAGCTAATATTATTTGGAATTGGTAATCCAAAACCAGAGAGGCAACACCTGGTAGCATAGCTTGCCATTCTGTGTTACTTGTTCTTATTTTGACAGCTTTATTAGAGGAGAGAAACTGCAAGCCCCCCTCTCCCTTATCCAGAGATTTGGATAATTTTCCATTTCAGTTCTAAATGCGTAGGTCTGCAATATCAAATGGCATGGCAATCCAACAACTGGCACTCATTTGTGCAAGGTTTGCCTTAACCTATAATGCATAAGATATCCTCAGATTACTTGAAGGAAGGGAGGACAGTTTTACAGAGTACTGTCTTTTTGGAATTTTAGCCATGGTTGGCTGTTAATATAAGAAAATGAAGTCTCAAAAACATCTGTCAGAATGTAGGTTATCAACTCCTCGGTTACCAAGCAAACAAAGCGAGATCAACATTGCAATTAGCAAGTTATATTTACACAGGTTATCAGTATTCTGAACGCAGCAACTGAGAAAGCAGGCGCAGCTCTATTTTGTTCCATGGATTTCTTTCCTACATGCAGCTGAAGCGGCTAATAACAGTCACTGCAGACTGATAGCATTATCAGCTTTTCTGAACATCTTCAAGGAAATGGTACTCAAAGGTAATAAAAGAGGCAAGTAGTCTGTGTGATGAGAGAGCAGTGCTATCAACTTTAAAGTATTTGAGTTCCAGAGAAGGAGTACTGTGCATCCTGTAGTTAATACACTGGCCAAGAAAACAGAATAGGGCACAAGGACCCAGAACAGGGTATAAGGATTTAGAGTAGGGTAATGGTTGTTCTGTGACCTTGTACTTCCCAGACTTTACCTGCCATTATGTCTTTAAGGTAAGCATTGTCTTTTCCTATCTGTTTGTGTGAAGATAACACCATGAAGAATAGGGTTCCTCTTTCACGTGTGACCTCTTAATACCAATATACTGAGTAAGCTTGAAGTCTTCTTGTACATCCTGCATCCAAACCAAAAATATATCAGTGAAATTTATAAGAAAAGTATGCCATGCAATTGCTAACACTGGAGAAAGAAATAAAGATATTAGTTGAGTATCTTTCATCAATGCCAAATTCCCTTGCACTAAATTCATAACTTGCAGTATATTGTTTCAAGACAAAATGGAAATTTTATATATAAATGAAAGCCTAGAAATTATTTTTATCCTCAGAAAGTCTAATAATCATCTCTTTCAAAGATGAAGGGAAATGACTGATCATCCATTGAAAGCAATGTAATTGATCCATATAATGAAAGACGTAGTGGGGTGAAGACTTCAACAGTGATGAAAGAAAGAAAAGTCTAAGTAACAAACATGAGAACAGCCAAAGAAACACAAGGTCAAAACATTATGTAGATTGCTCTGGTGAGGCTTGTAACTCAACCCATAAATTTAAAGGATGGTGTGCACTAATTATTTCGATTTTATACTGCTTTTGAAATGAAACAGCTCAGAACAGATAAAGGTGTAAATTCCATCCACTGCTTGTTGCTGAAACATTTAATCAATGCTTTACTAATCTTCCCATCCCTGTCTGAACTCTGTTTGGCTTTTCACAGTAAAATCAATGAAACACTTCTAATCATTAATACTGATTCTCCTCTTGGAGTGAAACATTAGGAGATATAATTATGGCTAGAATTTCATTTTCCAAATTATAGTTTCTTCTTTAAAGACTAGAAGTTTCTAAGTTCATAGTGGAGGCCAAAGTCAAAGTCAAGACAAAACTATTTAACAGAATACTTTATCTGGGATCTGGGCTGTCTGTGAGTGTTGTCCCATAATCTTGATTTGTAACAATATTATAAAAACCATCAAAATATCTGGAGTTCAGTTAGATTCCTTTCTGCCTTGCCATCTGTGAAGAACCTGTCTGGCTAATACTGTGTAATGAAAGATAAATATTACTTCTCCACACCTTTCTTCATGAAGGGGATTTTTTTTTTTTTTTTTTTTTAATACTTAGACTAAATGTTTTGGATGGTTTGAGCTCTGCACAAGTGATCCCACATCCTAGGGGTAAAAAGCTTCAGAGCCAGCAGTGTGGAATGCACTAATTCAGGGCAATTTTCTTTCAGATCATTATTAACTCCAGACGAATGAAAATAAAAGGGACTGAAAGCTCTTTCTCATCTTCCTACCTCCCTTCCCCTCAGGGTATTGACTGTCTTCATCACTTTCCAGGTAACATCTCTTGTACTTAACTAAACTATTACCAAATCTTTTAATCCTTTGGATATATAATCTCCTTCCCAATTATTATGACAACATGCAAATCCCAGAGTGGATTTCTTGTTACACTTGCATTTCAAGATCAAACTGTCAGCTGATCTCATGAGTTAATAAAAGGATATGAAAGGAATAGATTAATTTCATTTATTATGAATTCTTTATTGAGACTTGTCTGATAGTGAGTCAGGGGTGACTGAAGCCTGCTACCACTTTGAAAATTACAGTGCTGTTAGCTATGTAAAGGCAAATCTAAAGATTCTCCAATGCAGACTAAAATGTGGGGCAGATTACATTTCATCTTGAAATGCTTCATACTGATTTTTCTCTGACTGTGTAGATTAGAGACTTGCTGGAGTATCCTTGCAGTCTTCCTGCCCACACAACCTGTTTTCTTTTCCACAGGAGAAGTGTGAAGACAGGGCCTCTGAACCCAGGAGCTGGGAATAGCAGGCTTTTATAAATCTGTAGGCTGGCCTTTGGAAGTAAATAAAACCACACGCACTGAATTGGTGAAACAAGCAAGGAAGCTCTGCTGAGGCATTTATGCTAGGCACTGCAGGCTCACAGGTCTTACTCTGAAGGTTCAGATTTAATGCAGACAACCACGCTCACGCTAAGGGGCAGCACTTGGATCATTACAGTTGATTCCTTCAATGTTTTGCTCCTTTTGTAAATGCTCATTCTCCCTCTTGGACAAGATCCCACAAGAACTCTACATTTCTGCTTTACACAAACTGGAATATATGGGATTTGTAGAATTTACATGAAGAACAGCAATAGGTTCTCTGTTCCTATAGCATCACTCAGCACTTTCCTCAACCCACAATGAAATCCGTTCTTAATCAGAGGTCACTTGTTGGCAAAATTAATGGATTGTGCCCACAGAACCCTTTTGCCAGAATGTGGAGTTCTTGTGGAGCATGTGAAGCTCATTTGCACCAACACTGATGCAGCCATGATAAATAGGTGATTCTTGATTAACAAAGATAGAATCATAGAATCATTTAGATTGGAAAAAACCTCTAAGATAGTCTAGTCCAACTTTTAACCTAGTACTGCCAAGTCCACCATTTGATGGTGGACATGGTATAATTTTTCAGTGGGCCTCAACATCTTATTACAAACTGAGCTATAGCTATATCCTTGTGCTACAACTCCACTGGCAGAAACCACTGCTTCAGCAATCAAACGTTTATTTTTATTCCCATTGCACATAATTTTTGTCTGTAAAGTGAGCAGGTGATAGAGACCAGACCATAATTCTGCGCATTAAGAGACTCAAATTCCATTCTCAGCTCTGCCAGTAGCTTAACTCATGCGAGTTATGACTGTTCTTTCCTTAGCCACTGTCATCACTACTCCTGTAAAAGTCAGCTTCTGTGTCACAAAGCTGACAGCAAGCCTACCCATTGCTCTGTAAAAAAATGGAAAAATGACACTTTGAGTTCATTAAAGGTTGGTCAGAGCTCTTTAGTGCTCAAGTCCTATATCTGTAACCAAGGACAGATTTAAACCGACATAAATTTTGCTTCTATTTCCTGATATCTTTTAACTTATGACATTAACTTGCTTTATATGCATGGTCCTTCCTTAGAATAAATAGTCTCATCAGCTTAATGACACAGGGGAAGGGAGAATGTCCACGTGCAACCCACGGCCTGCTTTTTGGCAGTCACGCATACCTGATATTTTAGGAAGTCAACTGACTTTGCATCCTCATTCTAGAAAAGATCTTTCTGTGTTTATTTACCACTGCCATAAGCAATGTGTTGCTTTTCAGTCTAAAACCTATTTATACAAGCATGAACAACACAGGCACACATAAGTAGAGATTAGAAGTACACATTTTTAAATTATCTTAAGGTCTTATTGCAGCTGACAAAAAGCCAGGAAACTGACAGCTAAGAGCTGACACTCCTCGTATCACGTTCTGTCAGATTTTATTTTGTGTGCGCATGTGTGTATGCAAGTGCGACTTTTCCTTTCTGGGCTTCTTTAATGTTAATTTTTAATAGGGACTTGAATGCTGAAACAAACTTGAGAGACAAGAACATGAACGCAAACAGACAGTGTTCTTATAAACAATAAAGGCAACACCAGCAGGCACCATTCGCTGTAATTATCTTGACATGGTGCTGTGCTTCTGTCTCCCAGGGCTACTTACATGACATTTTTAACCACAGTGCCAATGGCTTTCTCTTTTTCCTCCCTGCTCCATTTATATAATGCCATTTGGCCTCAGTATTGCACAGTCCACCCCACTCCATTTTGGGTAATGTGTCTGTGTCAGAGCAGCCCGATCACAGACCACAGAAGGCTATGTGGCAGGCCACAGAAGATAATTTGGTGCATCGCAAGCACAGAACAATCATTATTTTTCCCTGTGAAGATCACCACCCAAAGGCCTCAGAATACTTCACAGAGATTAAACATCAGTGAAGCTTCTTGTAATAAAGAGAAGCAGTGATTACTTCATGCAGGCCCACAGAGCTGCCATATAACCACACGATCTCCTCCAGCAGAAGGCCACACTCCCCATTGAAGGTGGGCTTCCCAGGGGCAGGGCAAGAGCTCTGGGAGCAGGGGGCAAGCCCAGGGTTGCCTCCTCTTGCAAGAGGACTCCCTTGTTAAGGAGCCTGGAAATGTTTGCGATATTACAGCTTCCAGAGCAAAACTCCAGTGGCCAAAGGCTTACACACACCATTACCTGGAAAACAGCCAGGGAACAATGAAGAAATCACTCTTTAAGAACACTCTTACTGCCAAGGGTGTTACAGCCTCCCAGCAATGATGACCCTGGGTTTTTGTGTCCCGATAGACACTTAACATCAGGATGCCGGGATATCTGTGGAAAGAAAGATTTAACCAAAGCGTAGATTTAAGATTGCATACGGCGAAAGAGGACTGACAGATTTGAAGTGACTAAAATGTGTCCACGTATTCTTTTTCCTGTCTGCTGATCTTTTTCTGATATTCCCAGGTTTAGAATTTAAAACAAGGTGGGACTTACTGTTTCACAAGTGCTATCCAGTCAGCAGCAGGCAAGGATTGATCTGTAAATTCAACTTACCCTTTCCTTCTCCATTTTCCTCCAAACACATTGATTCTTAATACCATTGTGTTTCATTACAAAGTAATTTAATTTGTTTTCTGCGGCCACCCCTAGGATTCTTTCAGCCTTGCTTCTTTTTCATTTATCTGTCTTCACTTGAATAGCATGGATTTCAAACACTATTCTCCAGATAATTTAGTTTGCATGCTATTTTCTGCCCGTGTTTTAACCTGTAGATCCTTTTTTATTATATCTGGGCCCTGACTGGCATTTATAATATTTTCCAATACACTTTCACATATTAATTATGATGTGAGGGATTTCTTTTCACTTTTTTCTGGGCAGCACAGCAGTGACTCTAGAAATAGATATGATGAATGGCTCAGAGGAATATGACCTGAGGAAGCTAACAGTACCAGCAACAAAGATTCTGTTTGCAGATAATACTCCCCCTACATCTGTAAATATCTGCCTTTTCTTTCAAATGAGTGTTCATTTTTCCAAACAACAACATCCTGTATAAAAAGCGTGCCATCACACTTTAAATGCCCTCAGGTTCATTCATCTCAGTATTCTATACAAAGTGTTTAAAATCTTTTGAACCTCCTCGCAGCTTCCCTGAAGCTGTACCCAAGATACCTGGAAATGATCTTCTTTCTGGCCCTGACTCCCAGGCATGGCAATTGCCTTACATCCTATCTGATAGATTTAGTCATTCATCATGCTATGGGAAGAGAGGAAAGTGCCTGAAGTCCTGCCTGAGGACCTAATAAGTATAACTCTGGGTCTCACGGTGCTATAGTGGAACTAGCAACATCCAGGCTAAGAAATGCAAGTAATCTGTATGTAACCAGTACAGTCAATTCAACAGCTACTTTATGAATGTGGAGCTCAGATCTAAAGGAAATATAAATGACTACCATATATAAACATCTTCAAACCAAAATACAAAACTAGCTTCCCAACATGGATATCCTACTATATCAAAAAACTATTTGGAAAAAAAAAAAAAAAAAAAAAAAAAAAGGAACGATGCAAAACAGACTAGCAGAATAAAATCTAGTCCTGATGAGAAAAAAAAAAAAAAAAAAAAAAAAAAAGTGATAAAAATATCTTTAAGTGTATATTCCAGGATTGCAAAAGATAGTCAAAAAACATTAGCACTGTCTAATTGTTCAAAGACAGAAGTAGCAGAGTGATTTGAATAATGTACTTTCAACTCATTTTCCCTCTTTCTCCATGCATTATTCTTGAAGACGTCACTAATTTCTTTAATACATTGTTGATTTAAAATTAGTGTTCCATTATACTCTTTTCATGTATCCCATGCTGTATTTTTGTTCTTGCACTGGATGAATACCAGTCTTGGAATCAGATTTTAACTCCCCTGCAAGTTGTATGTTTACTTAATTATTAAGGTAGGGTATTCACAAATATTTCCTCTTCTCACTACCTACTTTCTCAAGCAGAAAACAAATTCAAAAGTAATATCTGATCCAACCCCTTAAAATATGAATACCTTTTCCAGGAATCCACATTGTTTTTCAGGGTTTTCAAAAATATTTTATGGCACTAAAATGATTAAGTGGTGCACTTTTTAAATATTTCACAGTTGAAACATCAATATTTAATGATTCTACTGAAATTGGTGCTATTCAGTGGTATTTAATGTTTGTTCATCTAGTGTATTATGTATAGTACAGTGCACCCTATACTTGAAGATGGTTTCAAGTGATACATATATAATTTTTTGAAGATCCCTGAAATCATCTTATGCAGTCATGGAGAGCTATTGTTTCCTTAGCTCTCTTTATTCCAGGATTGCAACAGAATGGTGGGCATTTGGTGGTGGTTTTTTGTTGTTTTTGTTATTTTGTTTTTTATTATTTTTGGGGTTATTTTTGTGGGTTTTTTTTGTTTTGTTTTTTTTGAGTTCAACCCTTTTAGCAAATTCCTTGCTAACTATATCTATCTTTTTCATCATGGTAAGTGGCATTTGCTGGTCTGAATGGTACTTTAGAACAAATGGAATCTCTATTCTGTGATAGAGCTGTGGCTGAGAATTCTCGTCTGTGACAATCTTTCATATTTCTGAGTACATCCTTGTTCATACCTGAAACACAAATGAAAGCTTTCGTAAGTGACTGGACGTTGTTTGTTTGCTTTTAAAAGCAGTGAAATTGTATCAGATTTTCTACTTCCAAACAGAAAGCTCCAGGACTGATCCGTAAGAGTTGTCAAAAAGTCCAGAGATGAGTCATGTAGCAGCTAACATACCCCACTGAGAGCTATGAGATCAATTCCAGACCCTCTTCATCCTGAATTGAGGCAGTATTAAATCTCATTAACACCTGAAACTAGGTCCCTTGTATGCCATAAATATTTTTAACTGTCAGATGCAGAGCAGGCTATTCAGGTTTCATTAAGATTAATTTTACAGAAGTTTATTCAAGAAAAACAAAAATATGAGGCCAACCAGACATTGCAGTCAAGTAGGGCACCTTGGAACTATGGTATAACACTGCATCTGTTCCTTGAGAAAAGCGAGAAATATGGCATCTTCTGCAGAAAGCTGGAAAAATCACACGTTTAGAAGCTCTGTAAAACATAGACAAAATCTACTTCTACTTTCCAGAGTGATGGATCTGGATCAGACGGAACAAGGATTCATTATTTTCAGAGGTCTTGTGTGAAGATATCAACATGTCTTATTTTTCTTTCTCATTCTCTTATCTGCTAAAAAGGGGGATAAAAACTTTGATGTTTCACTTCAAAATGGAAACAAAACTTCAGAAATAGATGAGAAAGAGAAGAGAACTTGAACTGTAGGTCACTCCATGGTTCTTCTTTTAGTCAAAACAAAAGCAGGAAACTCAAAAAGGAACATGTTTACCCTTTTGGCACTAATGTGATGTGTGTTTTGGGGCTGGCAGAGAATACTGTCTTCTTCCAGAAATCAGTTTTAAGATCTGGCATAAAACATCCAGTTTACCTAAGGCTGAGTTAATTTTATTTCATTTCATTTTATTTTACTTTTTGTCTGAAGTGAACAGCAATTTGAATGTGTCAGTCTTCATTTGGAAAACAAAACTCCACTTTCTCCCTGACTGCTTTAATACTTCTCCCTCTGCTGGCCCTGGCTCAGCTTCCAGCAGTACCTACTTTTTTTATTCTGAGAGCACCAATTCTTGGAGGAGCTGCTCACTATCTGGGGAGAACCATTAAAAACATGAACTTCTTCACACAGCTCTGTGGTCAGAGGTGCGAAATGGGTCATAAATCCCCAAAGCAGGCACGCGCAGGTCATTGCTTTAGTACAAAGTCTTGTAAAAAATAGCTTGCGGCAGAGCAGCCCCAGGGAGGCACAAATAGTACCCAGAGGATCTGCAGCATAACATGTTCAAACAAAAAAGGCCATACCAATTCACACAAGATGCGTAAACCTCTCTTGCAAAGCAGCAAGCTGGGCTGCTAAGCCTCTTGGGATTCCATGATAATTTGACTGGTAATAGTCAGAAATGTTCGAAAAAAAAACAACTTCTGACAGAAAATGCCAGTCCACTGAAAGTGAAATGTTTTGCAGAATGTGCTGGTTTGAACAAGGCTGCAAACAAAACTCAGCAGTTCTCTGCCTCCTGTCTTCTTGGCTCACCCACCCAGCTGCTCAGATCTTGCCTGAAGGACTGTCTCACAGCTCAGATCCCCAGGGGTTTTAAACTTCTGGGCTATTTGCCTCCCAGAGCTGCTGCCCACATTTTTAGCTCAGGAAACTTGTCTTCATAAACAGCGAAGGAAATGTATTGTTTCCAGTCTTGTTGCTGCAGTGGTCAGAGCCTGCAAATCTGGGATGGGCTCCTGGTCCCCCCATCCAGAATGAAGTATGAGAAACTGTGTTTCCATTGCTCAGCCTGGCTACTAATGGCCCTGTGGCCTCTTGTGGCCCTGACCACTACATCTTGGGGAAACAGTTACCCTGAAAGTACAGCAGACATCTGGTCCTGTCGGAGCACCATGCAATTGGCCAGAAATATGCCCGCTTTGAGTCAGTAGACCTCGAGAATTGGGGAAGCAGATTTTTACCTATTTATTTATTTATTTTCAGGAATGTCAAGTTGCAGCAAACTGAAACAAAATACTTCAGAATTTGATTTTGAAGAACACCTTTAAATTCTTGGCCTTTCTCTCTTTCTCAAGATAAAAATATTTCTGATAATGTAAAATTTATGAAGAATGGGAATGTGTTTTTCTGACCTGCTACAGTCTTTTCTAAAGGGATAACACAATAGGTTGTAGAAATAACAAGTTACTTTACTGCTTTATTGCTACCTCTCAACCCAATGCCAGTTGCTGAGGGGATGAAAATTCACATCAGCCTTCAAGAGAACGAGCAAATGCAAATATATACTCCTACTGCAAACAGAAGGCCTAATTCTTTCTCCCTTGCAGCACTGAGATTGTCCTAGTTCAGGACTTTAAGATCTTCATCCTGCAGTCCAGACACAAGGAAATCCCTGGTGTGGCAGATGCAGGAGGAAAATTAAGAAGTGTTAGTTTTTATTCATGAAATCTGTTCTCCCCTTGAAAAAGCCTTGTGCTGTAGAAGCTGTAAGTGGATTGGAACCATGATCTACAACCCTGTCACAGATCACTAACCCTTCCTAAAATTGCATGCATGCTTCACAGAAGTCCCTGCATCATACATATTGCAATGTTTATGTTTCCAGTGGGAAAGAAAGACATAGAGCGATCAAGTGTTCACATGAAGCCACTGAGAAAGATTTTGAAAGTGTCTGGTCTAGGCCAAATATCTGAAGAGTTTCTGGTTTCATTTCTGACTATATTGCACTATCCTACTTTATTTTTATAAATGCTAACCCTTGAGGAAAAGACATACTGATTCTACAATAATCTATACATATCACTGCCGAATCCCCTTTCTTCCCCCAGCAATAAGCAGTCCCCAAAATCTATGAATCATTCACACATCTTTCAGATTTGGGTTTCAGGACATGAAATAGAGTGTAAGCCATTTATAAGCACTGAGGGAATGAGGTGCAGATATTGATTATCTATTAAGGTTCTGTAACATTCGGCTGGATTCAAATCAAGGACAGAGAAAAATAGGTTTGGCTAAAATAACATTTCTCACTTTTCCCTTTTATCTTTTTCTTAGCTAGCAAAGCTTTGCTCCCCAAATTACTTTGCATTAGCTGCTTCCCTCACAGTCTTTCATTGTGCTCAACCTCTGCACAGCCTTGATATATTCAGGTTTAATTTACAAAAAGACAGAGGGAAACTCTGCCAGGAAGAGCTGCATTAAGCTGAAGATGAGTAGAAAACCCAGATGAAAAGAATCTGTCAAAAAATGCTTAAAATGTCAATGACATTTTTGTCAACATTGTGAATTGCTGTCTCCAGTAAAGGAATATTTCTTTCTAGAAGATATGACTTTTTTTTTTTTTTTTTTTTTTTATTATTATTATTAACCAAATATACTGACATTTGGAGTAGCTTTATTTATTGAAGTACAAAGTCCATGCAGTATTCAAATAGAGGTGCTTTCTCTTCCTGCAACCTCTTCAGACCTAGAGTGTGGTTCTGAATGCCACAGCTTGAACCTCACTCTGTTCACCTGAAAAACTCACATCATTATCACCATTTTGTAACTGATAGGAAACAAGACCTCTTTTGTTTCAAAGCACATCATTATGATTTGACACTTGGGGCCTTGCCAGATTTGTTACTTGTGATGCTAAAGGATATTATAGTAGTTCCTATTCATCGATAAATATCATTCAAATGTTGAACAACTCCCAAGCCTATTATGGCAAAGTGTGAGAACACAGTCTCTGTCCAGGTGCACAGTCCGTATAAGAAAGACAAACAGTAGCAGAAACTTTAGTTATGAATTCCCTACCTGAAAGCATCTGTTAAATAAAGCAAATTGTTCCATCCAACAAACAGCATGCAGATATTTTATGTGTGTTTTTGAGGGATTTTTAAGCAAAGATGATATACATATCATACATATATTCTTAGTGTCAACAGTTTCATTATTTATGTATTTCTCATATGACCATACAGCAGAACACCACATAATTTCTTCTTCTGTCTTGCCACTAAAGGTGAAGGTGCCGTAATAGAATTGACTTGCTCAGTCAGGTGGCAAAATGTTAATTAGTTTTCATAAAAGATTAATCCATTGAATTCTAAGTGAGTGAATTTGCTTCCAGGGTATTGAAAAAAAAATCACTGTGATATGCTTTGAATTAGTATGTAATGCCTTTGAAAAACCCCTCAAAGTGATGTAGGATTTCTTGAGAGTACTATTCTGTATGTATTCCAGTAATTTAAAGGTTAAAACACCTGGAGGTATCACAGGGAGAAAACGATGCTACTGTTTTGATGCAATATTAGTAGAATCCACATTCATACAGCTAATTATCATCAAAATCTAATCCAATAGTTTTTTGAACTCTTACTCTCTGTTACGGGGGTGTTTCTACTGCCCACAGCTGAAAAGAAATTAAAAACAACCTGGTTTAGAGAAAGGGGCTGCAAAGATTAAATGAACACAGAATAAAAGTTGATAGTAATTAATAAAACTCATATATTAGCAATTGCAGAAGGTTGGTGGGGGAGGAAAAGGATAATGGAAAAATCTGTAACCTGTGAGATTTGGCAGATAAGAAAGATTTTGGTGGCAAAATAAAAACATGAACACGGTCCTGGCTTATTTCTACCAGGAAACAATACAAACATTGATAAAGAAGTGCAAGGGGCACGTGGATTGAGTAAATATTTCTGTTTCTGGGAAAAAAAAAAAAAATGTATTCCTAACAACTGATGGTCTTTCAATACTTTCATTTGTGCCAGTAACATGAGAAGATAATAAGAGAGCTACTACTACTAAATATATATTTAAGCAGCAGACCTACATAATTATGCACAAGTATGCACAAGTATTAAACTAAGTTATCTTTGATATAAAAGTTGATTTTCTTTAAGTCTTGGAAAAAAAGCAGATTTCCAGAGGTTGCTTAGATGAAATGACCTGAGTCATTGTCAGTCTGACACTGATCACAAACACAGTAATGGGAAGGCTGATCCAGATCTAGATTAAAACCAAATTAAAGGAGGGAAATACACTTAATTACAATCACTGTGGTTTTGTGAAAACCAGGTCCTGTCAAGCTAACATCAGAACTCTGAAAAAATTAAAACCTCATAAATATAGTAGATAAGATGTATTTCAATTTGATTTGAAAAGGTATGGTATGACATGAAAATTTAAAAATCAAATTACAGTTACATTAAATCAAAAACGCACATATTACTTGAATTAAAAGTTGTCTAATTGGCAAGCTTCAAGAAGGTACTTGTGAATTATATTTCTGTAAAAGACCAGCTATCAGTATCATCTAGTCAGGATCCATTCTTTTTCCTAAGCTGTCTGCCTGATGTAATTGCAGACTCTGAAAGTCTCAGGAGTGTGAGAATGTGAGCAAACCAAGAAAAAAAAATATATCATTTTAAATGTATCCTATTCCTTGTAAGTTTTCATTAAATATTTTTTGCTGGCCACTGTTGGAGATAAGGTGGCCTAGATGGTCTACTTTAAACAGTTGCCCTCAAATAGTACTTCTTTTATTGGCAGATCTGAAGAAAACATAAAAAACTATTAATGTTTTCAGATAACAAAAATGTTAGGAAAGTGAAGTAAAAGGGAATAGAGTGGCTAATTAGACCACTGTACATATAAACAGGTCGAGCAGCTGTAGAGCAGTTGCATTGCCTCTATCTACACTTAGCAGCCTTGTAGCACTACCTGCAACACCATGCTCAGCTCTAGGGTCTGTAAACATGTAAAATATGGAATAATTGGAGAAAGTTCAGGGAATTACCCTGAGAATGGTCAAAGAAATGAAAACACACCCTTCGAAAAGAGATTTGAAGAGCTCATCAAAAAGGTTTACTGCATAGCAGTCTGTAAGTATCTAGTTAAATAAAAAAAAAAAAAAAAAAAAAAAAAAAAAAAAAAAAAAGACTAGAGAAAAAGAGGGAATACATAATTCAAAAGTGTACTTTAAACACTTAGGTTATCTAAACAAAGGATACATTATACATTTTACTGTGGCTGTTGTGGAGTTCCTACCTCTGGCATTTTTTTTAATGTCCTTCAAGTTATGATTATCTTCTCAAACTTTGCATCATGATTCTACAAGACGTTATGGAAAACCAAAAGGGAGAAGGGTAAGAAATGTCAGAAAAGGCTTAGTAAATATTTGAGCTTAAGTAGTTCTACTTGTTTCCACAGGGAACTGTGTGAAGACTGATCATCAAATAAGGAGTTAAATTTTAAAAATATTTGGGAAAGAAGCAATTAACTCCAGAAATCCTTAAGGCCTATTACAGGAAGAAGATCAGGTGGGATAATCATGATGTCCTTTCAGTTCTTGTAATTTATTTATCTATTAATTAGACCTATGTAAGTGGGGATTTGATTGGACCACAGCACTGAGCTAGAAGCTTAATTTACCGGGTCTACATGGACTTATTGTACCAGAAGTGCATGAAATTGAACTTAGAGGTTTAAATATATGTCAGTGACCCAGCAGTTGGGTTGACAAAGGGCATGGAAGTAATAAGACAGCTATGATATAGACCTTTTGCAGGTATGAGTCAGGATTTACGCCAAATGAGGATCTGTCACTCAGTTTCAAGCCTCCACTGGCCAATACATTCTGCTATCATGAACTTACTAGAAGTTGTATTGTAATTAAGAATGGCTTCTGCATGTTTAAAACATCCTCTAACATTTACCTAAGTCTCTTGGACTGCATTTTAGCCCCTGTATGGCTGCCGAAAGTAGAGAAGTTCTTTGAAATGTTTATATTCATTATAATAGCACCAGTTGATCAGAAATCTCTCAAAAATGTATGGTGGCACTAGGAATACATATTTAGAATATTATTCAATAGGAAGGAAAGAAACAATGGATGGTTCTGGCTTTGTTTTGTCTTGTCCTCCCCCACCCACCCACACCCTGTAGGAGGAAGAACACAGAGAGCAAGTATTAATTTTAACAATTCAGCATTTGTTCTACTATTTCTTAAACAACTGGTTAGTATTTATATTGCTGTGTATTACCATTCAATATGCAAGTGCTACTCAGTCCACTGGTTCTTCATGTTATGGCAGGCAGCGATTCCCACTACTCCTTTAAAATAAGGTTAGTTAAGTAAAACAAGCAAAGAGGAGAAAATGCTCACTCTCCCATTATCTTGGCCATCTGTGTGTTTTCCTCACGGCATCTCTCCAAATGCTTTCAAAAAATACCACGTAAAGTGTTAATGACTAATGAAAATGCACAGTAGACCCTGCTCTCCTATACTTTGACCTTCTCTTCTTTTTCTTCTCAAAAAAAAAAAGTAAAAATAAAAAATCAGAATATATTTGATTAAATGCTCTGTGACCATTTGTGCTATTAAATCCTCTCAGGACTGATAGCAACTCAAACTAAAATCCTACTGCCTGTTTTTCCTGGGGGGGGGGGGGGGGGGGGAAGGGGGCGGGAAGGGGGATGGAGTTTGTCTTGTTTCTGGATTGACACAAACCTACAGATAATCCCTGCAGTTCCATAGTGGTGAGTGTAGCAAGTATTCCTGGGCAGATCCCTACAGACTTCAGTTTGTCCTTAGGGTGCAGCAGCAAGTGCAAGACACTTCCCTTTCCTCTGGAAGCATAGAAACTAGTTGTATCATTCCTGGCTTAAGTCTGCCTATTTAACCATAAAAAAGGCAGCACCTCCACCAGGTGCAGAGCCTGGTGAACACAGACCTAACATCAAACACTGTCTCGTATGTACCACTGACATAAAGGCACATGGTAGTTCACAGGTGGAGAAAAACCCTCAGATAGTGTCTGGCCAGCTCCAAGATAGACTGCAGTGTAAGTCACTTCTCATGCTAGAAGGTACTAAAGGGGTTTTAGCCATCACTAGCCACCAGGGTCTTTAGCAATCACTAGCCACCAGTACCTGCAAGTGATAGAATTATATAAAAGGAATACAGCTGCAGAGAGATACACCCCAAATGTGAACAGACTGGATAACAACTGTTGGTTGGATATGTGTGTTAAATCACTGGCTATCTGCAGCCCAAGAGATGGATTCAAATGACTTATTTTTTATTTTTTTTTCCCAGCGTCTCCTTCAGTATGTTTATTCACCTCCTTTTGAAATCTATAGACTATTTGGCCCCAGTTGATGGATATCATGTTAAGGGCTCTGCCTGGATGATCCTGGACAGCAAGAACCCTATCTCCCTGTCTGCCTCTAAAACAGCATGTACACATGATTACCTATGGAAGTGAAATATCAAAAGCTAATTACAGCAGTTTCCACTAGTATCACACTCTGATGTTTTCCAAACATAAGGATTCACACTTTTGGTCTTATTTTTAGAAACAAACAGTAAACACAGCATGCTTTTAGTATGGTTATCCTTTTATTTGATCATCACAAGCTTCCCAGAAAGCTATTACTCCTTTACCTCATTTTATCTGAGTGAGACTCCCCTCCACTACTGCCCCTCACACAAAATTAATTTGTCATTGCACTTGAAAAACATTATGGCTAGTTTGGCTGTGATGAGTCAGCGATGATTTATCATTCTATAGAGAACCCCTGTCCTGTAAGTACCAGAAAATGAGATTAAAAGAAAAAAAAAAAAAAAAAAAAAAGGAAATTCTCCGGTCTCATAGGACAGAGCAAGAACAGATTTATTGAAGACAAACAGTATGCTGGAATGTGTGGGATGTAGCACATTTCTCACTTTCAGTCATATTTTTTATGTTTCAAAATCAATGGCATCGTAATTTGATATAAAAATCTGTTTGGAGAATAGGAACATGAAATTTTGTTTTGAGGTTAACATTACTTGGAAAAAAAATATATATATATACATATATATACAATGTTTTCTGACCAGATTTACATATTTCAAGTTTTATGAATTGAAATACAGAAGCATACAGTCCATATTCTCCTCAGGTAATCTTATGACTCTTCTTTCTCCTTGCATGTAGATTTATTATTGTGTGGCATTGACTTTTATAGGATGGTAATGTTATAGCTTTGATTTAGATTCTTTCCAAATACCACAGTCTATTAAAAACATCAGTTCATCAAAGTCCACAGTATTAATTTTCCAGGAATATCCCCACAGGATTTTTAAAAATAATTTTGTATTATGAAATCATGCTTCAAACTGAACTAACAGAAACCTAATTATAAATGGGAGCACAGTGCTAATTAAACCACCCACTTTAGAATTAAGGCCCACTTGGGGGTATTCACATTGGTAAATTGCCAATTTAAGCTAAATTTCAGGATATAATCTCCAAGTATTGGCTAGCCCTACCTTTCTGCTTTTCTTGGAAGGCAAGAAAACCTAAGATCTCTCAACCTTTGAAATATTTCAGTGATTAGCAGTAGCTGCTATAGTAGCAAGGGTCAATCCAAAACATGAAAGTTCCCAAGCCTTACTCTCCTCATGGTTAAAAGTAGCCTGGCATGGTGTCTAACATGCCTGACTTGTCTCAGATGCTACCCCGGGTGATTTTGTTTGCCTGAGCCATGCCAAAGGACTGGGAAAGGCAGCTGTGTGTTAATTCACACTCAGAGCTCCACCATTCTCCAGTGGAGATTTCAGGTGAAAGGGAAAACCAAAGCACAGCGGCCCCAGCATTGATATGGACCATCTACATTTTCTGCCTTGAGTTTTAATGGTAGGGGACTGGTTCTCCTGCAGAATAGTCAATAGAAACCTCTGGTCAATCCCACCTGTACTACAGTATCTGATGGTATAAAAACTAAGTGTCATATGGGACAAAGAGCCTTGATCTTATTTATTGTAATTTAGACATTTCTTTAAACATTTTTTGTTTATTATAATTTAGGTCACCCATGTGACAAGCAGCCTGTGTATGACAAAGTCACTTGCTGTGCCCTGATACTTATTTTCAGCTCTGAGTGTTCCTTTTAATGGGAAGGGAGAAAATTCAATTCCCGGTAAGCCAGCACTGTGCTGAGAGATAGTGAGAAAGTGATGTGACTTACTTGTGGATTTCATTTCAGAGTAAGGAGAGTGGCTGATACCTTTTGCTCTGAGAGAAAGACAGCTAGGCAATAGATGCCTCACAACTCTGATCAGACAGGGAGAAGCATGGATGGAGAAATACCACGGCAATCAGCCTTTACTAAGTGGTGATAATGTGGTCCAGGAAAGAAAGTATTTCTACCTATTACACAAAAGCATTTGGTCTCTTAGATACCGTCTGGCTGGTACCATCAAACATTTATGAGAATTTAATGATTTTAGTGGCCAGATCCACAGTCAAGCTGGGATCTTTCTGACTCTCTAGAAATGTTTCCTTCCAATCACATACATCTGGAGAGATTCCATGAGTAACTTGGAAAGTCTTGGGTGGTATATCAGTAAGAAGACACCCTGGACTATGATTTCATACAATATCTTAAATGGTGTCAAGCTTGTTCAAAAATTGGCTGAGAAATCTCTGAAGATAGCCTAGGGAAAGAAGTAGCACTAGTACTTTGCAAGTAAAAATTTCCCATACACAGAGAGCTCTGAAGCATTTATTATTGCACCTGGGTTCTGATCCAGCAAAAGGAAGGTTGTGCAACTGATTACTTGTGGACATTAAAACAGCTAACTGTTGACCAAAGAAAGCCTATTTCCCCAACAGGAAAATGAATCCTGTATGTGAAAATAAAATTTCCTCTCTATATAATGTTATTTTCTGTTGGATGTAGTAGTCATCACTTTTTCCTATATATTTATGTATCCATTTTATCTCCCGTGCTACTCTGTATTATTAACTGCCATAATTCATAACACAGTTTTGTCTTTCATGGAAAAAAAAATATCCAATTTCTTTCTTCTTTTTTTTTTTTTTTAAACTCTATTCCTTTGAAAGATGTTATGTCCTTATATCTCTGCAATGGAATTCCTAGGTGACATGAGACAAAAATAAGCATATCTGGACATACATTGGATTTGCTTGGCACTAAGACAATATTGTCAATTTCTTGAAATTTTTCTCAACTTTGACAGGCTGAGATTTGTTATCCTGAATTTTTGTCTCAAACTTTATCAGTGACCTGGAGGAGGTGGAAAGCACACTGCCATGAACTTTTCAGATGACACCAAGTTAGTGGGAACAGTCAAAAAGTAGGAGGACAGGACTGTCATTCAGAGGGACATAGAGGGGATGAATAATGGCTTGACAGGAAATACAGCAAGGAAAAATGCAAAATCCTGCACTGGGGAAGGAAGGGTCCCTGTAGTGGCACAGGCTGGGGCTCATTCAGCCTAAATAGCTGGCTTTGTGGGCACCTAACAGCACCTTCTTGATACCTACAAGGAAGTTATCAAGAAAGGAGCCAGCCTTTTCACAGTGTTGCATGGTGAGAGGATGAAGGACAGTAAGTACAAACTGAAATAAGAGAGATCCAGATGGGTTATAAGCAAAAACTTTTTCACCATGAGGACAGTCAACTGGAGGGGCAGGTTGCCCAGACAGATTATGCAGTCTCTGTTCTCTGTTCTGGAATGAAACCCTGAACAATGTGGCCTGACCTATTGGCTGTCTCTGCTTTGAGCAGGAGGTCTAACTAGAGGTCTCCTGAAGTCCCTTTTAACCAGAATTCCATGACTCCAAGATCATTTTTTTGAAAGTTTCTGTCAGGAGAGTTCAACAATTTTCAAGAATCTGTTTTTACATGTACACGTTAGAATGTTTCTTGTAGAATATTATTTTGGAAGCACTCTTTGGAGTGCTAGGCTCTAGAAAGGGCACTTATTTGAAATGACCTCTGTGGCAAGGATGTTCCTGTTGCTGCTCCATTAAAACCCATTTAAAATAGAAACCTTTGTAAACCTCTTCTCAACAACAAAACGGGGAAATGTTTCGGACTTGCCAGCAAAGTTACCTGAAAACGTCCTCCCTATATGTTGATTGCCTAGGAAGACTAGCACTGATATTCACCTTGTCTACCTTTTGATATCTACTGTGTAGGTGTTCACTTCTGAGATAGTCACCCCATGCTCTTTTTATAGCAGAATGTAGGAGTTAACACCTGGTTAACTGAGTCCTGCCCTGGATGACTAGCTGAGACACAGAACTTTCGGAGGATTTAAATTAGAAGAGATGAATCTCATGACTGACAAGCAGATATCTAGTCTCTATTTATTTTTTTGCTCTTGTTATTTATTTTTCCTTGTTACCCTTCTTCCAGAAAGCAGTATACATTACTTCATAGAAGCTCTTCTGTAGTTCCTAATTGCTTCAAACACAGGCTATGTTAACTTAATCTTGTTTTGAGACTATTATTATTCCTACTGTATAGGTGGAGGACAGCACTATCTGCAGTAACAGATACCCACAGGTGTATTTGTCTAAAGACATCTCATCTCCAATTCCATGTCCTCAGTCTAGTTTGAGTTGGTTTGATGTAACCTTACCGGAGATCTTTAAACCACCTCAAATATGGTTTCTGCAAATTTTCACCAAAGCAGTACTTGAAGTACTTGACTCATATAACATATTACACTTCTCTCTCTAACTTTACTCATGCATTTATCACAAAATGTTCCACAAATGATGGTCAGCAGGGTTATCCCCATATACAAATAGATAAACAGAGACATGAGGAGTTCAGTGTGTGAATTGTAGAAGGATGCAAGTTATCATGTTGAAGCTCTAATGGGAATTGACCTCACAGGTGTTTCTCAACTAAGAGAGAAAATACATCTGAAATACTGAGGGGGAAAGAGAGAGAAGGGGGACAGGTGCTGTGGAATCATTCCTTTCTTAACATATATGTAGAAACAGGTTTAGATGGATAACTTAATGATTATTAAATATATTTCTCTTTTTCTTCCAGAAAAAGAATGAATCTTGAGAAAGTTGCAGGGAAAATCCAATGAGAACTGAGTGCCATGACTGATCCTACAACGCATGCAGTGTTAGTAAAATAGTCACAATCCACAGCATGTGTCATTTTCTCACAGATCTCTGAGCTACTTCCTTCTTCATTATACATCTGCATTTAAAGTGTAAGTCAGATACCTGCTCTGTTGTTTTTGGAACAGATGTGTCTTTGAACAAATTGCTGGGGAAAAAAAAATAATCTTACAAATAAGTTTAAAATGTAGATTTGGCTCATCATATTACAGTTTACTGAAGTCTTCCACTGAAGCTTACTGAGTTTGTCCAAAGCAATCTTACACTTGTTTCATAATGTTTTGTTTGTTTGTTTGTTTTGGTTTTGTTTGTTTGTTTTCCCCTGTGAGCCTAAAGGCAAAGACAGAGGAAAAGGCAACCTAAATACCGGTGCTCTATACCAAATGCTTTGTCAATGCTCTTGGGAGATCCTGGAACTGTACCGGTTCCCTGGAGCAAAATATGAAATACCTGTTTACAGCAAGTTTTGCTATTGTCCATTTTTATCTATTTAGTTCCTGGAAACTGAGAAAATGCTGTAAGAAATTCTGTTACTTTTTTCGTGTTTAAAGGAACTGTTTTACTGCACTGGATGTCTGGTGGAGATTTCAGTAGAGTATAAGTGCAATTTAAACCTCTTTTGAACATAGGAATTACCACATGTTCCTCATGTCCGTTGTCCTGTCATCATGTGCAAAAGCAGAGCACACTGATGGTGTTTCTTCTCCTGTTACATCTTGCCATCCCAGCGCCACAGTTTAAAGGCTCCCTGAGATGGAGGTTGTAACCCAGCCTTTGTATTGAATAGCTATCAAAAGACTTTGAAGGTTCTCTACAGTTTTCAGGCAGCATAGCAAGAAAAAAAAAAAAAAAAAAAAAAAAAAAAGTAAGGATCATGCCAACCATCTTTCAAGAAATGTGTATGTGCAGAAACCTGCAAGGTGATGATGGGGGATGCCTGGAGTGACAATGCAAAGGGCACTGGCTCTCGTTCATTCCTACTTGCAATCTGCACTGGAGACACAGCATAGTTGTAAAAGCAGCTGCTGATATTCCAAAGATTCTGGCAGGAAATGGTCTCACTTCTGGTTCGTCATAGGCTGAAGGTGTGTCACAGACTCCCCCACACAAATTTAAAACTCATTTCCTGAGGAAGGCCAGCAATTCAGAAAGTTGTGTACATCTGTGTTGGGAGGGTTTCTTTCCTCCCTGAGTCACACATGTAATCATTTTATTCAGAATTAATTGTATAAAAGCTGAAGGGGGGCATTTTCTTTAAGCTGTTGTAAATACGTAACATTTACAAGTTGCCAGCTGGAGACATATATTTTATAGACATAATAGTTGTAAAGGGTTTACAGACATGAGCCTAATTCATAGACAGTGAACGGAGGCAAACAGAGTGAAAAATCAGTCCCAAAGGATGTTTTGTATCCTTTAGAAGACACTCAGAACCTTGAAGTGAGCATCTCAATCCATCATTCAAGGAATATCACTAGATGCAGGACCTGAACCTCTGTACCTCCAAAAATCACTCTGTTAATGGCCTATAGAATTAGGTAATATTACTCCTGGGCCTAGTGAATACTTCATGATTTATACAAAGTGCAGCTTTTGCAGACATATAGAGGCATAGAGGCGTAAGTTCCTGTGTCTATATGGACATACAGGGAGATGAGCACAGTCAGAAACCCATTACTAGTGCCCAGGATGTGAGTTCAAAATTCTGCTTTCAGTCGAGCACTTCTGTGATTTAAACACGCTGAAAGTCAGCAAGCTGGATATAAGACTTCAAGAAAAGAGCAGTTTGGGAATGTTTCACCTAATCTACTGAAGAATACAACTGCCCTTGAAACAGAGACTCCTTTTGCTTTCTGAATAGCAACTGGCTGTCCTGCTCAAGAGCTCTGATATCACCGATGAACATTACAGCATGCAAAGAACCCAACAGATTGTTTTTGGGTTTTAAACACTCTGTCCACATCTGTGCAACACGTGTATGCCCAATTTATTAAAAAAACTCCTAAACAGAGCATCCTCTGTCGTGGTTAGTATATCCTCCACAAAATTGTTGTTACGTACTCTTGCCATTTATGACAGTGGTAATTACCTGTTTTCTAAATTGAGCTGAAGCTTTGACTTTTGGCTTTGGTTAGGTAGGGGAGCAGAAGAGGGCGAGCAAGTGACTGAAGAAGAGGAATGAACAAGTTTAAAAAAAAAATAAAAAATGTTATCTTCCTGCAGACATGCTTCTTCATCTAGTCATTACTTTTTGCATATGCATGTGTGTGTAATGTAGATTTCATTGCTTATATAAGTTTCTGGTTAATATGCTTTAAAAGCTTCATGAAGAACACTATCATTTGAATTATTTATCATTACAGGCATTTCTAAGGCACTTATCACCAAGATATTTGGAAGCACTTTTTATAGCTTATATTAGGACATTAATAGCTAAAAAGAGAGAAAAATACACCTTCCTGCTATCCTGCTCTGCTGTACTCTATAGCAGAAAGGCAAAGAAAGTGTTTTTGGCCAGTGAACTAAAAAAAAACAGAAGCTCATTTCTTCAGATCAGCCCACACATAGAAGTACAATTATAATCATTCCTGAGAAGATCCAGATATATTTCCAAGCATTTCTGATGCAAGTTGTTTGCAAAGATAGGCCTCTTTTGAGGAACATCCTGTATCAACATCCCAGAGCCTTCATCCTGGACCTAGAGATGCCAACATTTTACATGAGTAGCAGGCACACAATCAAGATAACTGAATCCCATTCCTTGGCCTGATGAGAATGACAGAGCACCCAGTAGCTGTCTGTTCTTGTGGGACCTATTGCCTAACTCCGTGTTGTGCATGGAATATGTGGATGCTATGGATGAAATATGGAACGAGTTTTCTGCATTATGTTATCTTCTGGCATTAGACAGAGAGTTATTTTAGCTATATTTCACTGAGTCCTCAGCTATGTCGAATTACTTTGCATCTGCTTGAGGCTAAGAGGATGAATAGAGACAGTTGCTGCAGACCAGTTGATGCACAATAACCTGTTACCTATGATACTTTGTGCATGCATCTAAACCATTAAATGACTCTAATACAAAGCAAGATAACCTGAAATAGTTCTCAGCTGCCAAGAGCTGGAAGTAAAAGCATAAAATGTATTCCACAGGTTGAATACTGTCTTGTTGTTTGTTACCCTACTACATGTCCATGTGTCTAAACCATAAGCAAGATTTCTTAACCATTAGGGAAAATGATTTTCTGGGGCAAGCAGAACAGTGTTCAAATCCCACTTATTCTTGTGCAAAATGCACGCACATCCTTGTTCTATCCGATTCTGAATTTTGGCAACTAACCTTCAAAGGTCTGCTGAGCAGACCCTATGTTTTTCAGAGCATCAAGAGTCAAACTATTCAATACAGCACTTTCCCTACATGTCTCTCATCTTATATGCTGTATTTATTATTCATATCATGAAGCTTTCCCTGCATCATGCTGGACTTGCTGCTGCTTCTGGTACTCTATTTCACTCACACTTTTTTTTTTTTTTTTTTTTTACACTTATTTAAATAATAATAATAAGAAAAACTTTCACTTGTAGTCAACCTTGTTAATCCTGCTCACTATCCAGGAGAGAATACAGCATTTTCCCTTATTAAAGCACAGTGGATCATTACCCCAGCTAGACTGAATTAGCCTGTAAAAAAATGCACTTTTGTTACAGAAAATAAAAATAACTGAATAGCCATACTGAACAGCAATCTATCACTGGTCAGTGGCACAAAGGGGTAAAAATATAAGAAGAGGATAAGTCCACAGTAAAACTTCCCTTTTATAACATCCAAGATTCCCTCAGTCACTGGTTTACAGACTTCCTGAGCCACTGTACCTCCACCTTTAACACCTTCAAACTTCATAGCAGTCGGTGGACTTGTCTTCCATTAATATATATACACACACACACACATATATATATATATTTAAACACATGTTGGAGCCCTGCAGCAATTTGAACCAGCAAATTCTTCAGTTTCATTGTATGAAAGATACTTTCCTTTCTTTTTTTCCTTTCTTAATTTAAAAGCATCCAGCTGATTCTTTCACTTGTACTCTAGTTCCTCTACACTATTCAATGTACAGAGCTCTACCAAACCTCTCTTTGGCTCTCTTTTGCAAGCCAAAAAACCTACTGTGTTTAACCTTTCCTCATGCAAAGGCCTCTGTTCTAGCTTCTTTTTAGTGTAACTCTGCTGACTTCTCCTTAGACTATGTCAGGACTTTATACATCTTTACCTCACTACTGTCAAGGTTGTAGGCAGAAGTTAGCTCTCCCAGCATTCACAAGACTTGACATGTGCATTTAAGAGACAAATGTCTTAGACCTCATAATTTGTTGAGAACGCCTCAAAGAAAAGCACAAATATGTTTTCACATTCCTGGCTCAGTGTGCCATGTTCCACTACAGAAGTTGGCTTACATGAAAAAGAAGCTAACTTCTTCTGCCAGCTGTTCTAGACTTCATTCCCTGAAATAAAGTAGAAAATTCTATGCTTTAATATGGAAATTTCTTGTTTAAAATTGTCATAGAATTGTTTATCAACATTGTAGATTGAAATTTCATGATAGGATAGATTAAAAGGATTTAAAAAAATAAAAAATAAAAAATCCTTTCTGATCAGTGACCTTCTACCATGTTGTAGAGCCACAGCTGAAGTACCTGTCACACAAATAAACTTAACTTACTAAGAAAATAATAATTACAATGAGGTAAGGCATTGACATATCTCTGCAGCTCTGGGCCAGAGGAGGACGAACTGCAATCTATATACTCATGCAAGGATATCTTATGTAGAGTGAGAAATACTGAATTATGAGATTTATCAGTCACTTTTTCCACTTTCAGACATCAAACCAGGACACCACTTTGTAGGAGTAACTCCGCTATGGTCAAATGCAGAGGGAATGCACTTATCTAATTAGACCCCGCTGATACCTCTAGTAAGTAATTTAAAGCAGTAATTTTCTGCTGAGTTATTACTGACAAAAAAATAAATAAATCAAACACTATTTCGGTGCCATCATATATGATTACATTATGCAATTCATATAAGTGGATATTCTCTCCAAACACCAAAAAGAAATATTTGAATACATTTATGCTTTTCTATATTCCTGAAAACTGCTTCCACCTATTGAAATCTATCTATATATATATATATATACACACTTATTATAAATATGTTTCCATGTTTTTTCAGCTGTAATAAATTGATATGGCATGCCAAAGTGTATAAAATACCACTTTTGATCAGCAAAGTTAAAGTTAGTATTTTAGGAAAAAAATAGATTCTAACAATCCATGATTAAATTGTCAATAGTGATATGGAAAAGGTTAGCATGCAATAAGTACTATATTCTGCTTGGGAAAATATAATATGGATTTGTATGATATAAGGATTTGACATGAGGGCTGACGATACATCTTTTCTTGGATTCAAGTTATGCAAAGTTAACAGATTGGAGACAGAACATAAGGTAGGTACTTTAAAACCTGGAAACTTAGCATAATGCAGCAATCCAACAGAGAAAAGGCAAACTTTGGGCTCAATAGCATTTTCAGAGAAAGCTGTATCAGGTAGGAAGAGAAGGGGGAAAACTGGCACCAATCAAAAAGCTATTTTTTTCTTTTCAAACTAGCACAGAATAGCTGTATACTAGGCAGATTGGACATTTATCCTGCTGCCTATCAACTCATGTAAAATCTTTTGCAATTGGCATCCAATGTGCTAAACCTTGGTGCTGAGTCTTCAAGACAAATTTAAAAGCCAGGGAAATGTCATTCCAACAAAGATTCTTAAAAACTAAAAATTACATTGCTTTCCTGAAAACAATGTAGAACGAGAGAAGCTGTTGAAGGATGGCACCTTTAACATCTATGGTGCCCATGCTGAGAATCAACAGGTGCAGCACCAACACTGAAGGAAACTTAAAAGTAACTGAAGCGTGCACTATGAGAAAAACAAACAAACAAACAAAAAACAAAACAAAACAAACAAACAAAAAACAACAGTTAAACAGTTATAACTGCTTATCAAATAAAAGGAAATTGTTTCTGAAGAAGCTTCACTGTGAGATCATGGAGACAGCAGAAGTCTATAAAGATTGTATCCAGAAAAGCCAAGTGAGACAAAGCAAGGGACATGCATTTCCTGCTTCAAGTCACAGGCTGTTAGCTCATACCTTGCAGAAAACAGCCAGCTGCTGTAAGGACACACAGCTGACAGGGTTTAGGCTGGGTTTTGGCTGAAGTTTAAGCCATAGAGAGTTAACAGTTTGACCCAATTTGTAATAAGGCCTAGTTTGTAATTTGTGAATTATTCAAACACAAAATACAGGAAGCTTGTAAAGACTGGAAATAAGGGATTGGTCAGAAACTACATGTAGATGCCCCTTTCTACTATCCACCCTTCAAAAGCATCAGCTTTGTCAGCAGCCTTTAAGCAACACAATTATCCTAAACCACAGAGAAAGTGGACAATGGAGTAACAGCGTATGTAGAGAAAACAAAAAAGAGCATATTTGTGCATCAGGCATAACAAGGAAGATGTCTAGAAGAAGGGACAAACTAAGAGTAAGGAGAAAGGAATTCACAAGAACTGGGAGATGGGACACAGCTGATGGCAATACTACATGTCATCGCTTTAGCAGTAAATCCATCTGTCCTTTCTTTCCAGTGATATCCCTGACTTCTGAGGCATGGACAAATTCTCCTCCCACCCTCAATGATACTTCTAATATTGTCTTGTGCCATTGAAATATATTATATCTCAAGCAAGAGTTATGAAATTGATACAGAATTTGACTACTGAAACACAGAGTTTGTGCTGTGCAGAAAGTCAGATGCACCTAGTGATAATCCCTTTCAGCTTTAATATCTTCTAGTCTGTATGGATCAGCTTCTCCAACAGCCTTATCTTACAATAGGAGAGCGAAGGTGACTTTACATGTACATGACATGATGGCTGAGACCCAGGCCCAGCCTCCTGATGTACTGATTCCACAGGACTCCAGGTTACCCAGTCTTACAGCACTGGCGAAAAACACTGACCTGTGGTATGAACCACTAAGTCTTAACAGAACTAATATGCAAGCAGCTGCAGTTTTAGATTTTACACTTGACACATTGAGTGCTCACTTTTCTCATCTTCATTTGTCTTTATACTTGGTTGGAAGTGGGGAGGAGGAGTTGGAGGGTTTTAACCTGCAGGGGTCATGGCTATCATTTCTATCCAGTCCCTTCTTTTGATGCTATTAGGACCTCAAAAACTGCATTTTGATTTGCTTAGTAATCAATAAATGCAGGGGAGTTCAAATCTAATGGTAAATACAATTTGTCAGAAGGGAAAAGATACTTTCAGATTTAGATCATATGGGAAAAATACATTTGTGATCTTAAAGGAAAACACTGGCCTGAGGCTTTAAAGGCCTCTCCTGCTATCACCTGTTTTATCACCTGCATTTGATCTAGGCAATATAGACAGGTTTGGGTACTCAAAAATAAAGCCAGGTTGCTCAAAAGAGGACAACAGTATTATAACATGGCTGTATCAACATCTCACATTTGCACTGAATTATGGGGAGAAGAAAAAAAGAAAAAAAAATCATTTTTATGTTTTTCTTAATATTTTAATGTTAGTAGCTTACTTATTACTATATGAACTTGCCCCCAAAAGTGATCCATTTTGTCATTAGATTACAGCTCAACAATATTTCAATTCTACTTTTGTCCTGACAAGTCATCTAGATCTCTGGTTTCAAGATGCTATTCAGTTCGACTGCTCACACACACCTTTGTCTTTTGCTGCCCTGCAATATGCCTGAGCCCAGACCCACTGTGATCATCACTAAGGTTGGGACTTACTCTTTCATGACCACTTAATCACCAGCCTCACTGCTGAAGCTGGCAACAGACGTGACAATTAGTGTGAATTACAGTGACCATTTGCATGGTAAAAAATGGTGTCCAGAAGATCTGAGAAGAAATTTTCAACCAACATGAATTGAGAACAGAAAAGCAACATCTGAAAAACTGCAAAGTGCCTGGCTCATGAGAATAAATAGGTGTGCCAGACATACATTCTCTTTCCACTCTAGCAAATATCTTCATCACTACAGCACTCAAAGGAAATACTATTTAATGAGGGAAAGATTTAAGTCATTGCAACCAAGTTCAGATTTAGAAGTATGGAAATGTCTTGTTCCTTGAGAAAACTGAAAATGAAATACTGCACTCTATCTGAATTTTAAAAAATGCAATGGTCATGTGGAAAAGGCTCAGTATTTCACATTCTTATAAATCTAGGAACACAAGAAGGTTTTGGTACAAAACAGAAGCCCTGGTTTTTGCTGAGCTCTCTTGTCTAGACTCGGCATCACAGGAACTCATTTCACAGAGTAATTGCACAGGCATTAGATCAGAATGCCAGCTCTCCACTAACCTAAACTGAGGTATAATCTATGATAGAGACACATTTTGCAAATTTGCTGTCATACTGGTACTTCCTGGAAGATGCTAAGGACTTTAAAGGGAAAATATTCTTATCAAAAAATAACATAAGATGCAGTAAGGGCAGCAGCTTCTTAAAGAAAAAAATTTTAGAGCAATCCAAAGTTAATCTGTGAAGCCTGTTGCATCATGAAAACTCACAAAACCTAATATTTAGCAGTACTGAAAAATAACTGGATATTGATATAGGTAATGAGGACATCCATATGCTAATTTGAAAGTCTACAGAAATTAAGGGACTTGGAAACCTTTATGACTTTATTACCAGCTCTGAAAATGGGATAATACTAACCTGAAGGTAAGTTGTTTGCAACTGTCTATCATTCAGACACTTACAGTACTCACTGCAGAGTCCTGTTTCAGAGATAACGCAATGTTAAATGGACTGCCAAGATGATAAGGCAATGGTCTTCTTTCATTCGGTGGGATCATCTGGATGGAATGCCTCTGGATGAGTATGCAAAGACTTTCTTAACATGTAGCTTTATAGATTTACCTGTAAATCTACCTAACAGCTGCTGTAAAACTCTGTTAATGAAGACCAAACTCAGTCATCTGTATAACCAGGTAGCAGAGTAACTATAAAAATTGCTGTGCTTTCCTGGCAAATCCTTACATCCAGAGCTACACTCTTCTTTTTCTGATTGAGACATCAAAGAAAAGACATGTAGAAATTATACATGATGAATCTGAAAAAATGGCTTCAAATCAGGCACTCCTACTCCTGCTACGCCTTGCTGCAGTGCAGCAATGGATCCACCCTGCTGCAGAGCAGTAGACTCACAAGCTTTCTGCTGACACCTCTGGTGAAAGTGGAACAATTTATTTGTGTCTGTTCAATAAGTGATTTAAAGCCTCCTGGAGGATCGGTGCAACCCACAGGAAGCTGCTATCTAGAGTTTTGCCCTGCAGAGTCCTACACCTGTCTGACAGTGACTCTCTGGAAGGATTCCTACAGCTGTGAAATACAGATGCATAATTATTGCTGTCAGGAAAAGTGTTGTGACTGCAGTCCTGCAAACACTGCGCTGCAGTTCCCTCCTATTCTTCATTTCAGCACAGAAGTCATTTTTGTGAAGCTTTCAAAAATGCAAAAGTTAAATGAGCAGCCAGTGTTTATCCATACTGCTCTTCCATTAGGGCTAATCTTGTGAGGGCTGCACTGAGTTAAGACATTCAGTAATTTTAGGCCCCAAGATGTGCCTGGAGACTCTACTGAAACCACAGTTCACTAGAAAGATGGTCTTTCTGGTGCTCACCCTAAATTTTCTTTATCTAGACATTTCCTAGTTACTGCCCAAGCTGTGTTTTTCCCTCTTCCCTGCTGCACACTGAAGTTTGCAGATCTGCTTTACATGCTTATCTCAAAGAAGGTTGAAAATGCAAGAAAGGACAGATATGGTAAAATTAATTTAAGTTCAGGGAGGAGCAACACTTACTGCACATTCCATCAAACAGCTCAGATGCCATTGTGACTCACTAGCATAAGAAACCAGACCACATATGTTAGGATACGTACACAGAGATGAGAATATCCATTCAGACCAGTAAAGAAGGTCCCTTAATTCACACTGACTGAAATCTAAAGCTCTGTTTTGCCTCCTGACATTTTGTTAAATAATAAAGAACTACAGTCCTTAGCAGAGTCTCTAACTAAATCCAGTTAGCAAGCAGTCTACACCATTTTCACTTCTCTGTTTTGCAACGGGAACTAGGCTGTAGCAGGAGCTGCCAAGATAGATTTAGCCTGTAACAAAAAGAAATTGACTGGTTTTCATGATATTTAAAGTGCATAGCAAACCGTCATAAATCCTGCTCTCTGTGTATATATATTGCTAAACAGGGCACCAACAGCACATATTTTAAATGGCTCAGAAATTGGTCTATTTGTAATCTTTTTAATTTACTGGCTGTGTTGCAGATTTATTTTTTGTTACCGTGCAGGTGGGAAGCACATGTTGCTCAGTCCAAAGAAGCCTGCTTTTTACCTCCAGTCTTCCTCCCTTTTCTCTGTCACTGAAGCAAATTAAAAGGGAATTAAAAATGGAGGTTGAAGAGGGACAATGGCTAACAGAGGAGAATGGGGTAGCAAAAGATCTGACAAATTAAAAATTAACCTGCACGCTGGAAAATAATTTTCCCAGTAAAGCATAATTGCAGCTTCCCCTGTTGCTCTAGTAAATGAAATTTAAATATTTAACCAGAGTGCTGGCGTCACAACGCCCGCGGCGTGTGCCATCCCCGGCCCAGAGAGGCAGGGGAAACCTTGCAGAACTAAAGTAGCCCTGCTGCTCTCCACTGCATGGGGCTGCTTGGCTCTGCAATACACCTACCTCTTCTGCTCCTGGCAACTCCACCAGCCTCAGGCAGCTGCAGATGGTGGTTCAAATGCCATACAAATGAGGCAGGTGGTGCCAGGTGCTTCTGCTGATGCACTTTATATTATCTCAGATACAAGCAAAGGGCAGTGGGACACCAGCCCTTCAAAAAAAAGTGGCATTGTCTACTGCATCCAGGACAAGCTATGAATCTCAGGCATGTATCATGACAAAAAAAAATAATCCAATGCAGCTTTCATGGTCACATAAATGGGAACAAGGCCATTGCTGATAAGCCATTTTCTTCTCAAAGAATTCGACTGCCAGAAGTCCTGCTAAAGCCAACTGTAGGCATAGCCACGTGACACATTTAGAAAATCAGGCCATTTACCAGGTAACAGGCAGGCTCCCTGCAGAGACGGGATGGTTCCTTGGAGTATATGCAATAGCACTCTGTCTAGTATGCTTTTTCAAATGGTCTGTGTAACAGAGCCGCCACCAGACCCTTAATATCTATCCCGTAATCAAACAGCTCTCTCTCATTTCTTGCTGTTCTGCTAAAGCATTCCCTTCTTAATATATTTATCCTCCCCCTACCTTCTTGTACTCACTTTAAAATCACTCCTTCATGATTCTCTTTGGGACTCCCACTTCCAAATACTTAAAGATTGATACTCCTACATTCATTTAAATCTTAATTGCTTCCCTTTTGTAGTAACCAGAAAGAGAGAGAGCATTGTTCTCTCCTCCATGTTTTTGCCATCCAGAAGGGATCAGGACTGTGCCATGCTTGGCTAAGGAACAGGCATAAAAGATGGACAAATGGCTTATGCAACATATGTTACTGTGGACATTAAAACTGCATCAGAACTGTGCCTACTCCAAGCTTCTTCCAGGTAATGGGTCCTCTTCTCCAATCCCCAAAAACATTAAAGTTTGGACTCTGTCCTATTATATATTTGTAATGGATTTTCCAATGCATCCTAAAGGAAGCACAGACACCTGTAATAAATGCAGCTATTTGTAGCTGAGAAAAGTTTCTGCCTGAACAGAACTCAGTCAGGAAAGACAAAAAACAGTGCGCATGAGGGTGGATTAAATCTCACTGGAAAAATGTCACTTTTTTTCCAAAACCCAAGCAAAGCCTTCAAGATGAAAATCAGATCACAGGATGACATAGTTTCCTCTGACTCTGTCATTATCTCATACTGGAGCAGAAGCCCAAACCTTCTTGTGCGAGCATGCTGAGCCTGAGATCTGCATTGCTCTGTAGGCTGCAGGACATCTAATGGAGACAGGTGGGCTTCCCTTCATCCTAGTCAGGATCCCTGGTAAAGAAGGCACAGGGTACTTTTAAACCAGTTTAATGCAGCCTGGTTTGCCTCCAAAGAATACATGTGGCAAATCTGAAACACATGATGAATGCTACCCTAGTCAGGAGGCAAGTAGTTGAGGAAAAAAAAAAAAAAAAAAAAAAAAAAAAAAAAAAAAAAAAAACATGTCTCATGTAGCCAAAATCAACCTAAAGCCCTGAAGATCATGCCTGGGTCTCATCTTTGAGATCTTTAGGTCACCCAAGGAGTATTACCTTACCTAGGAGAAGTAACAGGAAACACATGTAACATACCCTCATGGGTCTTGCAGTCACAGAAAGTAATGTCAACTGGTCTTAAAAAACTTACACTGGGAAAGAGAACACAATTCTTAGGAGTTGAGCACAGCTTGCAAGACTACTACTCCTGCTATGCTGCTCCCAAAGACTCCATTTGAATATCATTAAGTATCAGAGCTGTTTAGCAGCCACTGGGATGGTTGTCAAGTCCTATCCCTACTAAGAAAATGAAGTTACACAGCCCCTTTCCACAGATTCTGGGCCTACTCAGTATCATCCTCCATACAGTTTGCCTGGTTATCTGGTGTCAAGATTCATGGACTGAATCATCTACACAGTATGTACTACACCACGAGTCCATAACAGCTTCTATAAAGTAACTTTACAGTCACCCCTTACCTGCTTATTCATAAGCCCCTGTGCTAAGAGGCAGGAATCATCTCACAAAAACTAATACCTGTAGCACATAAAGCCCCACTGAATAACCCTCATGGTCTATTCTGGTATTAATACCTAGGAAAGTATAAGGCTTGAGTATCTATGCCTTTCTCTGCAAGTCAAAATCTATAACCACTGGCCACTTATTTCACAAGGAAAGAGCTGCAGCAAAAAAACAACCCTCTCCTTCCTAGTAGTAAAGTGTACCAAGCAAAATCTGCCTTCCTTTTATCTCTAGTGTCTCTGTCTTTTTGATTCAGAAATCACCCTTTAACTCTGAAAGAGCCACCTTCTTCTTTCACTCTTATAAAATCAGGTGTTCAGAATCAAATGAAAACCTAAGGAGGGAACACCTAAGCTCTTGGGGTCTCTGCTCATCAGAGCCATTAACCTGACCTCTCCATGTGGTCTTCTAGGAGCAGCAAGTGTTTTTACAAAGTCTTTTTACACAAGAACAGCGAAGTGATTTCTCTACACTCCAGCATGGATGAGAGGGTCTGGAGAAAAGTAAGTCCTTATTTGCTTTTCTTGGCTAGAACTGTTGACACTTTACCACAGTGGTGATGAAAGGAGGCAATCCTTCAGCTAAAAGGTAGCAGGCATTTGGGGCTTAAGACCTATCTGTGTTTCTCCCTGATAGCTCCATTTACAGGGCAATGTTTCCTGTATGATACTGTTGTTCAAGCACAAAGCTGCTATGGCTCCTGGATTAACTGGATTAAATATTGAAAATAGAAGGTCCCTTAAGCTTCTGTGAGAAACTTAGAAAAAAAAACAAAAAAAAAAACACACAGAAGTTGAAGGGAATGTGCTAGCAAATCTGGAGGGGAATGTTGGTGGATAGGGTAGGTTGAGAATGGTTTGGTATAAATCCATGAACATCTACAAAGACATAGACCTTAGCCAGCCTCTGTATGTGACAAGTTTAAGACCTCAACTTAGCAAGCTTTTCAGTGTATTCATATCCAGTAGCGGAGAGCTCCTTAGGAAATAGACAACATCTGTGCATCTAAAGGAACTTCTAAATTAGCTAATCACTCTCTGTCAAATCCAATTTGAATATTGCACTTCTCAAAGGGACAGGACATTCTGAGTCATGCTGCAAAAACCACAGTCTTCAGGTCACCAAGCTGCTTTTCCTCCTTCATGCTCAGAAAGGTCAGATTTCAAAAAGAATCCAGGTGGATAGATGCATAATGTATAAACTCATAAGTGTAAACCAGATTACAGTGATTATACAACAACACAGCCTGGCTGAGTTTCATCTCTGTGTTAGGCAATTCTGAGAATCACTTGCCAAGTGATTTATTGTTGAGTTCCTCAGAAAAGTTTGGTCTCACAAGGCCCTGAAGCTGCAAACTGAAGCAAATACATTCTTCCATCAAAAATAAATATAAATAAAAATGGAGAGGTGGTGCCTTAAATCTTGGTGTATGTAAGCCTGGCTCAACATCCTTTTTGCAATAGGAAGGTGTTTCCTGTAATATGATTGCTTTTGTAGAAATCAGAAACAACTGTTCAATTAAGAGCAGATTTACCTATCTTACCAGAAGAATTTTCTTCTGTAGCAGGGATCCCCCAAGCTGAGAATAAAGAAAGGTGATCTTTTGCAGCTATACCAATGTAGCAGAGTCATTCAGCACTCAAGCAAAAAGGTATGAGTCTAGCTAGCTTTGCTATTTTTCCTCCTCTAGTACTAATTTTCAGTGGCAGAACTGATCACTGCAAGCTGTTTTTTTGAAATCAGACCTCACAATGCTTCCTTACTATGTGAAGGCTGCTGAAATGTTTGGGCAGAAACACCTGTGTTATGAAAACTGAAGGCCGCCTCACCAAACAGAGCATGCAGGCTGAGAAAACCCAGGGGAAGCCAAGGAAGCTCTGTCAGTTTACACTGGCTCAGACAGAGTCCTGGAACATGAGGTGGAGGTGCCTAACAAATATTTATCACAAATCTTTAAATTCTTGAGAAATACCTGACATAATGATCTTTATCTTCCTCAAATCTACACCAAGATGCCTGTTGATCAGATCTGGGGTGAAGCTCGGTATGCTTAAGCAGAAGGGTACTCTTGCCACAGTCAGCAAGGGCCACCGTGCAAGGATTAAAGGCTAGTACATACTTTTGCTGTACGTGGCAAAGGGCCCCCATGCCCTAAGTTCAGTACTCAAGCAGTCGGATTCTGCTTTCACATAACACTGACATAAACCTACAATAACTCCACTGAAATTAGTGGCATTACTTTAGTTTATACCACTGTGCAATAATACCAGAACTTGACTGTATTAACTGTCTCTTAATTGTGCTCTGCACTTCTGAGGATACCTTTGCCAGAGATGTTAAATTTCTGCAGAATTGTCTATTATTTGGGGCAACTGAGAGATTTCTATCTTGGTAATATTTATTTCTTTGCTTCTATCAGAGTGGCCCTGAGGAGCCATCTTTCATCCCTGAGTGATACTGATAAATTCCTTACTATGTATACAGCTCTCCTTTTCAGTGCTTGAACTGAATACATTTATAGAGCAGATATTATTCTAATCTGGAAAATTTACCCCACGAGCGAACGTGCTATTGTTTTCATGGCTTAGCTGAGATGCTGCTGCTTTCTTCTCCCTGGTAACAGTTCTGGTTGGTGGAAGAAATCTTAAACCAAAGAGATCTAAGGGCATCTAGTGGTTCAGAGGGAAAACTGCATCTTCATGCCAGCGGTTTGTGGGTGGACTGACTGCTTTCATAAGTGAGGTGGTGATAAAGTGTGCTACAGAGGAAGAGTGTCACCTATTCCGAGCCAGGTCAGCAGCAAATCTCTGATCTCAGTCACAAAACTTCAGTCTTTTGGAGCTCTGCTTGTGTCACTTCCCCACCAGCATCATCACCATCAAATGGCAGTGATGGGTACAAGATAAGTTTGGGGGAACCCAGGGATTTGGTCTTTTGGCCTTTGCATCAGTTCACTGACTGTAACAGAACAGTCCAGTCCTAACTGGGCTATAAAAACTTGTGATTGTGACACAAAGCCAAATGTGGAATTCTGCCTCAGCTGTGCTTGTATGATTAATGGCAGGTATTTAAAACCTGAGGATTTACAATACAGAAATGCTACTTACTCCCACAAGAGCTGTCCTTTTGAGGACAGAAGCACAGGAGAAGGAGTGTAGCTGCCATAGCCACATACATACCATTCAAATTCTTATTCTTGTCCCTGTAAACGTCAATAGCTTGGCTAAGAGTGTTCATTTTGTGAACTATTACACACTACTTTGAGCCTATTTTTGTATGGCCTACAGGTAGACTGCAAGGGGCTTCTTTCTAAACTCTGCATCTTGAGGGCAATTGTTAAAATTTAAGTATCCAGAGGCCCCAGCTGAGACCAGACCTTTGCTGTGCCAAGTGTCGAGCAAAAATATAAAAGAGCCCCAGGTCTAAATTAATAATCTGAAATAAACTGAGGTGAAGGGAAAGTCATTTCATTTGTAGTGCAAAGAAATAACACCGGACAGAGATGAGCAAGGAGGATGAATGGAGACTGACTGTCACTTCTGTGTCCATCACCTCCCCCAAAGGCCTCTCCAAGCTCCCCACATGAACTGCTCTGTGTTTTTTGTGGTACAAGATAAAGCATGGGCATTTAAATGCCATGTCTGGGAAAGCAACTATACACTTCCATCCTGATTGTCAATTAGATCTGTACACACTATAAGAAGCAAAAAGCATTTTATTAAGGTTGAAAATTCACAATACAAAGTTAGAAAGTGGCAGAATGATGACAAAAACAGAACTTCAGTTCTCTTGTGTCTCTGTCATGGCACACTTCAGTTCTGTGATTGCTTGCTATTTTTCTCAGCAGCCCCTTGATATATTTTGCAGACCTGGGCTGAACTGATCATCGAAATTATGCATGGCAACTAGCAGAAAAGCTCTCAGCTTCTGAAGAGACCTATGCTGAATTCAGTAATTCTAGCAGAAAGAGGTCTGTAGTTCACCTGAACAAAGTTAGACTTATTTATCAGCTTTTTCCAAAACAGCATATTTTTGTCAAAATCCTTCTGAAGGTAACAGGGAAGACCTATGCCAAACACACAATTGATGTGCTTATCAGAGAGTGGATAGTTTAATATTTAAACACACTTGGAGCCCTCAGCAAATGGATCATGCAGTGACAGAGCATAAGTTTTTGTATGTAGGAAGTCCTGGCAAACATGCATTGGGTTCTAGCTACTGTATGAAGAGTCACTTCACAGGAGTACACGAATGCTGTGCTACTTCATGTTTGTCTTTGCCAAAGCAAAGATATCTAAATGGTGGTTCTGGTACTAATTCAAATATGTGGCAAGGAAGATCTGAAACAATTAGGCTGAAAAAGACAGGCAGAGTAAATGTGAGTAGTGATGGGTAATTCTTCCAGAGCTGCTTTGTTACTAGCAAGAAGTAGAACTTCATTCAACACTGCTTACTCTTGGAGCAGATAGATCACAGATGTTTTTTTTTCTCCTCTGGCATACTACACAAAAACAAGGCATCCTTGAATTCCCAAGTGACCGTAGATTTGCATTTCGAGCAAATAACTTCAGCAAATGTTACCCTGTTTAAATGTCACCCACTATCATTACATTGTTCTTCACCATGTTTAAAAAACCAACCAAAGAACAACAAAAAACAGCTGGAAATTGAGAGAACTGGAATGTATCTATTTTATTCAGATTACAGAGTCCAGGTTGATGGCAAATGATGATACTGCTGGTGTCAAATACCTCAGAGAGTCAGCAGCTCTGAGCAAACCAGAATGCTTGACTTAATTTCAAAGTGAAAGTATTCTGGGTAGTAGGAATATTTCAAAGAGTTGAGAAAGATACATCATGACAGAGGCCTAAAGGTAAAAAATGATTGTAGCTATGCAGTCTTTATTGATTCAATCACAGGAAAGCTACTTGAGGAAGATAAAGAGATTTAAGGTAATGTTAGATATAAAAAAGAGTAAGCTTATTCAGAGTTATTATAAAGAATAACATTATTAAGAAGTGTATTTTAATGCTGCATATCCCTGCTAGGAAGAAAACTGGGAAGAGAGCTTGTATTCCTGCTCCAAGATACTTAGTGAAAGTGGCCCTGGTAAGATCACTGAAGAGGAGGAATACTTTACTCATATATACTCAAATATCTTATATGCTCATATATATGGATAGCATACCCTTAGCTATCTATGTCAGTTCAGGGGTTATCTAAGGAAGACTTGTGCATATCTTTAATATTAATATATTGCCCTCTCCTTATAACTCCACTTAAATACTTAAATAATCATTTTCCAATAAGTTCAATTAAGAAGCTGCTTCTCTTCATCCATCACACAGAGCTGTGTGAGCAGTTGAGGGGGGGGGGAAGTGTCTATGAATATTCAGATGGGTTCTCTGTAGAGACATTTCTTGCTCCGTGCAGGAGGAGGGTGGTTGTTTGTGTATGTGTGAGTATCTGTTTTTCCATAAAATTATTTAAACAAATATGAAAGGAAACCCTGCAACAGATCCACTGGGGGGAAGATAACAAAACTCATCTCTTCATTTAAAAAATGTTTTGTCATCTTTCTTATATGAAGCATAAACACCATTACATGTGACCTTCTAATACTTTTTTGTCTCCTCTGAAAATAAGAAATCACTGATAATAGCTTGTAAAGTGTAGAATTGTAAGAGTGGGGTCATAAGGTTATTCTACAACTGCATCAATAAGATTGTTTAGTAAGTCCCTCCCAGCAGAACCAAGAGGGATACCAGCATTTCTTGAAGGTAATAGCACTTGATGACAGGTGAATTGACTAATTCTAAACTCATACACTACTTGCTTCTAGTGAAGAAGTAAGGCTTACTTCTACATTATCCTCTAGGGAAATCAGATAGTTTATTTCTCTCTCACTCATGTTTTTTTCTTTCTTTTTTTTTTTAATATTTTCTGCAGGAAAGTTCTTTTAAAGACATTCAGGACAGCAATCTAACCACTGATCTCTGGGGCAAAGATTCTGTTCAGTCTATGGTGTAACTTCATGCCAAAGTCTAGCTAGTTTATCCACTTGCTAAAACTTCCCTATTTTCCTCCTAGCATGTAAAAATTAATGAAAGTCCTACAAAGAAGAGAGCTTTGCAACAGGTCTGTGTCAAAACTCTTTGTTTTTTTCCCCAGTTATGCTCTGATTTGCCGCGTTACCTTATAAATATGTTGGTCAGATTTGCTTGTGCCTTGCTTTCTTCTGCTCTGTACTATGGAGGTAATTAAAAACGCCTACCTCAGGGGAATGCTTTACACTGATACTTAATGGATTAACATTTGTAAAGCTCTTTGAAAGCCATAGATTTGGGTCTCTACACAAATTCAAAGTATTGTTATATTGCCGGATAAACAGACTTTTCTCAAGACCAGTCCTTCTTTGTTCACAATATGTGAAAGACGATAAAATTTGGGGATTGATACACTAGTATAATTCAGATAATATATAAAAGCTTGCTTACTTGCTTTTCCTTCTAAGAACATATCTTGTCTTTAACATCTTCTGCTTATCTTAGCCTGAAATTCTCAGTGTACATAAAGGAAACAAAGGACTTAATGACACAAATGCGTGTTTTTTGAAATTCTATGTCAGGTGTTGGAGAAAATGCATATTCCAGTTAGAATCCAAAACATATTTATTTATTTATTTTCTTCATGCAGTGGACAGGCTAAGAGAAAGCTTAACTTAAGCAGACATTTTCCCCATAGCTGTCAAATGATGTTATCTTTCTAAAGAAGAGGAATGTCCCCTTCTAGACCGTGGTAGCAAGAACACTCAAATCTTGCTATCAGAGTTGTCTTTTAGCTTTGACAGTAAAGGTCTGTAAAGATAAGGCATGAAAAGTCTAATTCTAGTTCTCTAATTCTGTATGTATATGGTTTATCTAAAAATTTTGCCTGCCTACTGAGAACAGTGAGACCTTCAAGTCCGTACTTATTTCTCAAGTCCGTAACTAATCACTGTTAACAGGACAAATGTAAATGGCACACCTGAAGTCTTCAACATACATTGGATCACACAGCTCCAAAAAGAGTCATATGCCCCACCACCACACCATGCACCAGCTTATGTTTTCCCCATACTTAGGTGATAATGGAAGTGAAATCCACCCAAACTAATACCAGGTTACGCTATATATGTGCCTCATGCCTCTTGGCAATAGCATGGTTTTGGAATGCAGCTTTTAAGTACAGAAAGGTTTTGATCCTTGTTCTAATTTCTCTGTTACTTTCTTCCTTCCTTACAAAATAAGTCCATTTCTTTTCCTAATCCTGCCTAACACACACAGATGAAATCTCAGATCCTTTTTTGCTGGTTATAACTAATGTGATATTTGGCTAAAATGTTACAAGTAATCACAAAACTGCTGATAATCCTAAAACAAATAAGATAGTTGTGGTGAAGAGCCCTTTAGGGTGCAAAAATGAAAAATCGGGGCTGTGAAAATAACAACTGAGGATTTCTTCAAAGATTTGGATTTGTTTTCATCATTTATAAAAGCATTGTAAAGAGAGATATAAGCTTTCCAATAAATAAAAGATTTTCTACATATACACCAAGGGAAATTGAAAAAAAGTTGACTATTTTTAGCAAAGAGATTTGGGCTACATACAAGGAGTTGCATTCTTTCTAGTGGACTAATGAAACACTATACCAGGCTGTTCAGAGATGTGGAATCGCCTTTATGCATAGCTTAAAAGAGAAGCTAAACAATCTGAGAATGGTGTCCAGCTAGCTGGTCTTCTGAAAGAATAGGAGATTGGAGTGTATTAGCTGTTAACCTTGCTTCCAAGCACATAGTTCTATTTAATGTGCACGTATGGTATTTCTAGTTGTAGTGCATATCCTACTCTCAGCTTGGTTTATGCCAAGTAGTCATATATTTATGTAGCAGCCTTTAGAGGCTTGTTTTTCAAAGCAGAGCTCATTTCATAAAGCAGATGAGAATCAATATTTTTACAAGTGGTGTAGGAAAACAATGATTCCCCTGAGGTCAGTCAACAGCTTGTTTTGATATGTGACTGCATGAAACTTAAAGAAGTCAAATCTTGAAGGGTCCCTCCCTTACCTCCTGTTCAATAAGCTATACTGTTTTCTTGTTTGATTGTCTCTTCTCTTACTTTAAATGTTCACTTGCATTTTTTTCTTTATTTTAATATAAATGTGCATTTGCATGTGACTTCATTTTAAGCCTTCTATTCTTTTGGAGTATTTCATTGGGTTTGTTTTATTCCAGAATGGTATTTTGGAGGGTTTTGCTACTATATCAAAGCTGATGGTTGTTTTCCATTTGCTAGTTGGCTCTGAGTCATCAGTAGAACAATGTTCACAAAAGTGGAAGCAGCCAGTATCCTATTCACCCAGGAGATGTTGACACTATGGACAGAATTCAGCCTATGTCTTGTGGTGTATTGAGAAAGGTCAGTGTCATGTTCTTCTGTTGTTTGATGTTCAAAAAGAGCCAGATCATCTAGATGTGTGAAGAAGCTTTCCACTATGTCTTTTCCCCCCACCCTACCTCCCATGATATGCTAAGATGAATCCCATGGGTTTTTATACAACAATAACCACTACAGCCTGGTGTAGGAGATGTGTTATTTGAATAGACACATTAATCTCAAGATACAAAGATGCAAGATATTTCAAGTTATAGTTAAATTCTTATTTAAATCATTGGGACATTAATATATGAATAAGAAAAGATCATTTCTGTGGATGTCTTCAGTTTTGCTTTGGAATAAATGAATACTGTCAATACTGGCTTTGGTTTGGTATTGTGGTTTTATTTTCAGTTTTTTGGGTTTGTTTTTTTTTTTGGTTGGATTGTTTGTTTTTTTGTTGTTGTTTTTTTGTTTGTTTGTTTGTTTTTTGGTCACAATGCACAATGAAATATTCAGCTGTGATCATGACTTCATTATGGGGAGAAAAAAGAACATCCATTTAAGTGGACTAATAAGTTGCTTTTGACAATTTCTCATAAACAAGCAGATTCAAGAATACAATGCCAAAAGCATGCATCTATCTGTTTCTGTGGGTAAAATAGATCTGATTCAGGAATAGCCTGATCAAAATATAGTTTTAAGAATTCTGGCAAGCCCGCTTGCTTCAGTGAGGCAAACAAAACCTTTTAACATTCATTAAATGTCTTCCTGATTTGATGCCTGTAATAGGAAGCATAGGGGATACTTTCTTTACCTTTTGAAATGGTATTCCATGATTTCTTCTGATTCAAACGTGTGTGCTCATTCAAGACTTTGCAGTTCATCTTATGAAATTTGTGCAATGGTCTAACTCAGTTTTGCAAACTGCTGTGTGTTAGTAAGCCTGTCTTCCTACCATTACAACTTGTTCTAGATCTTACTGATATCACTGGACTTGCCCTGAAGAGGAATCTGGATGAGAAGGTCAACAAATAGCAATGCAATATACTCTTGGGACTTTGATATGATGAGGGCATGATGATCATTAGTCCTCTGGAATCTTGTTCTGGTTGCACGCTGTTTTTTGTTTTTTGTTTTTTTTTTTTTTCACAGAAGTCATTCTATTGACTTCTTTTATTTTGCAACAGAATTAAGTTTGTTCCCTCTTTTGTTGCATATTTGGATACATTAATAGGTGTTTGTTGTGGGGAGAGAATGTTGAATTTCAGTCACTCTTGAACAGTGGGATTCAGTGACTAACACAAGCTAGATCCTAGTCGCACAGGGCATTAACCAGCATGAGCTTAACAACACAGTGTTAAAAATGAGTCACTTAATTAACAAAGGCAGGGAGTGATTAGTATAGACCAGAATAAATGATATCCAGCTAAAAATATTTTCTCTGCTTCGTTCTTTCAATTTATTTTTACTTTAAATTACGTAGATTAGGGACACCAGACTGATGTATTTCATCATAAAGTCCCAGCCTGAATTTTGCAATAACAGATAACAGCATCAGGTAAGTATGCAGCAAGTGACTCTACAGATGCTCATTTAGAGCTGTGTTGGTTAGGTGAGTGTGTGCTTTGGCAGGGGAGTTTTAAGTCAGCTGACAGTAAGTCCCAGAACACTCAAAAATGTAATGTGTTCTCTACTGTGTATCTTTCTAAGCGTCAGCCAGACATCTAGACACAACACAGAAAACACCAGGCTTATTACCATAGAAATAAGGAACTTGCAGATTTATGTATGAAACTATCACACTTCTGACCACTTTAGTCCACTTCTGACCAAAGCTGAGTACTCTCTCTTCTAATGCTTAACGTACAGCTTGTCTCTATATATTCAAACTATTGTGTTCTACCTTGCACTGCTTGTTTTCTGTCTAAATTGGAATTACTCCCACCCCATTCTGTCATGTCATTTAGTCATTCCTTGCACTGTTCTTCTAGTAAACCAAAAGGGCTGGTTAGTAGCAGGTCTTTCCTTCATTTTCAGTTTTAATTTCTGCTGTTTCTACTACTGATCACCTCATTACTGACAGCAGCTCACTAAAAACATTTTCTTTTAAATGTCAGCAAATTCTTTGTACTGCCTTCTTGACAGCTCATGTTTCCATTAGGAATAAAACAGGACTGTGAACAAGGTATTTGGTCCCACGAGCCTGCTTCCTCCTTGCCTCCAGGTTTGTAGGGATGTTCTTTTACTCCCCACCTCTAAAATGGAGATGATAATTATGTTCTACAGGAAGGGAAGGTTAAAATAGCTTATAGATTGTTTCAGTCAGATGGCAGGAGCTATACATGTATTAGAGATGTAGCAGAAAAATGCAAATCAGAACTGAAGTATGGTAGGCAACCATAACAGGACTGAAATAATAGCATGCTGCAAGATCAAGACAGAAAATGCAGTACAGGATAACTTGCTAACTTCCCCATGCTGTACAGAGCTGAAGCTACACTGATCACTCCCTTTGTTTATGTTCCTATTATCACTCATTTACTGATGGCATTTTACTTTTAAACAACTGCTCCTGATAAGCTTATTGTGGTCTCCTATGTGCCCACAGGAGAATTACAGCAAAAGAGAATGTGATTAGAGGCAGCTGCCAAAATTGGAGGGTAGAAAGAAACAAAATTTAAGTTACATAGGAAATGAGGTGAAATGAAATGAACTAGCCCAGCTGAGATAATATAATGGTATATGCATTTGCCACACTTATAAATAAAACATTGACTTGTTATTGCACTTCCAGGGTGTACAGATCCCAGGGAATTTAACATAACATGATGCACATGTAGGGGCAGAAGGCAAGGTCATATACAAAAATGTGATGTTGGAAATGGCTTTCATGTGGTCTGAGGAGAAGGAAGGGGGGAGGAAGGGTGGGAGAAAGCAAAGAGTATTTAAAACTATACTCTTTTTTTTTTTTTTTCTTTAGAACAAAATTCTAATCAGGACCTGGGCATAGAAAATACGTTAGTTAGACTTATAGTGCAGTCACTCAAATGATACAAGATAAGTGTCACTTCATTTTTTACTGTCTTTGAAAGGTTTCTACGTCTTTTTCAATTTTTATCACCAACTCAATTCATTGAAGCTTGATGTTTTCATTACCAGCTGATGCAAACCTTTCTGATAAACAGAAGAAAGCGTCCAAATAATGTGATGTGTCTTGTTTAAAATACACAAACATCTGGGCTTTAAAAAGCCAGTTCTCTTTCTTTAATTCCTGGTGTTTTGAAAGGAAGGAGAAACTCAATAGTGTGTGTTCCAAATGGAGTGGGCGAGAATTTGATGAATGAACAAAATATAATTCAGAGGTATCCTGCAGAATGTCTTTGATGTAAATGGGATCTCAAAGTACTTTATGAATTTAAATTAGATAGAAGGATCAAGAAATTAAAAGCCAGGAGAGGAAATTAGGAATTTTATTCAGCTCATGAGGCAGAAAGATACAGCTTTAACACAAAAGTAGAGAAAGGTCTTACACTATGGTAGTAGAAAGTTGCAATGAATAAAATATATATGGAAAGCAATTCTAAATGTGTTTATTAAATGTGTGTAAAATTCGTTGAAGGTTTGCAGTTCATTGGAAACTGAGGGTTCTAGTGGAATGGCAAATACAGAAGATTTATTTAAGAGAAGTAACTTCATAACCTCTCTAAAGGTGCCAGGGAGGAAGAAAAACATTTTCAGCTTCTCCAGAAAGATTTTAGAGGAGGCAGGAAAAATGGCTGTTCATACAGATTAATCCATTTTCACTCTTTATGAATCATATTATGCAAACAACCTCTGTTTTTTTACATATGTATTTCTTTGGGACATTTTTTGTTTCTGTGTTGTTGTTGTTGTTTTGCATCCATTCCTTCAAACAAGAACTTCTTTTTGTGGAGTTTTATTGGCATTTTGAAGGACAATTGACACCCAAGTTATTGATCTGTGTCTACCTGCTTACTCGTCATTTTCTCAAAGCCATTCTGTATTTCATTTTAAAACCTGCAACAAACACATTAGGTTCTTCTCAGGTCTTTATAGTATTGCTGCAACACTGAAGTCAATAACTGAGGAAATCTTTCTGTATAAGGAATTAATTTAAATCTATGACCAAACTAAAGTGTCTTTGACAGTGCTCATCAGAGTATTGCTGTCTCCAACCACTGGGTCATTTCAGTACTGTTTGTACTGATTTCAGCTGTTCTGGACCTCAAGGAAAAAAAAATCTGGTTTCTCTTGCAAAGTAGCATTGGCTTGTAGGCACAACTACTAAATTTGTCCTGTTGCTTTCCAGCCTCCCTTCATTGTTGCTGATTTCAAACATTTGTCATCACAGGCAAAGGAGGACATGACAGGAATGCCATCATGTGCTACACCTGGATGCTGCCTGCTCTCACTGTATTCCTGCGGTTTAGAAATACAGCCTGGGGGAGTTACCTTTTTGTAGCAGTTTCTTGGTCATCTTGACAGCTGCCTGTGTGTTGCCAGCAAAGAAGACATGATGAAAAGAAATTTTTATGTTTGATTTCTGTTGATGTTGCAGAGTGTGCAGCATTCCCAAATGCTGGATGGAGCAAGATGATTTGCATGTCATATCTTGAAGCTTTTACATAGAGGAAAGCAAATCTCTGGCATTCAGTTCTGTAGACTGTTCTTTCTTACACATAAGGGATTTAATTTCCAATTAATGTTTGGATGATTAAACATACAAAATGGTGTATCCTGTGTTTGGCATCCATATATTACCTCTGAGGGTTTTCCTATATTTACAGATATCCCAACCATTTGCACTGCAGCAGAAAACATGGTATTGCCTACTCTTACACTAAAACATCTCAATGTATTTGGCCAGCTCTACTAAAAACGAGTTAAAATTAACTTCATTTTCCAGATCTTAAAAAAAAAAAAAATAATAATTAATTAAATTAAAAATAGCCCTCATAGTCTATTTGTTCTTGAGTAACCTAAACTGACTTACTCTTTATTAACAGCTCTACCTGTACAGCTAAAACTCTTCCAAACCAGCTGGCTAATGCCTGTGAAAAGCTCTGCGTTATGAAAGACCAGGCGTAACCAATGACCCACCCATCTGCCCCAACATCTGTGTGACAGCAGTGGAAAAATAGTTCTGCTGAACACCAGAGCACAATCCTCTGATGAATAACTGCAGCCACACTGATACCACAGTGACGAAGAGGCTTCAGTGTGGGCTCAGTACTTGCCCTGTTTGCCGTTTCATCAGCCTGCCATCTCCAAGATGGATACTTGCATAAGTGGGCCTGGCAGGATGCCTGCAAGCCTCTGGAGTGCTCTGGTTGTGCTTGAGGCCGTCCTCACAGAGTTTCCATGGAAAAGAGAGGCCAGCAGCCTGCAGCAGCCCACAGATGTGTATCCGACTTGAAGGGCTGCATTCTCAGGTTGATGTGCACAACTTCTAGGGTAAAATAAACTTGTATGGCCTTCACTGAGTGGGAGCCAAGCACCTGACTGTCACACATAGCTTGCAAGTGTGATTAGGAGAAGCACTGATGGAAACCTTCCTCATTCTTATCATTATCATGTCTACCTTATGTTCCCTGTGATAAGAATAATGGATTTTCTAATGGCATTAGTAATTTTATTTTATTTTTTACATTCAGGAAGTTTTGACTGGTAAAGGCATAAAACTAAACAAGACACAGCACAGATAAGTAGTAGGTAACATTTTTCTATACAATTCCTCTGTACACATTTTCACTGCAAATGTCACTACAAGAAAGAACTATATAATCACGGCACAAATAAAGAGCACAGAATAAATACAATAGCCCTCTTGCTGCAAGACATACAGCTTGTACTTACTGAAGTGTAAAAGAGTGTACTGAACACTGAGAAATGGATCACCTGTGGTGAGATTGCTTTTCCTATGATGATATGGTTCTACGTGACATGGTGACTCAAGAGCAGGGAGGGAGGTAGAAGAATTAGAAAGGGAATGAAGGAACATATCTCTCCATCACAGGAGGAATGTGAAACATAAATTAGTGGAAGGGCAACCTAGCTAAGAAGGGTTTTGAGACCCTTCTAGTGCAGGAGGAAGCCACAGATTTTAATCCATTAAGTGATTTCAATCCCCTTGAAACTAAAGGCTAAGTTTTGTAAGCTCTACATGTAGCCAGCAATGTTCTGTTGCCCTTAGGGCTTCTGTTGCCCCTATGAATGCTCTCGTATGAATGCTCATTATTTTGCTTAAAAGGGCTTATAGATCTAAAACTTTTCTCCTCTGCCTTTTAACCTCTTATATAACTGACTATTTTGCTCTCTGTTGAATTTAATTTACCAGATGTGTCTGGTATTTTCAGAGCATTCCTCAAGTTTGCTGCTAGGGCCTTGAGCAAAGAAGTTCGGCCCCTCTCCTGCTCACATCTGTGTTGTGGAGTTTCAGCCCAGCCTACATACATGCCTGCTCTGACAGGGATTCTTCAAAGCAAGCACATGAATTTAAGCTTAGACACTAAGAATCCTTCCTCAGTAGCCCAAAAATAGGAATATAATATCTAGGCAGTGCTTGAAAGCAGCTGGTCTCTGTGGCTCATTGAAACTCATCTGAATTTCAGTCTCAATTCAGATGGAATCCTACTCCCAGTGTGCTTGTGCATAATTCCCAAAGGGGCTGTGTGACCACATGAGCTGCAGTGAGCTCTAGAACAACAGAGAAAATGAGCCTGACTTCTAGAGGGATGCATGTGGTATATGGAGAGATTCAAGATAACTAAAATTTGAGTGTTATAATATCTACTTATAGCCAGTGATGTTCTATTATTTAAGCTCTATGAAATGCTGTTCCTGTCTTTAAAATTGTGTGATCAACAGGAAGCTACAGAAACTGGAAGTAATGTCTTGAATATCTTAACAGTAATAAAAGTTCAGAGGCTGACAAGGGCCTACCTACTACCCCGACACTGCATCTTCCTAGAACACACAAAGGGACAGAGCCGTACCTCTTTGCAGTCAGACTTCATCTAAATCCATAACCTGCATACTTTGTGAAGTGAGCAAAGAGATTTCAATCAGGGCAGAAAAGGAGAGACTTACTCAATAGCTGTAAGAGGAGAGTGAATCTTCCTCTGGGATGCAACTTTGAATTTTTCCTTATTAAATATAGATACAAAATTTGTGTCTAGCTGAAGTCTGCCTTTAGCTTCTGAGTGACTAAAATTAGAGATGAAGCACACCACCTAGGTCAACTGAATTCTGCCTTCTAACAATTGCATTGCTTCTCTTTGGGTTTTGCCATTAAGTTCAAGCTGGTGAGCCACACGATCCCAGTGCTCTATTAAATGCATTCATGTAGTAACGATGCATTTGTACTCCATGTCATTTATACTGTACTATGCCGTAATCTAAAAATTAGGAGATGACCTCAAATTTTAAGTTGTTAGAAAGGACGGAAAAGTTCCAACTAAAATGGTTCTGTGAACCTCAAGAGCAGTATCGAATCACTCTATTTGGAAAATAATATTTATAAATGTACTTAGCTCATTTCCCCAGCTACATAAGATTGCTGTGGGAGTTTCTTGACAAAATTCATACTCTTTTTGAGGAATTAGGGGAGTCGAGGAAAAGTAACTGAAAGAACTGGATAACTATTCAGGAAAAAGAATAAAATTTATATATGATATTCAGGAGGATGTCACTAGAGAACATTCTTCCATGTGCACAACAAGACCACAAGCATTAACACAAATCTTCTGTGCATGTAATCTCTCCTAGGATTTCATAACGTTCAACTCCAGTCCAAGCAAGATGATCTGCTGTGTGTTTCTGGCAGATCTCATTTCACATCTAGCATTCATGTGAATGAGCTTGATGAAGAGCTCTTACAGAACTTAAGTATGTCAGGAAACATCTCTCTTCTGGTACAGAAATTCTCCATTATTACACCAATTCTGCTGCTGCACAGGGGGATCTTGCAGTGATTCTCATTTGCCTTGGGGGTGTTGTAGGACAGGGAAGAATTCTAAAGTACCTACTATTTCTGCAGCACTAGAGATGGCAAAATAGACTCTGAAGCAATTTCTGACTCAGATCATAGCCAGCTTTTGTACAATATCACGTGTAAAGTGCAAGTGCTCTTACACAGCATTGATGATTTTGTCAGGCTTGCATAAGGCTATGGCACCATCTAGCTGCAAACACTTGATTTTTGTTTATTTGTTTAATTAGTTTTAATTTTTACACTTAAAGAAGTATCTTTCAATTTGGTTGTCAGCTTTAATTCAGCTAGCACAAAACAGAGGGGTTGACTAAGCAGTTCCTACAAATCTGCTTATGGTCTGACCTATGGTTGCCCAGATATTTTCCAGGTCTTCTGCATGTGCTGGCTTGTAATCGATCTGTGATAGGGTGGTACGTGAGTGCTCAGCTATGTGCAATGACTTAGTGGAGATAATGCAGCTGTCTAGGGCTAACTAAAAATTGCAAAACTGCTCATCTGAGCCAAGTTCCTAACTTGCATTTCTTCCTTCTGAATTGGAACACATGATTAAGTTTTATGTTTAATTACAAAATTGTGGTACCAAGCCAAACAGAAACAAGATTTAGGAATCTAAAACTAAGCACACAAAATATTATTTTAAAGTAGGAATTATGGCTGTCCTTCAAATATTAACAAACAAGTCTACCAAACTATGCTGTTTTATGGAAATAGGAAGTACTTGTTTCTGTGGATCAAATTTAGAAAAGAGTTTCAATTTCTCAGAAAGGGGTAAGAAATATAAAGCTGCCCAAATGGTGTCTCTTTCATTTAACTTCTTAAAAACATGACAAATGTATTTTTGTTTAAAAACAAAATGAAGCATTATAATATTCAAGTTTAAAGGAAAAAGTAAACTTAGAAATGAAACTGTTGTGGGAGCCAAAAGAAATATTTTTACTTAATAGAAAATGGTGTTTTCTCTATTTTCTTTAAATGGATATTAATTTCTATGTTAAACTAAACCAATATTCCTTCTTTTTCTGTTCTGAAGCACTTCGCACAGCCACCAAACAAAATCAAATACCATGTTATTTAGCCAACTGCACAAAGAAGGCTGGAGACACATCAAGATGTATTAGTATCTTCATTGCTCTTGATTTGTTTCCCAGAAACCTAGCATAAAAGAAGTAAAATTTGACATTTACAAAATTGGTCTTTTATGTACCCAGTGGCCTTGCAGTCAGCAAAGATGCTTGAGTGGTAATGGAAAGGTCTTCATGAGTGAGTGATCATTGTATCAGGGGACGTTATTAGATTTGGTGAAAGAACAGGAAGTGGAGGTTTTACTTTGTCAGTGTTCATCTTAAAAAAAAGATCAGAAAAATGCCTTCAAGGAAGATAGAGTACATGCTTTAGAGTACAGAGAATAGTTTGGGGATTTTCTTTTTCTTAAAGATATCATTTTAGACATGTCAGCTTTCTTTTGTCTTCATAATATGGATACAGGATTCACTTAGGACATTGTGAAAAATTACTTGGAGAGATTTATAAACAACAGAGGCTTTTCTTTCCATATTATTATCAAAGGTCCTTCAGAGAAGTTGAAATGATAGCTTTAGTACAGTTGGATCTGTGCTTTCTCAGCATGCGGCCAGCTCCTTCACCCATCTCTGGTGCTTCAGAAGATTTATTTTGGAAGCTGAAGGAATCAAAAGCAAGAGATCATAACACCAATACCTTAAATCTCATGCTCCAGTCCTCAAAGACTGCTACCACAAACACAATAAAATGTGCACACTTTCTCCCCAAGCAAGTTTTCTGTTAGCAATTAACCACACAGTGACCCAGAGTTGTAAGATTTTTATTAAGCACAGCAAGGCTGTTGCACTGCAGTAAGGCAAGCCATTTGAACGAGAGAGGTGATTGCCTTGCATTTCATCAGTTCTATTGACATATTGACACTCAGAAATCAACATCTACCTGCACAGTATACACAACCGCTTTTCCAAAGCTTAGTGAAGTTATCGCATCCTCCTTACAACATAAGTGCATTGACAGCTCTTCCCAGCTGCTCTTGAAATTTCCCAGAAATTAAAAGAGGAGAAAACTTTTGAATAAGTCATGTGTTCTTTCCGGCTTTCAAGAAGGTTTAGAATGAATTTCAGGGCAATGGTTTGGGACAGAATTCAGTATTCTTAATGGCTCATGCTTCCAGACTAAGCAAGTGGGGGTAACTGCTAACAAGTAAGCAAGCTATTGTGTGTGTATGCACACACACACACACACACACACACACACACAAATAAAAAAAATATATTAAAAAAAGTTTAAAAAGGCAGACAGAAAGTCCAAGCAAACTCCCCCAAGAAAAGAATAACAGGAACAGTCACTTTCCTTTTCTTCCACTTTCTGTTGATGAGTTCTTGATTTCCTGTTCCTCATGTAATAATTCCTTACTGCGTGATGCAGTCTCATGCTAATACTCCATAAATGGCTCCTGATTCTCCCAGGGAAAGGTCCCACTATACAATATTCTGAGGATTCATGTGCATATGCTTGTTTATATGCTCTCCTGTGCTGGGTGATTTATGCCACTGCTGTTTACGTGCTGCTATTAGCTGGGAATTATCTAGCTCTGATCCTCAAATTCTGAAAAGGATTTACCTTTAATTTGGAGGCCTTTAGACTCCTGCTTATGTCAAGATAAGGATACAGGTCAGGGAGAGGTAATTGAATCTGCATATTAATACAGGGAATCTAAACAATGAAAATGATGCCGTGTCCAATCCTAAATGATAGAAACCTGCTGCAGTAGTGATTACAAGGGAGCACGTGCTAGCTGTATGCTGTTCAGGAAAGATAAAGGCAGTAGACTAACTCTGTGCTTTAATGATGTAAAAGATTATAAAGAAATGTGGGTAATTAATTGTTGGACCAGGAGCCCAGAGGGGGTCTGGAAATCTCTATACTTACTGGTTCTCAAAGCTCGACTGGATATGGACCCAAGAGGCAGAGGATGGTCCAGTTAACCTCCAAAGGTTCCTTGAAACACAAACTATTCTGTGGCTTTATGCAATATAAGTTTAGGGAAAAGTGAGAAAATAAATACATTTGGGGTAACTTAGCATGCCAGAGGACACAAGGGTAAAAGAAAAACATACTATTGCAGTATGCATCCATACTATTGGACACGGCTTCCCACAAAGAAATTGGATAAGAAAAAAAAAAATAAAATAAAATATCTGTTTGTCCTAGACATTCCTTGATCCAATGGACAAGAGATTTTATTTATTTTTTTCCACCAGCCCCTTAACTAATAACTGCTGCTGCTTAGACTTGGTTTTGGTATGAAAGGATATTACAAAAGAATCCAAAGAAAATGGCTATACTCCCCATTACTGTATTCATTTAAAATTAAACTCCTTAGCTACTCAGTTTAAAAGGGCAAACTTTGAAAGATAAAAGAAATTTGCTACAGCACAGGAATATAAAGCACTGAAAAGGAATATAATTTCTTCCCAAACTAAAAAAGGAGGAAGAAATTTACTCAGGGAATTAAAAAAAAAAAAAAAAAAAAAAAAACTATTATCTCCCTTTTGTTTCAGGAGTTTGCTACTCCTGCAGTATTTTACGTGGCACAGTCCCTTTTGATGAGTTTGAGTATCCCTCATCTAGACCGCAGTTACATCTGGGATAATAAAATCCCATCTGCTATTTGCATCCCAGTCAAGGTGAAGAATCTTTAAGGATGAGCTTTGAAGCTAGCAATCACTTCCCCAAGAATATGGAGAATGAGAATAGGGAAGCCTTGACCAAAAAAGGGAAGTTATGCTTTGAAGATTCAAAAGTGGAAAAACAAAACTAGTTGGTAAACATCAATGTGTGTCTTGCAGTGTTTCCAAAGTGATGACATGTAGCTTATTTGTAAAAACAAAAAGTAATAAATGAAAGAAATGTATGGAGAGGCTATGGACTGAAGATAACTGATACATAAGCAAATAGTAAAGAATATCTTCTCTAGTTTTGTGTTGGCACTTTCTCATAGAAAGTGCTGACGAGAAAAGGCAAGTAGCCTTGCACTTTCAATGGAGCAAGACTACTAACATGAAAGAGTGCACAGAGATGCAAAGGACACACTGAGCAGGGAAACAATGGACCCATGTCTGGTGGCAAGGTTTTTTAAAAAGCTAGTACATCTAGTCTTAAATAGTCCCATGTGATTTGAGGATAAGATATTGTATTTTCTATTTAAAAATGGAATAGTGGGGTGATTCAGATAATAACTGGCCTATTATTTTGACCTCAGATGCATGAAGGACAATATTTTTTACTCTGTAATTTTTTCTAATGGTATGAAAGTACCTGGAAAACAAAATAAAACATATACTGAATTTAGGAAGCACAAATTTTAGAGACTATTTTAATATATTATTTGGTAAAATTAATACCATTTTAGAGAAGAGAAAAGCAATTATACAAGTCTTGCTTTATAAAGGTGGTGCTGAATGACAAATAATTAAATTTGAGAGATTAGGCTCAGAAGAGAATGGTAAATTGGTTAAGAACTACTTAAAAATGACAAAAACACTTTGCTGAAACAGAAGGGCTGGAAAGAGATGACTAGCAGAGCTCTTCAGGGTTTGACTTCAGTCTTTTCCTGTCAAGTATTTCCAGTAATGATGTTGCCTCAGAAATCTGGTGCTCTGATGAAATTTGTTCCATACACTTTGCAGCCATTAGTAAATCAGAGGCATACTGAATATCAGGAAAAACTGGATTACCATGAGTAATAGAAATGAGATGAAATTAAGTTGCACAAAACAGAAGGTCGTGCATGTGCAGCATAAATTATTGCTTGTTCCTCAGCAATGAAATGACAGAAAATCCTATTTTTACTACTCAGCTACATACTTGTACATAGCTTGTCTGTTACCAACACGTAACAGTATTCAAAAAGAAAAATACACCTTGGGATCATATTATGAAATAGATTTCCACCAGCATATGTACTGAGAAAGAATTAATTTTAATATATAAGGGAGAGTTCAGATTTAAGCTGCTGCAATGATGTATCCCAGAAGGTACCTCTAAGCAGCCACGCAGATGAAGATAAGGATTATCTTCTTTCTTAATACTGGAAAAAAAGCAAACAGAGTGTTGGATTGTGTAGTAAAATGAACAATGTATGTGCCATGTCTAATGGCACTGGGAGTTTATAGTACTGTTACATGTCTGAGGGCCTCCAGGAATGACTTGGCCAAAAAGCAGCAATGCTCGCGGGGCTCACTGCACCTAAAGAATCATAAGAACAGCTTCAATCACCCAAGAGCAAAATGAATTATGGCAGAACAAGTGCAGGGAAATGCTTTCCATTTCCCTGCTTACCCTAACAGCACAGGAACCTAAAAGAGGTGTGTTTCTTTCACCTGCTCTGAAAAGGGGTACACATTAATGGAAATTGGGACAAAGATGTATATACAGACAGAGGCCAACTTGTGCATAAACTACGAATAATGTTGGGAGGGTCCAATCCTAGAAGAGGCTTACAGCCATCAGAGCTCCTTAGCTCTAAACCGGTTTCTCAGCAACAGCAAAGGTTGAAGCTGGTGATGTGGCCATCTCCAACAGCAGGGGACTCACCTTGATGATCCTCAGAGTCTTACTAAGTTCTGTCTTACTAAGTTTCATAAGGAATATTTTTAGCCAGCTTTTCCCCTCTCCCTTCTTTTCTCCCCCTCTGACAAGTTTTTTTTTTATTAAAAGTGTTACTAGAAAAAGAGATGCAGAAATGCTAGCAGGCAGCGAAACAGAATTATAAAACTCTGTTAATGGTGGTAACTCAGCCACTTAGGAAGATAAGCAGAGAGAGTATGAAATGCCAGTGGCTCTTGTTTTGGCATTACCTCTGTTGCAATATTTCTGCTTAGAATTACTTTTTGCACATTCTCATTCTCCAGACTCTCAGTCTGAACAAAGTCTCTGTAAACTTCCTCAAGACTGAGTTAATATTCTGATCATACATAAATTAGGAGGACAAGGAGCATATCCTTCCTATTAATCCAAGGACAAACTTTTTTCTCCAATTTAGCTGAAAAATTGGATCAAAGGGCTCAGTACTCTGTAGCCCTGTTCACTCATGCAGTCATTTACCAGTGCAAGATGATTGCAAATTGTTGTACAAGGCAAAAGCCAATGATGAAGCAACTGCTTGGATTATATCTTCTATTTAAAGGACACTCTCTTCCCCCTCCAGGCATAAATCGTATTAACAAAAAATGTTAGCTGTTAAACAGTTTAGTTCTTCCAAAGAAGCAGACAAACCCGCTGCCAAATTGCCTTTTTCCAAGGGAACATGTTCCACTCCAAATTTTCCTGAAGTCTAAATTTTTAATGAAAAATTCTGAGAAAAAGCTTGCTGTTATTTTGTTATATTTTACATTTTTGTAAATATGTAAAAAGAAAGGAAATATATGTCGGGAAAAAACTGTACATACAATATTTAAAGTACTAATAAGGAAACAAACAGAGCAAATATACTCTCAAGGTGTTCAAATTTACAGACCAAAGATGACAGATTAGAATGAGCCAAAGATTAGAACATTTAATTTAATATTACAGCTATGTTTTGTCCTAAAATAAGTAAAACAGGTTTAATTGGGTTTTGTTGTTCCTTGCATACTAACCATCTTAAAGGGAAGGCTTTATTATGGCTATGTTCTAGATTACAATTTCCTATGTTAGTCAAATATATTGACAGCAAAAACAAACTGCACTTTCCAGAACATTTCGTTGTCATGACCCACGATTACTTAATGATTTACAGAAAGTGGAGCCACTCCAGCTGGGTGAAGATTTGTGGACCGGCATCAGGTCCTGAAGGATCGGGGTTCGTTTTCTTTTCTTATGTCTCTTCCCCAGCTCCCTGGCCTTTCTTCTGTCACTCTTCTTGCCAAGTCAGAACTAAGTTCTTCAGGAGAGATGTTTTCTCCTCTGATGGGTCAGCATAAGGACTTTCGTATGGCCTGCCTGTGACAGGATTTTTGTAGCTTTTCCTGTGTGCTTGTTTGTATCCTTCTGTTCATCCACAGGTTCTGCTTGCTGCCATTACCAACCAAAGAGGTCAGGGTCTTCCAGTCTTCCCATGATGTGTCCAAATGCCTACACAATGGTAAATACATCCTAATGCAGAAAAATTAGGAATTTGGATACCTGCATTTTGTTCCTACCCTGTACACAAGCATATTTAGCTGTTGGAGCAGTGAAGCGTTAGGATGCACTTGGGTCTGTGATAGGAAAAAAGGTTTGGTGTCAATGTGCTGTGGCAGTTTTACTGCGATACTACTTCTTCCTGCCCCTGAGGTGTTTCAGAACAAATGAAATGCTGGCTGTTAGCGAGTGGCAGCTGCACTGTGAGCCAGGGGCTGCAGGATCCCAGCTACCAGACTACAGTGATGGGAGAAGGCAGAAAAAAGCACTGGTAGTAAAAGTGAAAAGGCATGCCTGTTTCACCTCCTTAATGAGAACTCCGTTATTTAGTTCTGCTTCAGCTGTCTTGACATTCTTTCCAAAACCACATCAGCAGTGCCCAACAAGCACAGAGCTAACGTTTCTGTGCTAGCAGGAAAGCAGGAGCTCCAGAAGCAGAACAATTTCATCAGCTCCTCACTGCACCCACACAAATGATCTCTGTTCCGATGCAGATGTGGTGGCACTACATGTATGTCTGTGCTTCCCTTCAGCTGAGCTGGCACCTCTGCAGGTGCAGGCTATGCAGCACGTGACTGTATGTGCTCTGCTAGCTTCAGCTCAGCAGGGTCCTGCCCTGCTGTGCCACGCACTACAGGTAGTGTGTTCAGCACCAAAAGAGTGGAGTTATCCCCCAGGAACCTGGCTGACACCACGAGCTGCTTTAAAGACAGTTATCCTCCCTAAGATGTGTAAATTGAAAAAGGGCTTTCTCTGGACTGCCAACAAATGAGGCACGGAGCTGCTTTCGTATTTGTCCCAAAGTCACCTCTGATTCAAAATCCATTTCTGGTAGAAGGAATCTGAACTATGCAGGTTTCCTGTCCTCTGTAACTTTGCCAGAGTCCAAAGGAAAAGTCTATAATGAAGCTCTCATAAGTGAGTGAATGTAAAATAAATTAGGTTACTATAATTAAATAAATGTGAGGATTTAAACAGACTGATTAATTCAATGTTCCTTAGACAATTGGAGGGGGAACCATGAAAGGAAATTATTTTGTTTAGTTATCAGTCCTTGTGGCTACAAAGTTATTAACTGTCACTGGGACGGGCGTACAAATTCCAGCCAAAGAAAGGTACAGGGAGAGTCAAATCACTTCCAGGCTGGAATTAAAGTTGCAAGCGTAGCCTTTGGAAATTACAGGTAATGAGGTTGTAAATCATCTCTTTTCTCAGAGGCAGGGTTGCACACAAGGAAAAAAAAATAAAGAAAGTTTGAAGACAACTCACTTGTCCTGGTGACCACAGAGGAACATTTCAGTATTACAATTAGAGGTCCTAACCTATGAAATACGTGAACATCTGAGCTTTCAGACAGCAAGGTTTCTAACAAAGGTTGCCCTAGGAATCATTGCCTTTTTTTTTTTTTCTTTTTTTTTTTTTTTTTCCTGTAACTGTGAGCATTTATTTCTGCCCACTGATAAATTCTCGTGTAGAAATATATTTCTCTCACTCCCCTATCTCAGATGCATAGCGGGCAGATGGGAGGAATGAAAGGTAAAGGTGAGGGGTTGGAAATAAGGGCTAGTAAAGGGGGTGGGCAGTGGAACAGGTGAGCAGAAGCTGAGAGATGAATTTAAGAGAGTGGAAACAATAATAAAGCAAATAAACTTTGAGAAGGAACACTTATGTAAGGGAATGAACCCAGAGTATGCAGCAATGGATGCCAAAACCAGGGCTATTTATTTCCCTAGCTACCTGATTTTGCAACTTTAACTGCAGAATTGGCTGTGGAGGGGAATAGCCTACAATTCTGCTATTAAATTTCAAGGCTGGGAAAAAGAAAATAGAGGGAACTACTATTACCCAATAGGGTGTGGGTTTGCATCAGTGGACATCTGAAACTCCAAAGCAGTAACTGTCCTTTCTGTCAGTTCCAAGTCCCTCTGAACCTTCAGGCTAATGGTCTTTCTTTTACCTCTTTCTGTCCTGTTTTAAGAAATCTGACTGTTTTTCAAAGGTGTTATGTTGCATTACAGAGAGAGCTTCAATTATGTGGAGGAAAATACATCATGTTAAAGCATGCTGGAATCTTATGGAACAGTTACACAATTTAACTGAAAAGACGCAAAGTCCCTGGGTCTAAAGGTTATTTGGCTTCTTGAATGTAGATGTCATTTTCAGCTGTATCCGAAACCTAAAGTAACTACTAAAATCAAGAATCTTAGCCCCACTCCTCTGCTAAGTCCTTTTTCTCTCCATTTTTTGCCATGCTGCATTTAAGTGAAATGCTCAGCCTTCCTCACGGGTATCACCCGAATGCTGTGTGTATTGATTCATGACAGCAGAATGAGGACTGACTGCCGAGCACCGTTGGGTGTCTTTTGGAAGAGGAAGTCTTCATCAAGATAAAGTTATTTTCTTTGGCCAGAAGAAGAAATAAGGTTGTAAACAGCAGCAACACAAAACCTCTTTGACTCAAATTTATAGTGCCAAAAGAGGCTTTAGTGCACTGATCTTTCCAGATTTTGAAAACAGGCAAAGCTGCCAAGCTCAACAGAAAAGAAGGAAAAAATTTTAAAAAAGGCATTCCACTGTCTAAGATGGACAGACTTTCCAGTAAACAAGAGTCCATTCAGGTCATCATTGAACCAGCTTGTTCCACTTTCATGTCTTATTTTATAATTAATTTTCTTGTTTGCTTGCTTGTTTTGTTTTGTTTTTAACTTTACTCCCACAGGGTTTGAAGCTGAAATGAAGGGGTCAGAAGATCAAACTTCCAGGGCTGAAGTCCTAATGAATACATCACTAGCTATGAGGAAATATAAAGTTAATAAAATGCCTTAAGTGCATCCTTCCTGTGGAATAAATAACTCATTCTCACTTCCCCACAGTGGAGTACTTCAGAGACCCAGTGGTTAGCCAGGTCTGAGCAATTACCACTGCAGTGAGTGAAAAGCTTCAGAAGAGCAGCTACTACAGAAAATAAAGGCTTTGACCTCCCAAATACACTGGGCATAGGTGTTGTAACTTTTGAAACCTCTGGCCTGGTGGCTTTGCTGAGGGTAGACTGGCTGCCATTGTTTAGATTGTAATCTCTCAAGGGCTTGATTTTCTGGAACCTAATAGACTTTGTAGTCTATTTGTAGTGAAGGTGAGTAGCAGGAACCAAATTCTCTTCTCTAAAGACAACATCTCAGGCTTCCTTTTCCTTCATCAAAGAGACAAAACAATGAAAAAAAAAAAAAAAAAAAAAAAAAAAAAAAAAAGCTTTCCCAAAACATTGTCACATTTTGACTTTTTCTGGATATGCAGCTTATAAACTGGCAATACAAAAACCTTTGGGAGAAGAAGAAATGTGAAGAGGAGAGAGTGAATCTGCAAACAGCTCCTTCCTTTTTATTTTTTTTATTTTTTCACAAGATGATAGCCAAAGATGTGAGAGGGAAATATTCAGTGAGATTCTGTTTGCTTAATCACAGTTCTTTATTGTGATTTGCAAGAGCTGAACAGGACCATAGCGCCTAGGGGATATGAAATGACAGAGAGAAATATCTGTGGAAAGCTAAATTGGGAAATGACTTATAGTATCTGCAAAAATATAATCTTTGATATAAACACCTACAAAACAATAATGTCACCAGCCCACAAAGATGCCCTGACGTTTTTATTATTTAGTTTTATTTTATTTTGTTCCAGTTTTTTGCATTGTGACTTTCTAACTTGACAAAGCCCTTTGGATGTAAATTAACTTTCTCGGAATGCTGTTTGCTACAGTTTAACTTACCTTCAGGGGATGCTTAACAGGCTGGAAGTTTGCTTCTTTAGCAAAACATAGGCAGAAAATAAATCCTTTCCTAGGTAGATGGTACTGTGTTGTTGTGAAAGTTACAGGGCGGGTAGACATTAGAACTTAGGAGGAACCAAATTGATTTCCAAGAGGCTTCAAAGAAAGCACACAAAAAAGTCTGCAAACTTTTTGTTGGGATGTGAAGAAGAGTTTTCCCTGTTACGAATGATCATTCTTGCTTCAAAGCAAATGTGGAAAATATCCATCATATGTCATACGATCAGATTTCCAGCTAACTAAACAGCTGTTTCTAACACAAGGACCAACACCCACATTGGAAAAGAGATAGAACTGGAGCTACCTGAGGTAGCCCCGCAAAAGTTAAGCTGAGACAGGATTTGACTCTGTCTAAACTTTCCTTTGGTTATATCTGTGACAACCTTGTTTGGTGGGGTTGTTCTGTGTCACTGTATTTATTTATTTCTTTTACATTTCTCAGGGTTTAAACATGATAAGCATCCAGTTAGACCAGCAAAGCTGTGGTCAGCCCATAACTGACCTGCTTATCAGGAACTTTGTGTAAAGGGTGGAACTCTTGCTCCAGATTTATAAATAAATAAATAAACAAATAAGATGTAGAATAGGGGGGCTAAAAGTGTGCTACTATTGCTCAGTTGTGTCATGCTGAATGCTTGGTGATAGCATTTCATGTAAAGGAAGAAATCCCAGGGAGAAGAGAAGAGTCATACAGAAATAAAAAAGTCAAACTCAGAGTAAATATATTTACCCTTCCTTCCTTCCTTCCTTGATTTCCTCCCTCCCTTTCAACTTTTCTCTCTCCCCTCCTTCCTTCCTTCCTTCATTTTTTCTCTCTCCCTTTCCCCCCTTTTCTACTGATAACACCCTCTGGCTTTTATGCATTTCTTGATTCTCCTTTTGTAGTGTAGCAGTGTAAAAGTAAATATAGATTTAGATTTATCATGTATGATCAGTTGGATTTGTTGGTATCCTACAGCCCATAGACATAATATACTGTTTCATCAGTCAAATAGGGAATGCTGAAATGTTCATCTTTATGCGTTGAGTAGTGTTAAATTAATGTTCTTTCTTTTATTATTGTTGTGAGTATAAAAATTGGTAGACATCAAAGAAAATACAGCAAAGAAGGAGGGGCAATAAGATGAGGGAAGAGAGGGTTTCTCCAGCCCACAAAAGAAAAAGAGGGAGAGAAAAAGACAGCACCGACACCTGTTTTCTAACCACCATGGCTGGCTCCATACCAATGATCTTCAGAGCAGTGTAAGCAGAGTGGCTGGTTTTGTTCTGACTTCTGTACATGCACTGATGCATGTACAAATATTAATCGACATCTTATCTAGGAACACCACAACGGGTGGCAGTGTTCTCATGAGTATTTATAAAATGTCTATTTTTAACAACCACCTCTGTTTTTGACATATCCTTGTTAATTCCATGGCAGCAGAGAACTGTGGATGTTATTCTGTGTCAGCTACCAGGAATAAACACCAAGAAGGCTGTCGTGCCTCTTTCTAAAGAGGAAAGCAAACTACAACTGAAACTTCTGCTTTGTCAGCAACCTAGGATTTCTCAACTGCAGATAAGAATATTCATGCAGTACTGTGCTTTGAATTGAAAATTGCTGTGAAGCTCAGGAACAACTGTGATATGTCTTAAGGCAGTCCTTCATGTATGCCCTGATGTTTAACAGCGAATCTCTATCCTAGTGGTATTTTCTTTAAATGAGTGCCTATGTTGCTTATTAATAACAGACACAAAGAGGGGTGGCATTCTGCTCTTGCAAAATATAGACAAAATAATTAGTGTTGAATTTTCAAATTCAAATTAAATTCAATTCCAGTTATTTCCTGCTCAATTTGCAGGAAGCCAGACATGGTTGCTTGCCCTAGGCTTGCTCTAGACTAGGCGTTCTTGTAGCCTTTCCTAACTGTAGCCCCAACACAAGCCCTGGCTCTGTTCCAGCCTCATGTGTGGACAGGATCACATCTTCCACCTTGCCCTGTTTTTTGTTCAGGTTCCATGCCCAGTTTCATAAGGTGTTGTGAAACTCTTAATGAGTGCCTAGTTTGGAGAGCAATGTAATCATGATTCAGTGTGACAGCTCCACCAGCTCACATGCTATGCTTTCTCCTTGATTTTCTTTTTATAACTATTTCATTATTAGAAAATATTTAAAGCTTTGTCCTTATTTGAAGCATCAGAGTAGTCCAGCACTTTTTTTTGTTGTTGTTCTCTCACAGAGAACACTGGAATATGGACTGGACTCTGCCCTTTCATTGCCAGGGTGGGAGTAACGCTCCTTGGCCAGCAAACTGACTTTTATGAGTAGCACAGTGCAGAGTGTCTTAAGAAAAGCTAGATAATTTCTGAATGTGCTGAATTAGACCCGGAAGGTATTAAACATGAATTCAGCAAAATCTTGAAACAAATAAACAGCTAAATCAGACATGGGTAATCAAGGCTCCATGTAAGACAGAAAAGAAAGCAGCAGCGGGAAGGGCAGGCAATTGCATTGTTTGGAATTTGGACTACAGAATTACTCTGTACCAAACATAAATGAAAGTCTGCAAAATGTCTGGAAGACAGTTGAAAGCAAAGTAGCAAGTTTCTGTGGATCCTAAAACTGCCTTGGGCTTCACTAAGTGACAGTGCTTTCTTCAGTTAGATGTAGATAAGTATTATTTTGCCGTGGTAGAACATCACACACAACTTTGGATACAATGCAAGAGCATGCCACTGCACAGCATCTTGACCTAAATATACAAACCTCAAAGCTTTAATTTTTCATAGAATACTAGTTCTTCAGACAGCTGCTGAGACAAGCACAGAAACCAAACCTCCAGCTGCTGTCTCAGATGTGCAAAACCACTGACTTTTCATGACCTGTGATATAACTTTATCCCAGTAAAGTTACAAAGGAATCTTCTCACATGAAGTTGCCCCTCAAATTTATTTTACAGTTTTGTTTAATTCTGGGCGAATGCTTCTGTCAAGCAACAGTAGCTAGTTCTGAGAGTGAGAGGTTGCCTTTGGAGTTGTAAAAGCTAGTTTTATGCTGGTTTAATGAGACATGCCTATATTTGTATGGTATAATAAAACTGGAAAAATACAAGGCTTCAAGCATGCAAAGACATTTCATTTCTTAACTCTCCTGGTATGCTCAGCGTCACCATATTCACTTAGATTACAGATGTAAGTCAAGCTTAATATAGTCTTTAAATAATCTAAAATAACTATAGAACCAGTCCCTTCACTGTGGGTAGAAACGTTCAAGGGAGAATGATGCCAGGGATCCTGTGGATTTTTTAGTGTTGGTTAAGCAAATTATAATTTTTGTCCCTTCCTGAGGTGTTGTAATGAATTTTGGTCTTTACTCACTTAACACTTTGTTAAACTTTTTTTTTTTGCAATTGAAATGTTCACTTAATTGAACAATTATGGCATTTAATATAAAGCTAAATTCCTTTCTATATTTCAGCCGTCATCATCACTTGCTGTTTAATTAAATTCAGGAAATCCTTTAATTACAGTTATTTCTATTCTACAGGGAAAGGTGATGCTTCATAAAGCTACTGTAAATGTAACCATCAAGCTTGCTTCTACATCTTTTGAAAATTACAATTAAAATCAGTATTTGCCTTGTTATCTTCTCTATTGTTTTGATTTGTGTATGTGTTACCTTGACATTATACCAGTGAGAGTGGTTTCATAATAGATATTTGTTCACATCATGTCATTCAAGTCTATTTCTTCTCAGATGTCTCAGCTTTAAAAAAAAAAAAAAAAAAAAAAAAAAAAAAAAAAAAAAAAAGTTAAATTGAGTTGAACCTTAATGTCTTCCTGTTAGCTTCCATTCAGCCTAGTAACTGAATAAAGTCTAAAGTCTGAATACTAAAGGCTGAATTAGAAGGCAGCATTATGATACAAAGCAAGGATTTAAGTATAACCTAAGTAAAGATTTGAATCTGTACCAATACGTGTAGCTACATCTTGAAATAATGGCTGACACAAGCAATTACAGGGCCCAGTTATTCATGCATCAAGTACAGTACAGGTGAAGTGCTAAAGGATTAAGACTGTGGTTACTGAATGCAGGATTTCTCATCCACAGCTCAGCAAAGAATTGTTAATGCTTTTGTAACCATTAGTTGCAAGAGCAAATGCCCTCGAGACAGTAATTTGGTAATGAAAAACTAAATAATTTAAACTGGAAGAGTAAACATGAAAGCAGCATGGTATATAAAGGCATGAGTTGTACTTTAAGCAGCTGTAGCAATTCAATAGCTGTAAAGTTTCAATGCCAAGAGCAATAAAAGTCATATATGGAAACGTGTCTTTTGCAAGCGTAAGTGACACAATTAGGGGAAACTTTGGGGGAACCGAGCCCTCCTTTCTGGTATGAAACAAGTTCAGAACAACTGCCTCTGGTGCGGCCTGGTGCAGTGAGGCGACGCATTGCAGAGCGCGGGCAGTTGGTGCCTACCATCCCCTCCCAAGACGGGGATGGCAGCAGGCCTTGAGACGCTTCTTCACAAGGCCCCCAGCCTGTGAAAGGCTGGGTGTGCGGGGCAAAGCGTACCAGGCTGGAAAACCAAGAGGTTCTGTTTGTGCCCCATGAGACGAGGACAGAACTTCCATCTTTTGACAACGCCTCACACCATTTCCTCAAGATTGAGGCAGGACTGAGGTGGAGGGCTGTCTTTTCACAGGGCGCGTTCTCCAGCTGTTGCTAGCTGGCTTTCTGTCTTTCACTGATAACTGGATTTTGCTGTTTCTCTCTCACTGTCACGACAGTCTCAGGGCTGGCTGAGCGCCATCACCCCCTGAGGGCAGGGGACTACAACCCCCGGCGTGCAGCGCGGCACGGGCGGCCGCTCCCCGCCGCCCACGTGATGGCGGGAGGCCGGTGCCTTGCCGGTGCCCCCCCCCGAACAGCGGCGGCGGCCGCATGGCGGCGGCGTGGGGGCGGCGTGGGGGCTCCGCGCTCCTGCGGGGGGCGCTCGGGGCGGCCCCGGGCCGCGCCTGCAGCACCGGGGCGCCCGTCAGGGCTCCCACCGCCACGGCTCAGGTGAGATAAAGGGAGGGAGGGACGGACGAAGGCTGCGGGGCAGGTGGGGGAAGGTTCTCCCGGGGCGGGGTAGGGGGCTGCCCGGTGGAGGGGTGATAACGGGCGTGGGGGAGCTCCGCGTGGTCCCTGCGAGACCCGTGCTGAGTCATTTGGGGTGGCAGGAATTAAAGGAGCGTGCCAGCCCGGGCGAAACTTGGCCACCCGTGCCTGTGCCCTCGCTGCGTGCGGGGGTGACATTTCAGCCTCCTGCAGCGCACCGCGGCTGGCTGCTGCCCTGGCCGGGGGAGAGGTTGCCCGGTGGCGTTTGCTTTGCCGAAATCCCATTGAAGCGCTTCGGCTGTGCGCGGTGCCGGGCTGCGAGCGGTCACCCGAGCCGTGCCGTGAAAGCAGAGCCGTGTAACAGAAACTGACTGTGACATCCAAACTGATCCCAGATGGCACTTATTGATTGTATTTTATTTTTCTTTGTGACTCCGTGGCTGGCTTTAACAAGCACGAAATAAGCTAAAGCTACCAGCGACAGTCTTTGTGTCAGCAGCATTCAATGCGTGCACTACTGTTTTATTTATCTACTGAAAAAGTCAAACGGGGTTGTATAGTGCTTTGTTGAACTCTTACTTGGCGCAGTAATCTAGAGAGCATCTTGAGTTTCTTTTTTCTTTTTATTTTTCTTAAACTGTATATATTTTAATAAATTCCAATCAGAATTACTTTTAATTACTTTCAGTAAATCAAGTAGCTCTTACGTACAGCCAGGAGTTCTTCCGGAAGACCTTGATTACAATGCCCAGCTCTGAAACCCCTGTTTCCTTTGGGGCGGAAAGCCACAGTGGTTGGAAGCGTGGAAGTGGTTGGGAGATTTGTGTGTGCGGCACAGGAACAGTGACAAGCACACTGGAGCACTTGCTGATACCCTGCAGGGCATGAGAAGCAAGCCAATGCAAAAGCAAAGACTGTGCAAACTTCTTAATTGTACCGTGATACGTATCTACGAAGTTGTTTGTAAATTGTTTAGAGATAAAACGCAGAACTTGATGAGATGATTATTGGACTGGTTAGTCCACATGTTTGAGCCTTCATGATAGAGCTGTCAGTCTTAGAGGTGTGACTGTCATGTTGTACAGGGTGTAATCCCCTTTTTAAGACTAGATAACACCAAGTAGCAACATGCACTCTCTGAGAGCTGCTTTTCCATGCTTGTTTGGCTGTATACAATGTTTTTTTGAGTAATTCACAAATTAACAATGGAAAGTTTGATGCCAGCCTGTCATCTTGTACATATGATGGTACATGCCCAAATGATATTACTCAATTAAAGAAAAAAAAAGAGGATTATGTATTACTACTACAAAACAATGTATTTTCCACCACAGTAACCAAATAGCATTTGTACTTCTTTATTGTAGGCTACAAGTTTACAGGAAAAAAAAAAAAAAAAGAGGAAGAGAGGTTTCTTAAGGTAGTCGAGCTTCAAAGCAGTAACATAACATTAAGGAAATTAGCACTGTGGTTTTTTTTACCCCTTTGTAGATGTATAATTTCCAGTAATTGTCTTTGGCATCCTGCTATGAAGCTTCCTTTCCGCTTCTGCTCATGTAGATCGTGTAATTCAAACATGGCTAACTGAAATTTTCTGTGATCTGAATGAAGTCTTCACCACTGGGATAAAGGGAAGAGCCCAGCTTGCGTAGAGAAGACCTGATGTGGCCTTTCTTGTTGGCCAGTCATGCCTGAAACTCCCTGTGTCCTGGAGCTCCATTTTGTGGGTAGCTGGTCAAAGTCTGTGAGCAGCACTTTCTGTGCCAGAAGCCAGAACTGAAGCATGTTGTTTAGGGCCAACTTGTGCAGCAGTTGTGGAGCCCTCAGAAAAACATTTGTCTTGGACTTTTCAGCTCAGACCTCATTCTGGCACTTGACCTACTTAGACCCATTTCAGCCTCTGTGGTTGTATAATTTCCAGGTTGAACAAGGACACTCTGCCACTTCTTCCCTACCCAAGATGTTAAAGGTGAGGCATGAAACAGAAGAGCTTTTGCTGAGTTGTCTCTGTGATGCTGTCCCAGAGCATGAGGCATTATACTGAGGGGACAGCACTGGTGCATAGACCAACATGACGGAAAAGGACCAGCAGGATTTGGCAGCAGAAGCCATGCCAACGCTGATGTAAGTGCATAGGTTCTGGTGCTCCCTGAGGCCTGTCCAAAAGAAACGTTCGCAAGCATTACTGTTTCAGAGTGCACAAATGTCACTGGGATAAGGTGAAGGTAGAAGGCTAGAGAAAGTTTAGTACTTGATCTTCAGCTTGATAAATAGATGAAGTTTTACTGTCTTCCCCTTGGATTTAACTGAGCCTTTCCAATATCTGTCAGTTTCTGGTGGTCCTGATGGTTAGTAATAATTCTGGTGGCAGCTTCCAATTTTGCTGCATTGTTAGAAGAGTTTTAGAAATTGCAGGTGAATTGGCAGGTCTGAAGGGTTGACAGCTTGTCAAAATATAGCTGCTAGGTGCAGTCATCTAAGCTCTCATTCTTTCAGTACTGGTTTAGAACATAGGATTGGCAGCCCAGAGAGTGAAATTACCTTTTCCTAGATCAGTTGTAGCACACTGTGACAGGGCATATTCCTATGTGCAGAAGTGTCTCCTGTCAACTGCGGAGAAGGGAATTAGGGGCTGGGAGATTATAACTATCCCTTTTAAGTGAAAAAGTTATGTGGTTGGACATTGATATGTTAGAATAGCTGCAGCCACCTTCTTTCCCAACTTTAGGGAACTGAATAACCCATTCCCTCTAGCCTGGGAACTGTAGCTGGCAACTTTTCCTTTTTCTGTGCCCTGATGACTCACTCAGAGGCTGCATGTGACTCTAGGTTCAGCCTCGTCATATTTTACCCCTTCACAAAATCCTGCTTACCCAACTGCCTGAGAGTGAGCTTCATCCTTACCCAGAGTTACTGGGAAAGCAGCTGAGTTTTCAACCCTGACATTTGGTCCTCCCTAAGAAATTGATTTAAAAACAAAAAAAAAGTGTCAGTTCTGGGTACACTGGCAGACTTGGTAATACAGGACCTGAGCCTGCTGGAGCTCAACCTTGACACTCCTGAACTCCTCTCCTCATGGGTGTCTCCTAATTCCTCCTTGCTGACATCAAACTGGACAAAAACTGTCCTAACAGCTTAAAAATGTCATCCTCAGTTACTCTTTTCTCCCAGACGAACCCATCTCTGTATATGAAGGGAAGCTTATGAAAAGAAGTTCTAGTAGCTCTGTAAAACTTTTGGTTTTAACCATTCCCATTGTGTAAGTATCTTGTAGCAAGAGACAAAAGTTGTTATCTCCAACAGGAACTGTAAGGAGTATTAACACCAGCTGCCTGGTGAGTGCCTGTTTTTTAAATGCTGCTTCTTGAAGGTAAATTTCAGAGTAATTAATGAAGGTCAGTGTTATTCAGCATGTAAGTCCTTTCACTCTAGTTTCTTGTCTGTAGCAACCACCCACGTGGATGGAAGGAACAGAAAAAAACATTGCTTCCTGCATCCCACGCCACTGAAAGTTTCTTCATGAATATAGGAAATTCTTTAAGCATGTTATTGTCTTTGAAAAGAAAGTGTGCTGTTTTGGCATCCATTCTATAAATTCACTAGTTTCCCTGTCTTGCAAAGGACAGTGCGTCACTTTTTTTCTTGCTTGTAGTTCTCACCCTAAAACAGAGGGGCAGGAGGTTGACACTGTTCTGCCTTCAAGTGCTGTGAGTAAGGAAGCCTGGTCTTGCAGAAGGTGCAAAAATGAGTGACTAAGAAAGAAATAGGGGAGGAGTGCTCCTGCAAGGAGGACTAAAATCTTAATAAGCATAAGACTGCTTTCCCTCTCAAATATGGTCACCTTTCTAAAACGATAGGAAGCAGAACATCGGAAATCCAACCTGGCCAGAAAGCAGTGTGGTTTTCAAAGAAAATGCTGCAATGTGGATTTCAGTGAAAATACTTTTGTATTATGATTTTTGAGATTGGCAGTATTTAAAGTGTCCTCGGGTTTAGTCTGTTCAGGGTTGAGTTTTCTAACTGGGAAACAACTACAGTTGAAGTCTAAGTATTTAGCTGGGCTTTTCTGCTGCTTGTACTCTCAGAAATTTTCAGAGTAAGTACAGAAGAACCATCGTTTCTAACAAAGTAAGTTCCCAGCTTTTGATTTCTTGGGGGAAGTAGAGCAGTAGAGAACTTGCAAACAATCCCAGGTGCCCAGGTGGCAGCAATTCCCCAGTGAGATTAAAAACCATGAATTGTTCTGCCTGTGCACATGTGAAAAGATTCCTGTGCAGTAGTTCACCTACCACCTCGTGTGTATGTCTTAGACTATGAATGTGTGAGCAGTGTGCATGCCTGAGGGTTGACCAATTTTTACAGCTGTTGTCGCTGACATCTCTGGTACTGCAGAGGAGGGAAGGCTGGGCCTATGGAGGACTGGGTTTTCACCACTTGGAGGTCTCCAGTTGTGGTTGTTGCGAAACAGAAACTGAAGGAGATTTTTCTTCTGGCAGAAGAGCAATTACTTGGAAACTAGAACCGCTGTTTTATCAGGGTTAAGCAGATGCGTTCTGGGCTCTGAGATCAGCCACTTTGTGTCTCCTTTATCTTCTCTAGCCCTTCCGTGGCCAAAGTTATTCTTAGAGATCTTCTTATCTAACCACAAACCCATTTGGATCAAGAAGTGTAGTAAATTGTTTAAAGGCTGGTGGGATGATTGTGCTGCCAAGAAAGACTGCTTCTGGTGTAAGGTCAACAGCAGCCGTGGTGTTGGCTCAGCTGGAGTCAACATTGCTTCAGCTGCCAGTGGCTGAACTTGAGCCTTCTCCCCAGGTGACCTTTGCTGACTGGCCTGTGTGCTCACCATGGGTGTCCTCTGCCTTCCACCCACCCCAACTCTTAGAAATACTTCCATAATAAAATATTTTGAGGGAAGTTACCAGGGTTATTTAATGTTATAGCTGACCGTTGGGGCTATTTCTGACCACTCTGCGGGATGAACTCCTGTGGTTGCTACTGATGATGACCAGAGCCAGGGAGGTGATGGCCACGGCTGTGTTTGTTTCTGCCCAGTCCCTTGGCATTGCCCCGTATTGTCAATTTTAGTGTAGTTGGAGATTTCACAGGTCAGTTTTGTTCCAAATGGAAATTGTGAGCTTTGCTCAGTTAAGCAGTGTCAATACTAGCTGATGCGTCATTTTGTCCAGCTCCTCGTTCTGCATCTTAGATTTTTGTCAAAGCTTTATTTAACCCTTTACCTACTGTGACTTATCAAGACTAGCAAGCATGATTTTGACTGGAGGTGCAATTCTGTGGCTGAATTTTTACCTTCATGTTTATTTTTTTTTTCATAGCATTTTGTACACCACTGTATCCATAAATCGTTTGGTAGGTGCTTTGTCACTGGAGATGAAGTTCACTGTACTTCCAGGAATCCTTTGTCTTTCCACTGATTTTTTTAGCTAGCTATTCAGTGTTTTTGTGTGGTTTTGTTTGTTGGTGTGTTTTTGTGTGTGATTAACAAGGTCACTGTGAAGGTGGTTCCTTCTAGCAGGGTTCCTGGATCATTGGTTCTAGCAAGTGAAGAGACAAGTGATTGAAAAAGCTACCTTCTATTATGCACAAAAAGCCTAAAGCACCTGTGGCAAAGTGGCTATATCTTAAAATGTACAGGGAACATTTGTAGTACTATTGTATGGAATTAAGTAGGGTGTAAAAATTAATCACTGAATATCTGGGTTTGCCCATGAAGAGAAAACATTGTGTGTTTTTTTTTTTCTTGTGCTGCTGTCCTGACTGAGGGGAGGAGGGAATGGGATAATACTTATCATTTGAGTTCAAAGTTAATATTTATACATCAAGTTTGTAATAAGGATAGCTATTCAAATATTTAGCTCTTTCTTTTCATACAGGAACTTCAAAGCTCAGGAAGAGGACGTTTTCTACTAGAACATGCTGCTCCCTTCTCTGCTTTTTTGACAGACAGCTTCGGGCGTCAGCACAACTACTTGCGAATTTCTTTGACAGAGAAATGCAACCTCAGGTGTAAGTGTCTGCTTTTTTGCATAAATCTCTTAGGCACCAGTAGATAGAAACATTGTGCAAATGCCAAGAATTGAGTTAGAATACTAATTGCTGTATTAGCCCTGTGTTATGTTCCTCATCTTGGCAAAACAATGATACAAGATAATTAGAAACCGATTCATGTTGAACTGCTGATAGGAGCAAGCCTCAGGATCTGCCAGAGGCGGGTCTTTCATCAGACTTGGCATGGTTAGTGGCATGATAGTGTTCATGGCTGTTTGTATACCATATTTAAAGTATGTGATAAGCATGAGAGCTCATACCTAGACCACATACCTAACCACAATTACATCGACAAAGTCTGCAGCAATGTTCCCATTTTGGCAGGTCACATTGGTGTCTGAATGCAGGTACAATAGAAATAAGGTTAGCTTTTCCTTTGAAGTGGGTCTATTTCAATTTAAAGACCCATCAAATGAGTCTTGAGCTTTCTTTTGAAACAAGGAAATTGCTTGTAAGATCTGGTGTATGGTCTTATCTGTATTTAGGAAAGGCAGAGTCAGATGACATCCGTTAAAGGTAGTCACACATTGTGCGTTTTGCATATCAGTGTTAGATCGACTGCTGCTGAATATTTTTGACATGCATTTCTGTATTCTTTCTTTCAGGTCAGTATTGTATGCCAGAGGAAGGTGTTCAGCTGACTCCGAAATCAGAGCTGCTTACTGCTCAGGAGATAATCACCCTAGCCAGACTGTTTGTGAAAGAAGGTGTGGAGAAGATCCGACTAACGGGAGGAGAGCCACTTATCCGACCCGATGTGGTTGATATTGTAGGTGAGTTCCTAATAAATAAGCCGTATTTCAAAGTGGCTTGCTATATAGTCATCTGCTTATACACCAATAAATATCTACTAATATAGTCCCACAACCTGAAGAGTATATGTGAAGTGGTGATGCTTTTTCCCAACACTGTGAAATGTAAGGTAGTTCCCATTAGAAAACGTCCAATTCTGCTCTTTTGCTTGGATAAAAGCACTTCTTGTCACTTCATAATGTAACAGCTGAACTTGTGCATTGCGTTCATATTCAACATCTATTAGAACACCTTGCAGTTATGCAGTGTAGGGGTGAAAAATCAAGAACTGATTCGACCAGGTCCTGATGGGAGAAGAGGTGATACTTTTTTACAAACTAGAGGACAAAACAGGTTCTTTTTTGTTTTGTTTGTTTTTTGATGTCACTTGCTCATCTGTGTTTAGTCAGGAATGGCAGGAATGTCTGAACTTTTATAGTTATTTTTTTTAGCTATATTTTTATATAGTTATATTTTATAGCTATTGATAAGAATGTGTGCTTCAATGGAAGATAAATTACTGGATAAAGCTTTGAAGTCCATCTCCTTTTGATTTATCTTGTGTTGATTGACTGCGTCAGATTTTATTTCAAGCCAGTTGCTTTTTAACTTGTCCAAAGTATCATATATTACAGACATTACAACAGCTTGGTGTAGTAGTAATGTATTAGATTACAGCTATGATGGTATGTGTGCTTTGCTGTATTGTAGGCAGTGGAACTTCTGTTTCTGCAAGTATACTCCTATAAGTGCTGAATTTAAGGAGGGGTTCACGAAATTTGAAGGTCTTGAGAAATGTAGAGTTACTACTGATAGACTGGACTTTGCTGCATGCAATACTTGGTTTCTGTTCGTGCCCTGTTTTGTTCAGAGAAGTGTTATATTTAGAGATGGAAAAGGCATGGCTAGAGTGAGCTGGCTTGAGTTCTGCTTGGATCTTGGTTGTGAGGAGTCCCAAATCTGTACTAACTTCACTTTTTTGGAACTCAGTTGAATAGCATCCTCTTGGGTATTTAGCCCATACGTGATAAATTATTTGTATTTAGGATTGAGAGTTCTGTGTGCCTTTTTAGAAGTATGGTGGTTGTGTTTCTTGCAATAAAAAGTGTAATTATTTTAGCCATATTTTTTCAGCCAAAAGAGAAGCAGACTCATAAAATTACATCCAGCTAAAAAAGCTTTATTAATCGCGTTGGTATGAAAACGAATTGAAATCAATACCATTGTCTATTTAGTGCAGTTTTCTTTGCTAGTGCTTGTGCCTTCTTGATTTATCAGCAGTAGCTGATGGCTTTTTATACTGAACACTACCACTCCGATGTTGAAGGTGTACTTTGAGTAGCCAGTTGGATGCAATATAATTCTGTCATTGCTACAATTCTGAACTATTGATATTGGAACGATCAAAAGCTTGTTTATTTATTTTACTGCAGTGATAGCATTTTCAGAGACTTATTTTTATGGCTAAAGGAGGGAGATAGATCTTTTTTCACCACTGGACTTTAATTATTCTGCCTCTGTTCTTGTTCACAGTTGAACTCCGACAGAATCATAGTGGTCATTTTATTAACAGATGAGAGGAAATTAGTCATCTTGAGGTAAAGGTGATGGATGTTAAGATGATTGTACTGTTGCATTAATTTGTTCTGTAATGAATTTGTATTAACATGGCTGTTTTTTTCTTAGCCATGTTAAAAACTTAGAAAATAAAGTCTATATACACTTCCTCTCTTCTACAACTGTGTTCTGTGGTGCACGTTTGGGATCAAGAGTAAGTTGTCAAAACTAAATAGATCACGTGTAACAGCTAGGGGAAAAATCACTGAGGCAAAACAATTCCAAAAATGCTTCCTGCAAGATTTCAAGAATGCAGTTTTATTGAAGCCATATTATCACAATATAATTACAAAATTGTACCAGAAGTGAGCATCTCAAGCTCTGAAGATCTCTGCTTTGTAATAGTATCTCAAGAAATAAATGCCTTATTTTATAACCCAAGGTTGTTGCAGTGTACTGCAAGCAACAAACAAAAATGTTTGATCCATTCTGTGCCCAAGTGGCAAGAGCTGTACTTCTCTAGGAGGACTTTTCTTGGCAGTATATTCATTAAATGAGCTACTGCTGCAGGCCAAAAGCTGTCTCTATACTTTGTGCTTTCTGGTTCTTGGGTAAGAACTGAAGAAGCAAAAATTGTGCTGATTCAGGACTAGCAGAATTATAGCATTTGTGATTCCTTTAACAGGCTGGTAGGAAAAACTTGACAGACATAGAAGGAAGCTGAGGCACAATCAGAAGTTCTGAGTTGTTTTATCTAGTGATTCCATGAGTGTCTTCGAATTCGGTATTTAGTCTGAAATACGAGCTGTAGCGGATTACACAGTTCTACTGTACTCTAAAAATCCTACTTCTGGTTACATAGGAAGAAACTGCTGGGCTTAAGATCCAAACACTATTGTCAAGAATTTGAATTCTTCAGGTTTTCTGAAACAGTCTGAGATTGAAAATGTTAATAGAACCTGGGGTGGTGTTATTAATTTTCATGATACTGTGCTGTACTGCCCATATTTCCAACCACCTTGTTTACTGTCGAATTGCCCTTGCAGGACTATTTGTTGTTTGTTTGTTTTATAACTCTTTGAAATATGTCTCCACTGTTGAGGTGTCATTACCCTGGTCAGGTCTTTCTGACTTCAGCAAGCGTGCTGATAAGATCGGTGTATAGAATTTTGGCACACGCAATCTGTTTGCGGCTTTTCATGGCTCTGACCTACATTTCTTTTTTATTGGAATGCCAAGAAGTGCAAAACATTCTATGCTGTTACTGTATGTTGGAGTTGAATTGCTCCTCCTAGCGGCTTGTTGAAAACTCTTAGCATTTGCCATAAGTGATGGTCCTCTAACTCCAGTCTAAATGCTCTTGTAGTTTTGAAAATCTGAAGGTCCACAATATCGGAAAAAATGGTTAGCAATTGCTTACTGTGGTTTTAATTTATTAATATCATACAGGAAAATGTTCAAACTTGTGGAACGTCAGCTTTAGAATCCAAGAATAGTTAAAAACTAAAACTTAGCTATGATAAGATTGTAGTAGCAAAATCACTGATGATTTCACTCTAAATTTTCATTAAAATGAGTGTTCACATGTCAATTGATTTACTTTTAACTCTGTATAACAATATTACATATATATGAACACGAAATAAGATATCCAAAACAGCCTAAGACTCATGGGTTTATTGTCCAAAAGTGTACATTAGACTGTAAAAACTGAAGGTTTCAAAATTGCGTTATTGACTTGTTTCTGATGTTTCCTAGTTTGGATACTCAAGTCCCAGTCATGTCTGACAGTGCAGATGGTTTATGGAAGATAGCTACAATGCCTCAGGTGGTGAATTGCATTGAGATTTAAGCTAGGTTTGTTCTCAGCAAGCATCTCTTAAACATAAATGATGTGTGGAACACTGATAAAGCTCATGAATATTAATACTAGGTTATTACTACCATATTTTCCTAATTCTTAGACTCAAGCTTTTTGTTGCTGTTGTTTCAATGAGCAAAAGTTATTTGAAGGTACTATAGGAGATGAGGCCACTGAGAGGCCATCTACAATTCCTTTAGATTATTGCAAGTCACCTTTTACTGTGTGCACATACGTAAGCTCTGACTCAGCAGCTAACGCTTGCTGAAAGCCCTATCACTTCCTAGTGACTGCCAAAACCACGTACATTTGTTTGAGACTTTTCTGAAGCGGCTGATAATGGAATATGGAATCCATCTCCCTTGGGGTACTCTAAACTTAAATTAGCGTTGGGCTTAACCTGTGAGAGCTGTTTATTATCATCTGAGAAGTGCAGCTCTCCACTGACAAAATCATTTTCCAGGGCGGGCTTTTTATAGCAGCCTACATATTTCCAGAGTGATGCTGTGCAGGGTAGATTTGTTAATGCACGTATTAGGAGATAAAAATACCTTTTCTGGGCTCAGTCAGGAGAAATATAATTGAATAAACTGCTGGAGGAGAACATATAAGAAACTCATGTATTTAAGGAAATGCTTCTGATTTTAACCAAAAATGTAAACGTAAAGGGCTTTATTTGATGGCTTGAGCTGCACAAATAAGTTTTTATCTTCATGCTATTGAATTACAGCATCTGTTCTGTTTCCTGGTTTACTTGATAGTTTTATCAATTGCATTTGCTTATGCTGATTGTTGCTAAAGCACTCAGCAACCAGACTTAAACAGGTAAAAGGTGAGTTACAACATTATGAAACCTCTTTAATCCATTTTGAAATTAGAAGACAACAACAATAAAAAAAAAAAAAAAAACCTGCAGATGTTCCACTTATCTAAACAGTGTACTGACTGGTTCATTTTAATCTGTTGGTCACAGCTCTAAGTCTCCATCTCCAGTTTCTTGTAGTTGGGTTCTATCCAAATTATTACAGATGGTTCTGCATATTAGAGTATTTCCAGTGCCTCATCCTGTATCTCATCCTGGAATGGGAGGAAGAAAATGCATTGATGAGAGCTGCTGCCTGCACTAAGTGACCTAAACAGTTCATGCTTTTTTTTGTTGTTTTTTTTTTTTTTTAGTTTTCCATTTTAAGGCTGCAGCATTGCAGCATGGGTTCGGTTTTATTCTATGCCTTTATGCATTTTACATTTCTAGCAGTGAAGCCTATATGGCAGCTAGTTTTTTCTTCTCTCTTAGGAGTTTAAGTATTTTGTGTGTTCTGAGGCTGTAAATAAAAGTAGTGGTGTTCATGTCCTTTCCCCTGACTGTAGAGTGTATCCCATGCTGTCAGAAAGACAAGCCTGCTTAATGTTAGCTAGTGTTAAATGATTTTTTTGCAAACTTAGGCCAATAGCACTTATCTACCAGGAGAAGGTTATTCTTGGTCAATAGGGAGGATTTTGTGAGGTGAATAGAAGCATGCCAGAAAAAAATCAGTTCTCAGTAAAGACTGCTCTTCTGTTACGATATTAGGTTCTAGATATCTTTACAGGGCTCTTAATCATGATGCAAAATGCTGCTGATGTATGCTTCAGCATCCTTGGTGTTATCCTGTTTGTCCCGTTCCAGAGTTCTGGGCTGAGCTTAGGCTGAATGTTTTCAAGAGCAGCTGGGAAATGAAATAAAGCAGAAGTAAAACCCTTATCCACATGAACAAATAGAGGTAAAATAGGCAGTGAAGAAGGGACTGTGAAATATTTGTGTTGTAACTAAAGCTGCCCCAAGAATAAGGGTTCTTAAAATATTTTTCATGTAATTAGAGTTGGCGCTATGAGAGAAGGAAGGAGGAGGGAAAATAAGAAAAGAAAATGACTGCTTTGGTTATGCTTTTGTGAGTGGTTTATGAGGTTTAGGACTTTTTTTTCCTATTAGTTCTTGTACTGATAACTGGGGTTTGAAAGGCTGCCTTCTGGAAATCGGATATGCTGAGGATTTCCTCATCTATCTTATGAGGAGGCAGCTATTTTTTAATCTCATGCTGTTAACTGTTTCTTTTGTGGTTTTATTTTGTTTTGAGTGTCTTGCATTAGCCCTCTTCAGTTGGCTGGCATGCCTCAGTGCGTAATGGAAAGATTTCAGTTGTCAAGTGCAAGTGCTTTTGTCCACTGGATGTTGCATCAGATAGTCTGTAACAGTCTCATATGCTGGCCTTTTTTTTCTCTGGTTGGGGGTATAGATGCTATTTCTTTTGGCAATTTGAAGTCACTACTGCTGGCAGCTGCCTCTAGGTTAGGACTGGCTTTTCTGAAGCATAACAGGATAAATGTTGCTACATAAATGCAGCTAGTTGCAGGTGCCAGGTGTAAAAGGGATGGCTTATTATTATTATTATTACAGGGCACAGAATTCAGTTTGCAAGGCTAGATTGAGGAAAAGGTGGAAAAGGAGATCAGAGGCCTTCTAACACTAAAGTAGGTGTTTAAGAAACAAAACAAAATTAGCATGCATTTTCAAAGTTCTTTATAACCAGTTTTGCTTACAACAAACTGCTGTCATTTATACCTTCTGAAATGGGTTTGTGTTAAAATGGATCTCTTAAAACCAGTACAGCTGGACGAAGGCTGAAATGCTGGTGTCCTTGGTTTCCACACACCCTCAGTGAATTCTTTTGTTTCTTAAATCTTCTGGATTTTTCCCGTGTATCTTACAGTTGAATTAATACTTTTTCTAAAGTGCTCCTGTTATTTTTCTTCATGTTTTGTTTTTCTAGGTCAACTGAACAAGCTAGAAGGGCTGAAAACCATTGCCATCACAACCAACGGGATCAACTTAGCCAGACTGCTGCCCCGACTGAAGGAGGCAGGCGTGAATGCCGTTAACATTAGCCTGGATACTTTGGTCCCAGCTAAATATGAATTCGTTGTCCGGAGGAAAGGTATCGGCTTATCACCTAAGGCAATGTTGTTAACACTTATAGTACCGTTGTGAGTTGCTTGGTTTGTCTTTCACACTCAGTTGTTCTGGGAGAGAGATGAGTTACTACCATTTTGAGGCTAGGGAAAACAACCTCCATGAGCAATTTTGATGGTGACTTTCTTTCTACAGCCCTTAGAGAGGCAGAGCCTCTTCAGTCAGAGCTGGGAGAGGCGGAGAGACTCAGCTCACCAACAGGCAGTGGGACTGTGCCTACAGCTGCCAGTAACTGGCTGAGTAACAGTTAGTAATGGAAGTCAAGAGGACTCTGCAAATCTTGTGCTGGTCTCATGTCACTGTTCTCTAACATTGTTCAAAGATCAGGTTTTCCCACTGTAGCAGCCAAGGACTAATATGCCACAAAAATTAATTCCTTTGTCACAAATAGCAGCAGTTTCTGAAAGTTATGATTGGGATGTGCTAGCTGTGGTTTCATTTGTGATTAGTGGTGTTCCCTACAGCACTACATTTTAATAGGACTAAAAATAAACTGCGCCTGCATTCATTTGAGGAAGGCTGCTAGCTTTGTAACTTCTCTCTGATTGAGCTAGTAATTCCAGACACAGTTTCAAAAATGCTTAGATATGTCCAGTGTTACCCATTCTTGTTTAATGAATCCTAAAGTTCCTCACGAAGTTCAGTCATAAATGTTTGAGCTTCTTTCCAGCCTAAAACTGATAGTCTTGTATCATTCTGTTTCTGTGTAGTAATACAACTTTGTCAGTCTGTGACCTGGTAATTCAGACAAAACTTCCAGGTAGCCACTAGATGGTGCAATAACCTAAGCTAAGTGTATGTGGCAAGAGCTGAACAAATCTGGGATGCTGTGAAAAGTAATTTCAACATTTCACAGAATCACTCCACTATCAAATTGAATTTCTGCTGACAGGTGTAGAAAGGGGTTCTTGTCTACAGTCTCTCTGGGAGCGCTTCTTCAGGTTTCTACTTCACGGTGCAGAAATCTGTTGCTGTCACAAATCTGACTGGAACGGTATCCTTCCAGCTTAGGCTGTTTTATTAATGTGATTGTGTCATGGCATAATTGGCATGCAGAGAAATATCTGGGAGTATATAATCACAAGCAGGTGTTGACTGTGCTCTTTTCCTCTGCCCTATGCATTTGAATGTTACCTGATTTGTGACATTCACTGGAAACAGGACCCTCATTGCTACTGCAGTGGCAAATACTTCTTCTCCTCTTTAAAGATAAAAAGACTCTAACCACATAGAATGAAAATGGTCTCATAAATAGCATAGAGAATGAACAGGGAAACTTCTGAGTCAGTATTTTTTAAAGAGGAAAATAGATTCTAGATACTTTTTTTTTTTTTTTTTTAATCAAAATCGGGTAAAAAATAGCATTGCTGAGTGGTTTTATATATTTTTTTTTCCTTTTGTTAAGGGCTGAAATTATGTAAAAATATTTTTAATTGTTTTTGAGGGTTTTTATTTAATAGGAGATTTCCAAGTATGGAATGAGCAGAGAATAAAGCGTCTGCCGTACTGTGCTACCCTGTCTCGTGTGGCAGTTCCAGAGGCTTCAGGATATAGCTGTATTAAGGTGAGAGGGATTCCTGGTCATAGACTCCAACAGTCTGGTAATTTCTGTGGAAGGCAAAGGTGTCGTCTAAGTGGAGCTACCCAGGAACTCAAGAAACTTGAAATAATTTTTTCTGCTCCTCTGGAAACTCGTTCTAAGGTTTTGATTTTGTATCTTTAATGCAGATTACCTGCATTACACCTGCTTTTATTCCCAAATGGTTGGGGTATAGAGAACAGCTGTGAGGTGATCAGAGAGATCACTGATGAGTGAAAGCAAGTTAGAGGACCATAAGATTTCTTCTATTCCCTATCTACTACATTCCAAGGGATGAATAAATTAAAAGTATTTGGCATTGCACGAAGCCAGTCTAACCTGCTTCGCTGTCTGTCCCCTCTTTTTGTTCAGTACAAAGAAAATGAGATGATATGTTACTGTAAGTAGATCATTAAGCATTGTCTCGAAACCTTTGTTCTTGCAAGGATGAAATGTTGGGAGGTGTTGTCCCACATGGGATAATTCTGGATGTGGTGAAGAATCTCTGCAGAATACTGCTTGCAAGCACTGTAACTGTGCTAAAGTTGGCTAAGG